>NW_027507784.1:191702995-192017995 GCF_037356315.1 Lithobates pipiens | reverse complement strand
TTGTATATGAAAGACTTGATGACCAGGGCACTCCCCCCCCTCCCCTTGACATCAGGTGTCAAGAGTCAGCACACCCCTTTTACCATGTGCTGCTGGGAATCAAAGTCCAGAATCAGGAGGAGGGTTGGAGTCTGCTGAATGCTGAGACGAGGAGGTGCTGCAGCTGCACAGAGAGGCGCAGAATCTGTAGAAGGAGCTCTGTCCTCCTCTCAGCTGTTGACTGTATTGTGGGGGCAGGAGAAGTGAGAGGTGAAATGTCCTGGAGGTCTGGATTCAGCCCACGGGCCTTGTGTTTGGCACATGCACTCTACACCAAGTACAGAGTGATTGAAGATCACTGATCACTCAGTATTCAGTTCCACTCTGAGCAGAGTCAGTCTCCCTCCAGAACCCAATGGAGCACCGGTCTGTGTGGGCGATAAAAACTGGCTCAGGCTCTCAGCAGTGTACTGACAGGCTGAACCAGCTGCCAGTCTGGCATTGGGCCAATCCAGACATTATTATTTGGATCCCTGCAGAGGTTGGACCAGTTCTGTGATGTCAGCCAGCAGTGGACTTTAGTGCACTGTTGGCTTCATTTGGGTCCCAGGAGTACAGAAGTAAGTGCACTTCTGTGGCCCTCAGGAGAAGTGGCCAATAGAGGGTTGGCCCTACTTCTCCTTTAATGTGGAGTAGGGGGAGTACAGTGATGCCTAGTGCATCAATTGAATTAAGGTGCTGTTTAAGGATCATGCTTTTAGTGAATCTGTGCCCAGGTTATACACACTAAAATGTTTTAAAATCCTTCTGCTGCTTGTTCAGGATATGTAAATAAGTCCTCATTCACATCTGTAAGCGTTGTGGGCAAACTCCTCTTCAAATTTTCCAACCAAGGCACTGAAATCATAGCTCTTATATTACTTCCTATTGCCAAAAAAAACTTGGCAGCATGCCAGCCCTCTAATGGTGGCAAAGCTTTCATTTTAGAGTTCCCCTCACTTTGTCCCAGTGAATCACTATGGCAGAAAACTTCAAGAGAATCTCCCAAAAAAGGAAACAAAAACAACTGACTACTTCTAATCTTTCCCCACTTCACTTCCACTTTAAAGGAAACCGTGGAGACTACCATTGCTGACATCTTCTGGAAAATGCTGGTTGCCCTGCTGTAATGCTTATGCAATGGTTTTAATATTTACTCAGACACAGTCAAGTATACCGTTTAGGAGCTTTTACTTACTGATTTCATTTCTGGGAGGTTTGTAGATCTGGTCAGCCAGTCTTGTGTGGGAGATATGTGTTTTGTTTCGTAGTGAGACTGTACATCTTCCTATTACATATGTATGCTAGTTGGGCAGAGGAAATAATGCTAATCAATTTCTGAGTGGGCTGGAAACTTAAAAGCTCAGCCAAGAAATTTGCTTGTCACCTGTCTGGCTATGTAGTGTATGCTGTTTGTTAGCTATATTGATCAGAAACAAAGTCAACTTTTAGGTAGTAAATAAGAGCCTAGAGCTTCTAGTACAGGTAGATGTTCATGATGCAGCACTCTAAAGTATGAAGTATAGTAAGGCCTCTTTTACACGGGGCAGATCAGTGATGACCCACCCCATGGATATCCGCTTGCTCAGCGGGGATTGATCTGTCGATCCCCGCTGAGCAGGCAGAGGACAAGTCCGTCTCTGCACAATGTGCAGGGATGGACCTGGACATGTCACTGCTGACATCCGACGCTCCATAGACCTCTATGGAGCATCCGTTCAGATCCGCCTGAAAAACTGACAGGCGGACCTGAACGGATCGTCCATGTGAAAGAGGCCTAAATTGTATTTCAGGACCCTGTATTCTGCACCTATTTGGCTACTCTGAAGGCTGTAGGATATGTATGTTGAGCCTGGGTATACAGATCCTTACAAGTCTATGGGTCAGATGCGGCCTGCTGTTAAGTTTTTTTTTTACTTTGGATGAGCTGTGAACAGTAATGGAGGCTGAAGCTGTGAAGGGGGTGTTCTTGTAGTTTAGGTTGGGACAGGCATTGTATTAGTTTTTCTAAAAATACACCTGTCTTTTTTTTTTTTTTTTTTTTTTTTTTTTTTTTTTAGGACATCTCCTAACACCTGTCTAAGTGTTGATGCTATATTCTGTTTAATTATTCTCCTCCTATTCTGTCTATTTATGCTACACGTGAATATTTATATTTGTTTTAACATTTACAATCATGTTTTGTGCAGGAAGAAAAGGCGGTCACAAAGGTCGGGTGAGGCAGTATACAAGTCCAGAGGAGATAGATGCTCAGATTAAAGCTGAACATGAAAAGGCTCGGGTATGTCTATACAGATGGTTCATGTTGATGTGCTTTATCAATAAAGTGGAATTAAAGGAACCTTGTACCCCCCTTCCCTCCAGTGGTTCCATTGAAGGAAATGAAAAGCCTGCCTTCTTGCTGTTTGTTACAGCAGAACTTTAGTTTTCGCTTTAAGCATGGTTTTACTGTCTCTTGTTTCTGTGATATGGACTGTTTTTTACCTCGTACCTATATGAAGTTATCAATTTAAAGAGGTTGCATACTAGCTCGTTATGAAATATTTACCTTAGAACAAAGCTGTTGCAGCAGTCCCCACACACTGCTGTCACAGCTGACATCTTTCCCAGAGCTTTTTCCGGGTTCACGGGCTCTGGCGCTGTAATTGGCCAGAGCATTGGAGGTGCCGTTCACCCCACGAGCTTGGAAAGGAATGGCACACGTGGGCCACTGGCTGCATGCACAGCAAAAATCTCCTAATCGGTACAGGTTTAGGAGATGTTTTCACTACCTATAGGTAAAAGTTTGCAGAGGAAGTTTACTTCCTGTTTAACTAAAAAGCCTTTCATTGGGCCTGATTATGGTAAACTAAGGATTGATAAGGGGTTAAAAAAGGCATGTTTTATTCAAAGCGGAGTTCCACACAAAAAATGTCTGCTTTTCAGAATCCCCCCGGTGTCACATTTGGTACCTTTTCATGGGTATAGATACCCGCAGGTATCTACGCCACTTCTCCCTCTTCTGGAAGACAGCAGGGAACAGTGGAAATGCGTAGCGTGAGTCATGCATGTGCAGTAGGGAACCAAGAAGTGATTCCCTTACGAAGATGGTGGTGGCAGCACCCGAGAGCCAAGTTTTAAGCTTCATACACACTATCAGATTTTCTGCAGATCTTTTCCTTCAGATTTACCAAAACCATATAATATGAGGTCAAACCTTTAGAAGTTCAAATTTGTATGCAATCAGGCAGGCCCTTGTACTACATGGTTTTGGTAAATCTGAAGAAAATCTGACCGTGTGTATGGGGCTTTAGACAGAATGGAGAGAGATTAGAAGGCTTGCTGTTTTTATTGCTGTGTGTGCCCCCATTAGGGAGATTCATCCTTGCTATTTGTCCTGTTTACCGTTATCATTGAAAGTAAAAGAAAATCCCAAATTTTGGGTTGTTCCCAGAAAAGTAATAGAAGGGAAATCTTTCAATGGGGACACTAGTTCTGATGGCCTGGGGGTCCCCAAAGGATTCATTTGGAGGGATTTCCTCTCGCTTCCTGTTTTGGCTATGGGACTGGAAGTGTTTTCTCACAGGACATAGTGAATACTTGTCACAGAATTCAAGGAAGTAAGTGTGTGGGGATCAAATAAATTTTAAGATCTTTCAGATTATTAGAAGTAGGCTAGATTTCTTAAAGTGGTTGTTAACCCTTTTTGGTGACTTTTACCTATAGGTAAGCATTATTCTAGGCTTACCTATTAGATAGTGGAAATATCTTCTAAACATGCGTGGTTTAGGAGATATTTCACTTGTATTGCGCCAATGTCGTCATCGGCACATGCACTGTGACGAATCGGACCACTGTTCCGTTTCCTCCCCCAGCGTTTGCCGTGACTGGCGGCTCCCGCCCATTCATGGGAGTGATGTCACACGACTCCATCCAGTCACAGAGCCAGAGTCTGCGGCGCCAGAAGAAAGAGGGGAGAAGATGGATGCGGCCTGCTAAGGGGACAGCGCGGGCTTCGTTTTGCAGGTAAGTGTCATATAATGGGCTAGTATACGGTGCATACTAGCCAATTATGCTTTCCATTCACGGGCCTTGTGGGGAGCAAAAGATGAAGTAAAACCCATCAGGGTTTAGTTCCTCTTTAAACTGATTGTAAAATCTATTTTTTCTTCTCTTAAAATAATAAACGTGATTATACTTGCCTGCTCTGCACAGAGCAGCCCGGATCCTCCTCTTCTTGGGTCCCTCTTTGGCTCTCCTGGCCACTCCCTCCTGTTGAGTGCCCCCATAGCAAGTAGCTATGGGGGCTAAGTCACAGCTCCCTGTGTCCATTCAGACACGGAGCCCTGGTTCAGCCTCGTCCCTCTCTCTCCTGATTGGCTAGCTGAGTGTGACAGCAGCGGGAGCCAGAGGTGCCATTAATAAACCATGGAGCAACTGCTTTAACATTATTATTATTATTATTATTATTATATAATTTTTTTTTTTTTTTTTTTTTATACAGGAAGCAGAACTTGAAGAAGGTGGTGAGGGAGTCCCCAAAGACCCCACCAAGGAAAAGAAAGATCAGAGTTCAGATGAGAGTGATGAAGATGATGATGACTATCAGGTAAGCATCTGATACTCTTTTCTCTATTTTATTTCTTCATCCTTACTTCATGTAACATACAACACATATAACACATATAAAATTAACAGAACAGAAAGTTTAGGGTCATCTCCCTAACAAAGCCCAATAGGGCTTTAACCCTTTCCCACTGAATCTTAAATCCAGAGGGGAAAAAAACAGTTTTGGCTGAACACACACTTTATATTCATCAAACATTTTACAATCTGACTGTACAGTCTTCTTTTAGATCTACCAACAAGTATGTAGTACAAGGACCTGGCTGACTGGAGAAAACTGATTTGGATAGTTTTAGCTAGGTGCTCACATTGCATAGTTGGATAGCTCTAAAATTCCCTGTACAAAGATTTGCGCAGGCACCTTGTATCATGTATGATGAGCCTACATCTTATAATTGTGTGTCAGCATATTCAATTTTGTTACTAAATGCATACAACATTCAACCATAACATTAGAAGCTATGACAGGTAAATTGAAAACATTATCTTGCAGTGGCCCCTGAAAGTGGGGTGGGATATATTAGGCAGCAAGTGAACATGTCCCAGAAAAATGGGCAATTGTAAGGATTTGATCAACTTTGGCAAAAGCCAGATTGTAATGGTTAGAGCATTTCCAAAACTGCAGCTCTTTTGGGATGTTCCTGGTCTGCAGTGATCAGGACTGACCAAAAGTGGTCCAAGGAAGGAAATCTGGTGAACCAGCAACAGGGTCTTTAGGCGGCCAAGGGTCATTGATGCACATGGAGAGCGTGTAAACCTACAGTCAGTTATACTGCATAACTGCCCTGTCCTTCTTCTGTTTTACAGCTGGTTTGCTTTTAGAAGAATGACATTTTATTTTTCATTAAACATTCTAAGATTTTTCTCTTTTTAGCAAAAGCGTAAAGGAGTTGAAGGCTTAATTGACATAGAGAATCCCAATCGAGCAGCACAGGCATCTAAAAAGGTCACCCAGATTGATTTGGAAGGTCCAAAAGAACTGTCACGAAGGGAAAGGTAAATCCAACCTAATGCTTACTATATTCATTCACAGGTAAAAGTTTATATTCAGCTTTAATGTCTTATTTCGAGGGAAGCTGTGAGAACAGCAGTGATCATTCTGATTCTAGATGCGGCAGTGGGAAAAGTGAATAGAATTCTTGGATGCATCACTAGAGGGATCACCAGCATGAGGAAGGAGGTTATGATTCCCGTATATAAATCTTTAGTGAGACCTCTTTTACAATACTGTGTCCAGTTCTAGAGACCTAATTTACAGAAAACCATTGATAAAATAGAATGAATCCAGAGATGTTCAACAAAAGTGAAGAAAGGCCTGAGGGATAAAATGTATCAGGACAGACTTCAGGAACTGAACACATACAGTCTTGGAGCAAATAAGGTAAAGGGAAGACATGATTAAAACCTTTTAACTTCTTCCTACCCAGTCTATTGTAAAATGACAGCTGGGCGGCAGCCCCAGAATGATCTGTCACCTGCCGTGTCCAGTGGACACAGCCGATGTCCAATCACTGTACCAACCTGCTGCTGCTACCATCTGATCACATGACTGTTGTACACAATCAAATGCTTTGCTACATGCCTTTTCATTGTGTACTATCGTGATGAGCTCTGTGATTGGCCCTGTCTATACCATGTAATGACTGTGACCAATCGCATCCATCTGTACCAAGTGATTAGCTGTGGCTAATCACAGCTCTTCACAATAGTAAACACTAATTCATTTTCATTGAGAACAAAATGGTTGCTTAGAATTGTAAAATGGACACAGACGCATATAAGCAATCATAGTGTATTTAACCACTTAACAACCGCCCTATAGCCGAATGACAGCTACAGGGCGGTTTCTTAACTCTGGGAGGCCGTCATATGATGTTCTCCCAGAATTCCGCTCTCGCGCGCCCCCTGGGGCGTGCACTCGAGAGCATCCGTGACCGCCGGATCACGATCACGCTCATAGCGGCCGTTTACCACGTGATCGCTCTGTCAAATGACGGAGTGATCACTTGTAAACAAACCGGCGTCATGTTATGACGCCGGTTCCTCCCTCCCCCTCTCTGTACCGATCGGAACAGCGGAGGGGGAAGAGATCGGTGTCAGCAGCGATGTGGGCTGCATCTGCAGTGCCCACATCGCTGCTCACCGAAAATTAACCCCTCAATACCCTGCCATTACTCTGCAATACCCTGCCATTACTCTGCATTACCCTGCAACACCCGCCAATACCCTGCAACACTCTGCAATGCTCTGCAACACCCGCCAATACCGTGCAACACTCTGCAATGCTCTGCAACACCCTCCAATATCCTGCAATGCTCTGCAACGCAATACTCTGCAACGCCATACTCTGTGATACCCTGCAATACCCAGCCATAGACACCCCCCTCCCGCCGCCCTCCGGTGCTTCTACCGACTCGCCAATACGATCAAATCCAGAATCTTCTTCTTTTATTTTTATTTTTTTTTATTTTTTTCAGGCTTCCCAGCTTAGAGGTGAGATGCGGGGTCTTATTGACCCTATATCTCACTGTAAAAAAATTAAATCGTCGCCTATGGGGATTTTTAAGTAGCGACGTTTGGCGCCATTCCACGAGCCTGTGCAATTTTGAAGAGTGACATGTTGGGTATCGATTTACTCGGTGTAACTTCATCTTTCACATTATGCAAAAATTGGGCTAACTTTACTGTGTGTTTTTTTTTTTTTTTTTTTTTTTTTTTTTTTTTTAGCACAAAACAGTTTTTTTTTTTTCCAAAAAAAAGCATTCGAAAAATTGCTGCGCAAATACCGTGCGAGATAAAAAGTTGCAACGACCACCATTGTATTCTCCAGGGTGTTTGCTAAAAAAACATATATAATGTTTTGGGATTCTATGTAATTTTCTAGAAAATAAATGATGATTTTTACATGTAGGAGAGAAATGTCAGAATTGTCCTGGGTGCTTCAGAACGCCTAATGGCGCTCCCTGCATGTTGGGCCTCTGTATGTGGCCACACTGTGTAAAAGTCTCACACATGTGGTATCGCCGTACTCGGGAGTAATAGCAGAATGTGTTTTGGGGTGTAATTTGTGGTATGCATATGCTGTGTGAGAAATAAACTGATAATATGACAATTTTGTGAAAAAAAAAAAAAAGTAAAAAAAATCTTGCTTTTGCAAAGAATTGTGGGAAAAAATTACAACTTCAAAAAACTCATCATGCCTCTTACTAAATACCTTGGAATGTCTTCTTTCCAAAAAGGGGTCATTTGGGGGGTATTTGTACTTTTCTGGCATGTTAGGGTCTCAAGAATTGATATAGGCCGTCAGTACTTCAAGTGTGATCAGTTTTCAGATATTGGCACCATAGCTTGTGGACTCTATAACTTTCACAAAGACCAAATAATATCCACCAATTTGTACTTATTTTTACCAAAGATATGTAGTAGTATAAATTTTGGTCAAAATTTATGAAGAAAAAAATACTAATCTGCTAAATTTTACGGAAACAAAGAAAAATTCATTTTTTTTACAGAATTTTCTGTATTTTTTTTCTTTTATAGCACAAAAAATTAAAAACCCAGCGGTGATTAAATACCACCAAAAGAAAGCTCCATTTGTGTGAAAAAAAGGACAAAAATTTCATATAGGTCCAGTGTTGCATGACTGAGTAATTGTCATTCAAAATGTGAGAGCACCGAAAGCTGAAAATTGGTCTGGTTATTAAGGGGGTTTAAGTGCCCAGTGGTCAAGTGGTTAAAAAACAAAACAAAAAGAAAAACCTGACCCCCCCCCCCTCCCCAGAGTAAAACAGTGTTACTGTGGTGACACTGTATTGCTCTGCTCACTGTATGTTAAAAAAATATGTTTTTTGATTACTTACTATTCCAAAATATTGTGACAAAAAATTGACAACTTCAAAAAAAACTTGCCATGCCTCTTACTTTGGACTGCCTACTTTCCAAAAATGGCTAATTTGGGGGGATATTTGTACTGCTGTGGCATTTTCGGGCCTCCAAAAAATAGTCGGTCAGTACATCAGGATTGATTATTAGTTATGTATACCATAGTTTGTGGACTCTAACGTGCCTACAAACTAAAATACACTGATTTGTGTTATTTTCACCAATGAAATATAGCGGTGTATATTTTGGCCTAAATTACTGAAGAAAGATTATTTCGTTTAAAAATCCTATAACCGAAACAAAGGAAAGCTACATTTATTTTGTTTATTTTTATACTTCATTAAATTCCAAAGAAAGAAATCTCTATTTGTGTGGAAAAAACATTTAATATGGGTACACAATTGTCATTCAAGTGTGACCGCGCTCAAAGCTGAAAATTTTGCCTGGGCAGGGAGAGAGTAAAAGTGTCTAGTATTGAAGCCGTTAAATACATCAAATGGGCTAATGGTGTTAAGGAGGGCAGTGTTTCAATATGAATGAAACCAAGAACACGAAGATATGACCTTTAAAATAGCAGAAGAAAAGTTCAAAACTAATCTTGGAAAGTATTCTAGTTAATGCTTGAAATAGACTTTTGGCAGAAGTAGTGGTTCATTCAACAATAAGTGGATTCAGGGCCAGTTCACACCAGATGCAGTTCCGTTTTTTTTTTTTTTTTTTTTTTTCTGCACTGAAAATGCATGCACAGTGTTTTCCATGTATTCCAATGGTCTGTTTCCGGTCAGTTTCTGCACCAGAAACTGACTGCATGGTGTGAACTAGAGCAATTTGAATACATGGAAAACACTGTGCATGCATTTTTAGTGCGGAAAAAAAGGCGCACAGAACTGCATCTGGTGTGAACGGCGCCCTTAGGTTCTGTTCACACCTGGGCGTTCGCAATCAGAATCGTGGCAATTCTGCCCGCGATCCCAAAACGCTGTGCAAAACTGACAAATCACACCACACTTGTTCAGGTGCCATTGATGCTCAATGGCACCTAAACGCAGGTACGATTGTCATTGCAAACTGTATGGCACAAAGCTTGTCGCTCAAAAAGGAGCAGAAGCATCTTTTGAGTGACCAGCTTCGTGCAACTTATCGCACAACATTCGTGGCAGATTCGCATCTGCTTTAAGTGTAAATGAAAATAAATTGCATCTGTACAAGGGTGATGAGATTTGTCAGTTTCGCAGAGCACTTTCTATATATTTTTATTTAATTTTTTCGATCTTTTTTTGTTTCTTTTGCAAAAAAAAAAAACAACCCAGTGTTGATTAACCACTTCAGCCCCAGAAAATTTGGCTGCTCAATGACCAGGCAATTTCTTGTAATACGGCACTGTATCGCTTTAACTGACAATTGCGCGGTCATGCGACGCTGTACCCAAACAAAATTGACTTCCTTTTTTTTTTCGCTCAAATAGAGCATTATAAAATTGGACACAGAACATGGCACACTTGGGAACATTTCTGACGCAGGGCACTTCCATGTTGTGTGTGTGTGTGGGTGTTTTTTTTTTTTTTTTGTGCTGGGACAGCTCAGATTCAGTTCAGGGAATTTCTGTCCCTTTTTTATCTATCTTTTGGACACAGAGGAGACATTGAGTCCTGCCCACCCCGACATCTGTTTAAAAAGTTCTGAATGCCGGGGGACAAGAGAGCAGCTTATGTGACCACTGTGATTGGCTGTCAGTGCTCACATGATCATGAGTCAGTCCTGCAGATTACTTATCATTAATGGGGACCAAGAGCTTTCTCTGTGCTGGGAGCATGCTCTCGGCACAGAAACATTGACCACCCAGCAGCATTAAAGCCCACACCTTTTGCAGCCACATTTATGTTCTAGGCAGTCGTAAAGGGGTTAAGAGACCTTTGAGGTTTCCATAAAGAGATTATGTCCCCACAATAAACAAATACAAATTACAAAGTAATAAAAACTTTTTTTCTGAGATATATATATCTATGAGAGAGAGATATATTAGAGAGAGAGATATATTAGAGAGAGAGAGAGATATTAGAGAGAGAGAGAGAGATATTAGAGAGAGAGAGAGAGAGAGATATTAGAGAGAGAGAGAGAGATATTAGAGAGAGAGAGAGAGAGATATTAGAGAGAGAGAGAGAGATATTAGAGAGAGAGAGAGAGATATTAGAGAGAGAGAGAGATATTAGAGAGAGAGAGAGAGATATTAGAGAGAGAGAGAGAGATATTAGAGAGAGAGAGAGAGATATTAGAGAGAGAGAGAGAGATATTAGAGAGAGAGAGAATATTAGAGAGAGAGAGAGAATATTAGAGAGAGAGAGAGAGATATTAGAGAGAGAGAGATATTAGAGAGAGAGAGAGAGATATTAGAGAGAGAGAGAGAGATATTAGAGAGAGAGAGATATTAGAGAGAGAGAGATATTGAGAGAGAGAGAGATATTAGAGAGAGAGAGATATTAGAGAGAGAGAGATATTAGAGAGAGAGAGATATTAGAGAGAGAGAAGATATTAGAGAGAGAGAGAGATATTAGAGAGAGAGAGAGATATTAGAGAGAGAGAGAGATATTAGAGAGAGAGAGAGATATTAGGAGAGAGAGAGAGTATTAGAGAGAGAGAGATATTAGAGAGAGAGAGATATTAGAGAGAGAGAGAGAGATATTAGAGAGAGAGAGAGGAGATATTAGAGAGAGAGAGAGAGAGATATTAGAGAGAGAGAGAGAGATATTAGAGAGAGAGAGATATTAGAGAGAGAGAGATATTAGAGAGAGAGAGATATTAGAGAGAGGAGAGATATTAGAGAGAGAGAGAGAGATATTAGAGAGAGAGAGAGAGAGATATTAGAGAGAGAGAGAGAGAGATATTAGAGAGAGAGAGATATTAGAGAGAAAGAGAGAGATATTAGAGAGAGAGAGAAAGAGAGAGATATTAGAGAGAGAGGATATTAGAGAGAGAGAGAGATATTAGAGAGAGAGAGATAATATGAGAGAGAGAGATATTAGAGAGAGAGAGATATTAGAGAGAGAGATATTAGAGAGAGAGATATTAGAGAGAGAGATATTAGAGAGAGAGATATTAGAGAGAGAGATATTAGAGAGAGAGATATTAGAGAGAGAGATATTAGAGAGAGAGAGAGAGATATTAGAGAGAGAGAGAGAGATATTAGAGAGAGAGAGAGAGATATTAGAGAGAGAGAGAGAGATATTAGAGAGAGAGAGAGAGATATTAGAGAGAGAGAGAGAGATATTAGAGAGAGAGAGAGAGATATTAGAGAGAGAGAGAGAGATATTAGAGAGAGAGAGTATTAGAGAGAGAGATATTAGAGAGAGAGAGAGATATAGAGGGAGAGAGAGATATTAGAGAGAATACAGCATGCATCAGAGAGAGAGATATTCAAGAGAATATTAGAGAGAGAGAGATATTAGAGAGAGAGATATTAGAGAGAGAGATATTAGAGAGAGAGATATTAGAGAGAGAGATATTAGAGAGAGAGATATTAGAGAGAGAGATATTAGAGAGAGAGAGAGATATTAGAGAGAGAGAGAGATATTAGAGAGAGAGAGAGAGAGATATTAGAGAGAGAGAGAGATATTAGAGAGAGAGAGAGAGATATTAGAGAGAGAGATATTAGAGAGAGAGAGAGAGATATTAGAGAGAGAGAGAGAGATATTAGAGAGAGAGAGAGATATTAGAGAGAGAGAGATATTAGAGAGAGAGAGATATTAGAGAGAGAGAGATATTAGAGAGAGAGAGAGATATTAGAGAGAGAGAGAGAGATATTAGAGAGAGAGAGAGAGATATTAGAGAGAGAGAGAGATATTAGAGAGAGAGAGAGATATTAGAGAGAGAGAGAGATATTAGAGAGAGAGAGAGAGAGATATTAGAGAGAGAGAGAGAGAGATATTAGAGAGAGAGAGAGAGATATTAGAGAGAGAGAGATATTAGAGAGAGAGAGATATTAGAGAGAGAGAGATATTAGAGAGAGAGAGAGAGATATTAGAGAGAGAGAGAGAGATATTAGAGAGAGAGAGAGAGAGAGAGATATTAGAGAGAGAGAGATATTAGAGAGAGAGAGATATTAGAGAGAGAGAGAGAGAGAGATATTAGAGAGAGAGAGAGAGAGATATTAGAGAGAGAGAGAGAGAGATATTAGAGAGAGAGAGAGAGATATTAGAGAGAGAGAGAGAGATATTAGAGAGAGAGAGAGAGATATTAGAGAGAGAGAGAGATATTAGAGAGAGAGAGAGATATTAGAGAGAGAGAGATATTAGAGAGAGAGAGATATTAGAGAGAGAGAGATATTAGAGAGAGAGAGATATTAGAGAGAGAGAGATATTAGAGAGAGAGAGATATTAGAGAGAGAGAGATATTAGAGAGAGAGAGATATTAGAGAGAGAGAGATATTAGAGAGAGAGAGAGATATTAGAGAGAGAGAGAGATATTAGAGAGAGAGATATTAGAGAGAGAGATATTAGAGAGAGAGAGAGAGAGATATTAGAGAGAGAGAGATATTAGAGAGAGAGAGAGATATTAGAGAGAGAGAGAGAGATATTAGAGAGAGAGAGAGAGATATTAGAGAGAGAGAGAGAGATATTAGAGAGAGAGAGAGATATTAGAGAGAGAGAGATATTAGAGAGAGAGAGATATTAGAGAGAGAGAGATATTAGAGAGAGAGAGATATTAGAGAGAGAGAGATATTAGAGAGAGAGATATTAGAGAGAGAGAGAGAGATATTAGAGAGAGAGATATTAGAGAGAGAGAGAGAGAGATATTAGAGAGAGAGAGAGAGATATTAGAGAGAGAGAGAGATATTAGAGAGAGAGAGAGAGATATTAGAGAGAGAGAGAGAGATATTAGAGAGAGAGAGAGAGATATTAGAGAGAGAGAGAGAGATATTAGAGAGAGAGAGAGATATTAGAGAGAGAGAGAGATATTAGAGAGAGAGAGATATTAGAGAGAGAGAGATATTAGAGAGAGAGATATTAGAGAGAGAGATATTAGAGAGAGAGAGAGATATTAGAGAGAGAGAGAGAGATATTAGAGAGAGAGATAGAGATATTAGAGAGAGAGATAGAGATATTAGAGAGAGAGATATTAGAGAGAGAGAGAGAGATATTAGAGAGAGAGAGAGAGATATTAGAGAGAGAGATATTAGAGAGAGAGATATTAGAGAGAGAGATATTAGAGAGAGAGATATTAGAGAGAGAGATATTAGAGAGAGAGATATTAGAGAGAGAGATATTAGAGAGAGAGATATTAGAGAGAGAGATTAGAGAGAGATACATAGAGAGAGATACATAGAGAGAGATACATAGAGAGAGAGAGAGAGAGAGAGATATTAGATAGAGAGAGAGAGATATAGATAGAGAGAGAGATATAGATATATATCTATATCTCTAATATAAGGGCTGCAACTAACGATTATTTTCATAATCGATTAGTTGGCCGATTATTGTTTCGATTAATCGGTTAATAACCTTTAAAAAAAAGTGGGTCAAATTGATGTTCATTTTCAACCACAGTGATGGGAAAATTTGGAAATAATAGAAAACTTCTTAGTCAAAGGAATTCTCAGACAGTGTATGTGGTTTTCGTTCAGAAATTGCATTCATTTTAAAAACAGAATGTTAAAAACAAGTGAAAATTGCAAACAAAATTTCCATTCAGTGAATGTACAAAGATTTTCCGTCTGAATATTCTCATCTGAAAATTGATCTGTGTGACCAACATAAGGCTCGGTACACACCTATGCAGTTTGCTTTTGATCTGTTTTCTGCGATGCTTTTTGCTGTACGTTTTGATTTTTGTGCACGTGATGTTACTGCAATTTAAATTTTTGCCTTTTTTTTGGGCAAAAAACACAAATTCCTGCAAAAACACATTACATGCTTTTCTACAGCTTCTCCATTGAAGTATATTGAACCAATAAAGCAAAAGTTTGCGTTAAAAGTCCCTGACCCTTTCAGATGTGAACGTGTCCCATAGGAAACCATGTAATCGAACTGTAGTGCATTTCTGCAAAAAGCACCAACACATAGATGTGAACCAGGTCTAAGACGTTTACTAACATAATGGGGTTAAAAAAACTAAAATTAGCCCTTTTATAGTAGAAAAAAAAGCAGATAATCACTACTGTAGGGGTTCATTTTTTTACTGTAGAACGGTGAATAATATTTACAGTAGCGATTATTTGCTCTTTTTGTACTATAAAGGGCTAATTTTTTTTTTTTTTTTTTTTTTTTTTTTTAACCCAATTATATTACTGCCCGATTAATCGATTATGAAATTAATAAACGATTAATTTCATAATCGATGAGTTGACGATTAATCGATTCGTTGTTTCAGCCCTAATATATCTCTCTTTCGAGAGAGAGAGAGAGAGATATATCTCTGTCTCTGTGAGCTGGTTTGTTTTGTTGTATTTATAACATTTGTGGTGTTAAATTACCTTGCTGGTTCAGGATCTTTATCTTGAGGCCAAGACTAAGTCAAGTAACAGGCACTGTACGTGACAGTCACCTTAAGGTGCCCTCTCTTGCTTTTTACTGCCTCCCTATTCCCAGGCACAGAGTTCTGAATTTTAGGGTAATGATGCCTCCCTCCCTGTTCTGGAGCTCTAGAGCCAACTTCCCTTCTTGGCCTTTTGTTTAAAGCGGAGGTCCAGCCCCCCATGAAAAATTTAAAGTCAGCAGCTACTCCAAATACTCCAGCTACTGACTTCCACTTGCCTGTCTAGGGAGCCCACGATGTCAGCACCCCAGCCGATCTGAGGATCGGCTGTCGGGTGCAGCTGCTGCCATTCCAGGTAAGAAAACCTGGCAGTGAGGCCTTTCCGCTTCATAGCCGGTCCTCTACTGCGCCGGGCGCATGTGTGAAGCGTGCTGTGCTTTCTAATTGGTCCAGTAGCAGAGGAAGGGGGGGGGCGAACTTCTGGGAGACGGCGCTGTTTTCGGAAATGGGGAAACAGTACCTGTCAAACAAATTTGACACAAATGTGACAACGTGGAGGGAGACAGATAAGCGAAAGATCCACTTTTGTATTATGTCCATAAAGGTGTGTGATGGTGGTCCTGGAGGCCACCTTTTTTGGGAAAGAACCTAACTAAAAGAGAGGTTTGGCCTAATTTTTATGGCCATACTTCTCTTATGGATCACAGGAGTGCACTTGTGCTCTACTGTGACCCAGAATCTGCTGTCAGCCGGCTAAAGTTTGCTGTCAGCTGACGTCACTGCGCTTCGACAGCAAAGGTCCGATGGAACAAATCCGTCGGCCAATTCGACCCTGTGTGGGCGTTATCAGACCTTTGCTGTCAAAATCAGACTGACTTTAGATTTAGAACATGTTTCCTATTTTTCCTCCGGTCTCGAGTCCGGTCGAAAAATCCATTAGTCTGTATGCTAGTCCTGACGAAAACCGACTCTAAGGCCGCGTACACACGGGCGGACTGTTCGCCCAACCTTGTCCGCTGAACAGTGTTTGGGCGGACAGTCCGCTCGTGTGTGGGCTTTCAGCGGACAGTTTGACAGACAAAGTCTTTCGGAAATTCCGAAAAACTGTCCGCTGAAACTGTGTTTGAGCGAACAGTCCGCCCGTGTGTAGGCTACTTTCGAAATGAGCAAACTGTTCCCGCTCGGAGGAAAGTCTGCTCATTTCGAGCGCGTGTGAAGGTAGGCGGGGCCCGCGACGGAGACGTCGCGGGCTCCGCCGCCTGGAATGGGCTTAAAGGGGAACCCCAACGCCGAAAAAAATCGGCGTGGGGTTCCCCCAAAGTCCACAACAGACCCTTGTCCGAGCACGCTACCCGGCCGGCCAGGAAAGGGGGGCGAGCGAGCGCGCCCCCCCTCCTGAGCCGTACCAGGCCGGGTGCCCTCAACATGGGGGGTGCCTTGGGGAAGGGGGGGCCGCGCGGCCCCCCCACCCCAAAGCACCTTGTCCCCATGTTGATGAGGACAAGGGCCTCTTCCCGACAACCCTGGCCGTTGGTTGTCGGGGTCTGCGGGCGGGGGGCTTACCGGAATCCGGGAGCCCCCTTTAAGAAGGGGGCCCCCGGATACCGGCCCCCCACCCTATGTGAATGAGTATGGGGTACAATGTACCCCTACCCATTCACCTGTGAAATAAAGTACAAAAAAAAACACAACACAGAGAAAAAATATTTTATTGCACAGCTCCGGGGGTCTTCCGTCTTCGGGGGTCTTCTCGCCGGACTCCTCCGCTATCTTCGTGTAGCTCTTTTACTAGCGGAGGAGTCCGGCTTTCTTCCTCCCCGCCGCCGGCCTCTTCTCCCGACTTCGGGGGTCTTGTCCCCCTCTTCGGTTCTTCTGCCGGGCCACCGCGCCTTCTTGTAGCTCTTTTGCAGGCGGTGGCCCGGTCTTCTGTCGCCGCTGCCTTCCGTTCTTCTGTCGCCGCCTTCAGTTCTTCTGCCGGGCCACCGCGCCTTCTTGTAGCTCTTTTACAGGCGGTGGCCCGGTCTTCTGTCGCCGCTGTCGCCGTCGCCGCCTTCCGTTCTTCTTCTTCTTCTTCTTCTTCTTCTTGTTCTTCTTCTTCTTCTTCTTCTTCTTCCCCAGGAGATGTTGACACGTCGCTCTCTCCGGCCGGAATGCCAGAGCCGTGCTGTGCGGTCACTTATATAGTGACAATGGGGCGGTGTCACATGGTATATGTCACATGGGTTGGTCACATGGTGACCCCGCCCCCTTACGATGTCATAGTCCCCATGTGACATCAACCCATGTGACCAACCCATGTGACATATACCATGTGACACCGCCCCATTGTCACTATATAAGTGACCGCACAGCGCGGCTCTGGCATTCCGGCCGGAGAGAGCGACGTGTCAACATCTCCTGGGGAAGAAGAAGAAGAACGGAAGGCGGCGACGGCGACAGCGGCGACAGAAGACCGGGCCACCGCCTGTAAAAGAGCTACAAGAAGGCGCGGTGGCCCGGCAGAAGAACCGAAGGCGGCGACAGAAGAACGGAAGGCAGCGGCGACAGAAGACCGGGCCACCGCCTGCAAAAGAGCTACAAGAAGGCGCGGTGGCCCGGCAGAAGAACCGAAGAGGGGGACAAGACCCCCGAAGTCGGGAGAAGAGGCTGGCGGCGGGGAGGAAGAAAGCCGGACTCCTCCGCTAGCAAAAGAGCTACACACAGATAGCGGAGGAGTCCGGCGAGAAGACCCCCGAAGACGGAAGACCCCCGGAGCTGTGCAATAAAATATTTTTTCTCTGTGTTGTGTTTTTTTTTGTACTTTATTTCATAGGTGAATGGGTAGGGGTACATTGTACCCCATACTCATTCACATAGGGTGGGGGGCCGGTATCCGGGGGCCCCCTTCTTAAAGGGGGCTCCCGGATTCCAATAAGCCCCCCGCCCGCAGACCCCGACAACCAACGGCCAGGGTTGTCGGGAAGAGGCCCTTGTCCTCATCAACATGGGGACAAGGTGCTTTGGGGTGGGGGGGCCGCGCGGCCCCCCCTTCCCCAAGGCACCCCCCCATGTTGAGGGCACACGGCCTGGTACGGCTCAGGAGGGGGGGCGCGCTCGCTCGCCCCCCTTTCCTGGCCGGCCGGGTAGCGTGCTCGGACAAGGGTCTGTTGTGGACTTTGGGGGAACCCCCACGCCGATTTTTTTCGGCGTTGGGGTTCCCCTTTAAGTCCATTCCAGGCGGCGGAGCCCGCGACGTCTCCCTCGCGGGCCCCGCCTACCTGTACACGCGCTCGAAATGGGCGGATTTGCCTCCGCCTTACGTGGGCGAGTCCGTTCATTTCAAAAGTTGAGCGAACTGTTTGGCAAACAGTTCGCTGAAACAGTCCGCTCAAAAAGTGCCGTGTGTGGCCATGTCCGTCCATGCTAATTTTGAGCGGACTGTTTGCCGAAACTGTTTGACAAACAAAGTTGGGCGAACAGTCCGCCCGTGTGTACGCGGCCTAAGGCAGCTATTTTCTACTGGCTATGAACTTCCTTATCCTAGTCTTGTTGTACGTCATCATGGTCGAATCTGTTGGACTTTGGTGTGATTGTGTGTAGACAAGTCCGATTCAACGGAAGTCCGTCAAAGTCTGGTCGTGTGTACATGGCATGACAGTCACTATTCTTTGCTTAGCGCTGACCAAGCCAGTCGTGATCGATCAGTTCTCAGGTAAAGAGTCAGCAGGGCCAAGACTTGGGCCTCGTACACCTGGTTTGATTGTTGTACGACCGAGCGTCTGATTTTTGTCAAAAGTGCGTGTGCAGGATTTTATCTAGCATACTAACCGCAAATTGTCGTTTGACAAATGTAGTGACGTACTATGAAAGTATAAAGAGCTGTGATAATTTTTCAAGTGCCACCCTTTTTGCCCCTTCTGCCAATTTCATGTTGTAGAAGTTTGGTCGTTTTTTCGCAATTTTCATATCGTACAAAACAAATGCCCTTTTAAAATACTTTTGTCATAACTACTTGTGAAGCAGCTTCATTATTATCCCATTAAAGAAGATAACGTGCGCTACATTTCATCAATTGCCGCGTCATGAATGTTAATTCTAGATTACGAAAGGTAGTTTACCAGACCAAACTCTTCAGGCTCATTCCATGATTCCGATCATGCGTGTTTGTACTTTCGACTTTTGTGTGACGATTTATGTACTAACCATCCGAAAATCAGACGTTGAGTACACTTCTGACAAAATTCTTATAGCCTGCACATACAGCTCTTGTCTGACGAAAAAGTCAAATGGGCTGTCAAACACCATACTAATGATCTGAAAATCCGCAAACAGTTCATCTTGTGAATTTTCCCTTCAGATTATTTATTTATTATTTTTTTGTGTATGTATGTATGAGGCCTTAGGCAATTTTTGTTACCAGGCCGCATGGCTCAGCGATTTTGTTAATGCACAGGCACCGTTTTGATTTTACATTTATTTGCTTGTCTGGTGTGTTTCACTTCACTTGATAGGTGTGTGTGTGTATTTTTTATTTTATCCCTTCCCTTTTTATTTTTATTTTTTTTTAACTCTTAATTTCCAGCATTTATTTTTCTGGTTGCCACCCAGTTATTTAATTTTGATCACGTTTCATACCATTGCATTAAAAATATACACCAGATTTTTTTTTTTTTTTTTTAATGCCTTTTACTTTATTAATACTTAAGCTGGTCATAGACAGTTTTCAATCTTGGCCAGTTCAGCAGGGACCATGTATGGTCAGGCTTTTTGTACCCAAATATATCAATTGATCATCTTAGGTACACTTGTGGTAGAAGGAAAGAAAATTGCCCAGCCTTACATTTAACAACTTTAATTTTAGTTCTGTGTTAAATGTGAATTTCGGAATTTAATTTGTACAGGCACACCCCACTTTTACGTACACAATGGGTTTATTTACTAAAGCTGGAAATCAATGAGCTTTCTAACCCCAGCTTGTTCAATTAAGCTTTGGTAATAAAACCCGGAAGCTCATTGGTTTATATGCAGAAGGGAGCCTGATTTTGCACTTTCCAGCTTTCGTAGATAAACCCCATTGTGTACTTAAAAGTGGGGTATGCCTGTACTTTGCATGCATATTGCACTGTGGCATGGGGGTTAGAAAACTCAGGTTCTCAGAACAGTGTAAGCTCCAACTAGGTTGACTTGGAGCTTAAATAATACATTTTTTTTTTTTGTACCTTATGGTTAAATGAAGCAGTGCGGGGGGGGAGGAAAGCCAATATGTGCTACTAGGGTGGGTAGCATTACATTAAACTGTTGCATGGTCAAAGCATAGTTTCATTTTAAAGAGAACAAAGATTTTGGTGCCCATGTGGGAAGTCTAGATTATAGGTTAAGTCCACCTTTACAAAAAAAATCCATTGTTGGGTCACAGGTGAACTAACACACTTTGCTTTAATTGTACGTCTGTTTTGCCCAATAGGGAGGAAATAGAGAAACAGAAGGCAAAAGAACGTTATATGAAAATGCATTTAGCAGGAAAAACAGACCAAGCAAAAGCTGATCTGGCCCGCCTAGCAATCATCCGGAAACAGAGGGAAGAGGCAGCAAAAAAGAAGGAAGAAGAAAAGAAAGGTGAGTTTATTTCCATTGCTTGTGCTGTTTTATGAGAGTTAGACTTCTTTTTAAATAAAAAAAAAAAAAAAGATTAATAAATCATTTTCCCCACTTGTCTGTAACCACTAATGCAATCCATACATACAAAGAAACCAAAACAAATAAGTATGAAATGAAGTTGTGTGGAATAAGACAGGAAAAAGTATTAAACACGCTAACTGAAATTTATTTAATACTTTGTACAAAATCCTTTGTTGGTAAGGACCGCTTCAAGACACCTCTTGTATGGAGAAACTAGTCGCATTGCTCAGGTGTGATCTTCTAGTCTTCAAATCTTAATGGTTCCATGGGCCTCTTGTTTGAACTCTTATCTTTAGTTCTTTCCATAGATTTTCTACTTGATTCAAGTCAGGTGATTGGCTGGGCCATTCTTGCATCTTTATTTTCCTTCTTTGAAATTGAGTGTTTCCTTGGCTTTGTGTTTGGGATCATTGTCTTGCTGAAATGACCACCCTTGTTTTTCATCTTCATAATCCTTCTAGATGGCAAAAGATTTTTTAATCAAGAATATCTTGGTACTTTTTTTCCATTCATCCTTCCTTCAATGACATGACGTTTACCAGTAACTTATGCTGAAAAAACAGCCCCACACCATGATGTGCCCACCTCCAAATTTCACTGTTAGTATGGTATGCTTTAGGGTGACGTGCAGTGCCATTTGACCTCCAAACCTGGTGTGTATTATTATGGCATCCAAAGAGTTCAATTTTGGTCTCATCCGACCAGACTATATTCTCCCAGTATTTCACAAGCTTGTCTAACTGTTGTGCAGCAAACATTACACCAGCTTCAACATGCTTTTTCTTCAGCAATGGCATCTTGCATGGTGAGCATGCATACAGACCATGGCGGTTGAGAGCATTACTTATTGTTTTCTTTGAAACAATTGTACCTGCTAATTCCAGATCTTTCTGACGGTCTCCATAACTTGGACAACTCCTCTGATAATTCTTTTCACTCCTCTGTCAGAAATTTTGCAACAAGCACCTAGTCGTGGCTGGTTTATGGTGAAATTATGTTCTTTCCTCTTCTGAATTATGGCCCAAACAGTACTCACTGGAACATTCAGAAGTTTAGAAATCCTTCTGTAACCAATGCCATCATTGGTCACATCATGGTATTTCTTGTAGGACACCTTTTTCTAGGCCATCAGTTGAGATTGAACCAGCTGATATTCATTTGCACTGACAAAGGGCAGGATTGCTTTCTAATTAGTGATTTTTTTTAACTGGTGTCTTGGCCTTCTATGCCTTTTTTTTTTTTTTTTTTTTTTTTGCACCTCCCTTCTTCAGTACTTTTTCCCTGTGTCATTCCATTTTATTACACGCGAATTAAATTCGGAACATATTTGTTTTGGATTCTTTGCATGTATGGATTGCATGGCTTGTTACCGACATGGTGAAAATTGTATGTCAATAGCACCTTTAGAAATACATTGACCTAGAAAAAATGGTAACGTGTTCAATACTTATTTTACCCACTTTATATGTGTGTAGAATAGATCTATACAATACAGGTCTAATAACGCCTCCTGCCTTACCATTTTTTATTTAATTTGGGGTTAAAAAATGTTTTATTTATTTTTTTCTTATTTTAGATGCTCTTCACAGAGGTCTTAAAGTGATTGTTTACAATCGCCTCGTGAAACAAAAACCCATTCAGTTTAAAATAGAAATGAAATGCACAGCATTTTTATAGAGATATAAAAAATATTATAAATACCCTTTTTCCCCAATGTTTTAAGTGATCACATTCCCTCTGCTTTCAGCTGGCTAAGAGCTGGGGGGGGGGGGAGGAGAAGCAGCAGCAGCACACTGAGCTTCCCACAGAAGGGCTTGCAGTAACAAATGCTTTAAGCTCGGTACAGAGAGTTGATTAAAAAATAAAATAAAAAACATTGAATGGAATGACAAAAATTAACAGATTTCTGCATCCACACAAGGGAGAGTATCAGAATACACTGATCAGGGCTGCAGCCAATTGGCTGCAAGCTGATGATTTGAAGGTTTGCCAGTGGCAACGATTAGCTGCTGTTGAACAGGGGGATCTACCGACGGATTGGTTCAGCAGGGACTGGCTGAATTTCAGTCAAATTTTTATTCGTGTGTATCCAGCTTTAATTGGTCAGCCAGGTTTACGGACGTTAAACCTAAATGTCGCCATGCAGATACCTCCCATGAGATATTTTCTCATCCTAGAAAGCCTCGGAAATCACTTGGGACCTGCCATGACAGTGATATGGAGGGTACCTTTAATCCGATCTATAAATCAATGGAGGATCAGAGCCTTGTCACAGGGAAAATTTCCAACAAGTTAGAAAATCACCCTATGCATAACAACAAGCATTCTGTGACTGCCTTTGGTGCTTGGTATAGTAGCATAGCTGATGTTCTAAATTCATAGTGTTTTACTTTTATTTTACAGTAAAAGATCCACCAGGAGCAGCGGCCAAAGGATTGCAATCAATGTCTCTTAATAAATAACTACTCTGCCATGGAGACCACAGCCAGAGGATCCTTGGGCCAGGACAGCTATATGGTTTGTAGACTATTGTCTAGCCATATGTCTGGCCCTTTGAGTGTCCACAACATACTATCTCTGATCAAGCCGGCGCAGCATTTCCAGGCTGAGGATACTGTATAAAAGACTGGACATGCAATGTGCACGTATTTATTTAATGCTGAGTGTTTGTGGAGATTGGGTCCTGAAGGAGGGGGAATAAAGGTTGGATTTCAAAATAAATTTTTATGTTTTTTTTTTTTTATTTTTTTTATGTGAATAAAGAAAACTCGGGCAATGTGTTAAAATATGAGCAGTGCTTATCTTCAGTAAAAATCACACTTTCAAAATGAACAAAAGATCCAAAATATATAGGTGGCTAAAAGGTCATGGAAATTCTAATTATTGCTGTAATAAACCAAAAGTATAGAGGAGTGGAACATTGAGGTTGATTTACAAAAGGCAAACACACTGCGCACTACAAGTTCAGTTGCTCTAGATCAGTGATGACAAACCTTGGCACCCAGATGTTTTGAAACTACATTTCCCATGACGCTCAACTACACTGCAGAGTGCATGGACATCCTGGGAAATCATCACTGCTCTAGATCTTGTACAAGCAAAAATGCTGTTTTCTTTTTTTTTTTTTTTTCTCAACTTAACCACTTCAGCTCCCAGAAGGTTTTACCCACTTCCTGACCAGGAAATTTATTGTGCTATGGCACTGCGTCGCTTTAACTGACAATTGCACAGTCCTGTGACGCTGTACCCAAATAAAATTGATGTCCTTTTTTTTTCCCCACAAATAGAGCTTTCTTTTTGGTGGTCTTTGATTACCTTTTGTGGTTTATTTTTTTTATTTTTTGCTCTATAAATGTAAAATTATCAACAATTTTGAAAAAAAAAACTATTTTTACTTTCTGGTATAATGTATATCCCAACAAAGAAATGTAAAAAAAACAAATTCTTCCTCAGTTTAGGCCGATATTTATTCTGCTACCTTTTTTTGGTAAAAAAAAAAAAATCCCAATAAGCGTATATTGATTGGTTTGCATTTCTGTTATAGCGTCTACAAAATAGGGGATAGAGTTAGAGACTTAAAACATTTTTTTTAAATTGTTTTAACTGGTAATGGGTTTTTTTGGACTGCGACATTGCAGCAGACAAAACTGACCCTAAGTGATATTTTTTTTGGACCAGTGACACCAATACAGTGATCGTTGCTTAAAAAAAAAAAAAAAAAAAAAAAAAAAAAAAAGCATTCATCCTTGTATAACTGACACTGTCAGGGAGGGGGTTAACTACAGGGACGATCAAGGGGTTAAATGTGTTCCCTGGTAGGTGTTTTCTAACTGGGGGAGTGGATTGACTGGAAGAAAAAAAAAGATTTTGAGTTCAGCTTAGCTGAAACAACCTCTCTCTTCCTCCCTGACAGAGCAGCGGTGTGCTTGGTTTACTTGGGCACACTGTTTCTCCGCCTCTCCTGTGAACGATCTGCGGGTTGAGGGGGCTGCTGGACCTGCTGATTGGCTCCCGCTATGTCCAATCACAGCGGGATTGGCGCTCCCCCTAGACAGTGTGCACAACATCAGCTATGTGATTTTTGCGCACCCTGCCGCAGTAAAAGTACGTGGGGTGGTCCAGAAACAGTTAAAGTAGAAGTCCACTCTAACACTAAAATCCCTGCATCTACAGACATCCACGATCTAACACTAACCTATCTAGCCCTTTAAAGAAGAAATCTGAATGCATACCTTTTTTGAAGTCGATCCCACGCTGAGCTGTCGGCCGTGGCTTCGCTGTGGAGGCGGGTGCAGAGGACACATCCGACAACAAAAGCCCCATAGTAACTTATGGGTGACATCACTCTCCATTCATTTCACAGCTGCTGTCGGCTGTGTCCTCCTACAGAGCTTCCGCCACTGGAGATCGGGACAGATCTGCTTAAAAAAAAAAGTGCGTATACTGATTTCTTCTTTACAGGGCTAATAAGGTGCGTGTTAGTTCGTGGATGTCTGTAGATGCAGAGATTTTAGTTTCAGGTTGGAATTAAGCCTTGTACATGCTATTGGATTTTTGGCAGGGAATTGTGTGATGTCAGACTGTTGGCCTAAAATCTGACCATTAGTACACTCCATCAGACAACTGTTGGATGGCAGGCTAGTAAAATTTGTCAGATTTTTTTCCTATCGTCTGTACACAAGTCCGTCACACAAGTTGAAAGTACAAACAGGCATGCTCAGAATTAATGCTCACCAAACACGACATTAGCAGAAGGTGCCCAAAGGGTGGCGCTCAAGAGCTGAAATTCCTCGTAGTATGTCACTGTGTTGGCCGACAATTGTGTACCGTTTGTATGCGAAACAAGTTCCTGCCACACGCCCTTCGGACAAAAGTCTGACACTTTGCCAACAAACTGATCCTGTGTACAAGGCTTTACACTTTAATCCTTGTTCCCTTTTTTATATACATTTTGATATGCCAATACATGTAATTGTATGCATTTCATTTTTAAACAAAGCTGCACTGCATTTGGGGAGAAACATGGAACATAGAGACAAGAAGGTAAAACACATGTGTGCCTATATAATTAAAACACTTATTGTTTGAGGTCAGCCAATAGAAAAAAAATGTTCTGTTGAACCAGGTAAAAAGGAATAATGTTATTGCTTACCTTGTGAAGGTAACTTTGCTTACCTTATCTTCCATTGAGGGACACAGGAAGTCTAAACATTGGGTTATACTGTGGATTACAGGAGGTTGGAATCTTGCATAGTCCCACTTGTAAGCCAACATACTAGCCTTTTTATCTTCATGAAATTCTTCCTTTTACTTTTAGTCAAGGTCCTTGGTACACTTGATATATTTTTTCCTCCTCGACTTCATTAAATTCCCACATCACTGTCTGCCAGTCTTGCAGCCTGGGGGGGGGTTATTCCTTTCTATCCATTTGGGCTTTATGTTATGAGAGCTCTCATACATAGCTGTCTGATCAGGAAACCTCCTTCCTCCTCATGGACTTTTTCTCGAAATTAAGGATTAGAATGCTAAACGTGAGCCTTTTGCTGTTGGTTGGCTGATCTTTCTTTTCTTTTTTTTGCCAACTCAGTGAAACCAATAATATCGATAGGACCCAAATCAGCTTAACGCTCAGTATCCCTTCTCATACCTTCACATCATTGTGGCAGTTTACTTACTTTTTTTTTTTTTTTCAAGATTGTTTTGGATTATTTTCCATTCAAGATTCACTATAAAACTAGAACCAAAACCTAATCCCTCCCTTTCCAAGATCTGTTTACGCTAGATCTAACCCCCCCCCCCCCCCCCACTCCCTACTCTGTGGACCACCCCCTTCAAACTGCCACTCTACCTTATATGTACCTATTTGTACCAGTGTGAGGTTTATCTCTTTAACCCTTCTGATATAAGCCACTTCTTCTTCTTAAATTCTTGCCAGCTCTTCCATTTCTCAACCATGTATTTATTGCTCCTCTCGTCCAGACTATCTCTCAGACTTTCCATTTTATAAGTCTTTTCCACCATATCCACCCATTCCCACATTGAAGGCGCCTCTAACTCCTGACATTTTTTTGGGATTCATTTTTTCCCCGCGTTTAGCAGGTGTGGGATCAACGACTCCCTATATTGTTTGGCTCCGCCGTTTATCCCATGAAATAACACTACCCAGGGGTCAGCGCTCACAGTATTATTTGTAATCTCTTTGATATACAGTAAGATTTGGTTCCAATACTTTTTTTTTTATCTTCGGACAATCCCACCACAGATGTGCCATTGTACCCATTTTCTTACATCCCCGCCAACATTCCCTGGAGCTATCAGGCTGAAATTTACTATTCTTTTCTGGGGTATAATACCATCTCGTCAGACATTTATAACTCATCTCTGCTGTCTTAATATCTACGGCAGAATTAGGGACTAAATTAAAGATTTTTCCTAGTTTTACCTTATCTATTTGTGTCCCAAATTCCCTCTCCCATTTTTTGACGAACGGAGGCACCCCCACCTCCCCCCCTCCAATAACAGTCTATACCATCTCGAGACATTCTTCCTTGAAGTCCTAGATGTACATAGCTGTTCCAAAGGGGTCAACTCTTCCGCCGTTCGACTCCTCGGCGGCAATTTTTTTTTACAAAGAGGGAGAGCTGCGTGTATCGCCATTCGTCAATCAACATCATCTCTTTTTTTTTTTTGTGCCAACTCGTGAAATGGTGCTATAACACCTTTTCTAACTACATCTTTTAGTTGTGCCTCCTCCTTCACCCAATTCCCTCCAATCTCTTGACAACCTGGTAAAAAGTATTTATTATCTTTTCCCTAATCGTCTTTCAGGACAGCCACTATGAGAGGACAGCCACTATGAGAGATAGACTCCTCCTCTTCCTCTGGAAACACTGCGCCAGCCCATAAATTCTTACTTCCCCTGCCGGACCTCATTTTTAGTGTTTCCTCCGGCGGGGAGACACTGTGCAAGGAACCAGGCCGATCAGTCGGGGAGGCTGTGGCCGTTTTGTCGTTAAAAAAGAACCCGGTTGAAAGAAGCAGGGGCTTCGTTTGGAGAAAGCTGGGTTCAAACCGTTCGAAACCAAGCGGGCCGAACGGTTTACTTACCTCACCAGGTACTGCCACCCCTTCCTAGTCGAGCGCGGCTTCAGGTCGTGGGGGACTCCTATCGCGTCTACAGGGATGCAGTTGGCAAGCCGTTCGAAAGATTACCCTGTACAAGGGTACAGTCCGCCCCTTTTTTTCTTTGAACCGAGCGGGCCGAACGACGGGCGACGTCGTATCCGGCGGAAGCGAAGGCTTGACCTCGAATACGATCGACTTCCGGTTCCGGGTCGTGGAGCTGATAGGAGGGCCGGGTAAAAGCTGGAGAGGAGTTCGGAACGCGCACAGGCAGCGTGGAACTCTGTAGTAAGCAGCCACCTGCAGTCATGTCGGAAGCTGAGGCTCAAACAACAGACTCTATCTCCAGCATTCCTAAGGTAAGAGCACCCTGGGGAGGGGTACTCTCTATCTAGGATCCCCCCACCCCAATGTATGGTTCTATCATGGGGGGGGGGGGCAGACCCCCTGGGTGGTCAGGGGGGAGGGGAGGCTCAGATTCCTTCTTTTAAAAAAAGGGTCTAGTGCACTCCCAGGGTTGTATCCCGAGCTTTGTATTGACTTTGTCTTTTTTCAGTTTTTAGGTCTACGCATAGCTCTAAAAAGAAGTGTGCCTCCTGTAGGGACATTTTAGGGGAATCTTGGACCAAAGTGTTGTGCAAAGGCTGTATTGACTCCCTCGTTAGGGAAAGGGAATCTGAACAGGAGTCAGGACTAGCAGCTTCAGTCAAAGAGCTCTCGTCCACCTTCTCTTCTTTTAGGTCCCTTTTTGAAAAATTTCAGCTTCCCACGGGTCCATCTCCACAGGATACAACCCCACCTCTAGCACAGAGTTCTGCTCCGGTCCGACCTGCTAGTACAGGGGGGACAGAGGTTGCAGGCCCTTCAGGGACAGGTAGGGAACTTCCAGACAGTTCCTCTTCCGATTCCCAGGAGGGTTCAGAGGGGGAGGACCAGGATGGGGGGTCCAGGAAAGCCTCCAGATATAAATTATCCCTTGATGAGGTAGAGGACCTCTTAAAGGCAATTTATACAACCCTCGGCATCCAGACGGATAAGAAGCCCCTAACCCTGCATGACCAAATGTATTCAGGTTTGGGGGAACCAAAAAGAAGGGTGTTTCCAGTGCACGAAGTTTTAATGGAAACAGTTAAAAAGGAGTGGCAGGATCCGGAGAGAAAGCCCTTTTTATCTAGATCCCTCAAAAGAAGGTTCCCATTTTCAGAGGACTCGGCATGCCTTTGGAATAAAAATCCCAAGTTGGATGCCGCTTTCTCTCAGGTCTCCAGACACACAGATTTGGCGTTTGAAGACATGGGGGCCTTGGCAGATGTCATGGACAAAAGGATTGACTCTCTGCTTAAAAAAAACGTGGGACTCGGCTATCGCCAATCTAAAGCCTGAAATGGCAGTTACAGTTGTGGCTCGCAATTTAGAGCACTGGCTCTCACAGATCCAACAACATATTGAGGCAGGCACAGATAAGGAAACCATTCTGTCATCCTTCCCTACTATGCTGCGAGGGATCGCTTACATAGCAGATGCCTCTGCTGAGTCCGTCCGCATGTCGGGCAGAACGGCGGCTCTAGCCAATTTGGCCAGAAGGGCCCTCTGGTTAAAAACATGGCCAGGGGATAATGCCTCCAAGATAAAACTATGTGGGATACCCCTGACGGGGGACCTCCTTTTTGGCCCAGGGCTAGAGACTGTTCTAGACCGGACAGCGGACAGGAAAAAATCCTTTCCTCTTAAACGAAAAACCCCCGTACAAACTAAAAAGGGGTTTCGTCCGCAAGGGCGTAGGGAAACCCCTAAACCAGAGGGGAAAAAGAAAACCTGGCCCCAAAAAGGCAGGGGCAGAGGAGGGGCGATTTTTCGCCCTCCTGTCCAGCCCCGTAAAACCCAGTGACATTCCAGCTACAGTGGGAGGAAGACTGGGGGCCTTTCTACCACAGTGGGAGACAATATCCCCCAATCAATTTATTTTAGGGGTAATAAGAAGGGGGTACCTCTTGGAATTCTTAAGACCACCCCCTCAAAGGCTTATTGTCACGCATCTACCCAGGTGCATGGTAAAGGCCGAGGCCTTGCTAGAAGCTCTGAGGGCATTGGAGAATCAGGATGTTATTCTCAGGGTCCCAAAAGCAGAAGAGGGAAGGGGGTTTTATTCTCACATCTTCGTAGTGAAAAAACCCTCAGGAAAGTTCAGATTGATTCTGAACTTAAAGCCCCTGAACGCCTCAGTGACATACAAAAGATTCCGCATGGAGTCGATCTTTTCAGTAAAGGCTCTTCTGCCCCGCAACTGTTTCATGGTATCTCTGGACCTAAGGGACGCGTATTTACACATCCCTATAGCGGAGGCCTCGCAGAAGTTTCTACGCCTTGCCATAGATTTAGGGGGAGAAACAGTACATTTTCAGTTTCAGGCCCTGCCATTCGGGCTATCCTCTGCACCCCGCATTTTTACCAAGGTCCTGGCAGAAGCCATGGCCTTTCTTCGGCTCCAAGGGATATGTATAATAGCCTACCTGGACGACCTGCTTTTATTTACAGCATCCCCAACACAGTTGGTCAAGGATCTCGATCTAACCAAAGGGGTCCTTACAGACCTGGGGTGGCTTCTGAACTTGGAAAAGTCCAGCCTGATCCCCTCACAACAGATCTCCTATCTAGGTTTCCTGTTGGACTCAACACTGTTGAGAGTTTTTCTACCAAGAGAAAAGGTACAAAAGCTGGACAGAGCGGTGGCCTCTCTTCAGAGCAACCAGCTGGTTTCCATAAGGGTTCTGATGTCAGTATTGGGTCTCCTTACATCTACCCTCCCAGCAGTGCAGTGGGCAGGGCTACATTTTTGTCCCCTACAGACCTTCATCCTAGGGGTGTGGGACCACAGTCAGGAGGCTCTAGACACCCTAGTACATATTCCACACCAGGTAAAGAGATCCCTCTGGTGGTGGAGGAAAGTGACGAATCTGGCGCAAGGGCATCTGTGGCTCATCCCGGTTTCTCGGGTAGTGACCACAGATGCAAGTGGAAAAGGTTGGGGGGCACATTTGGGTTCCCTTCTAGCCCAGGGCACTTGGGAGGACGACGAGTTGACTCGATCGTCCAACTGGAAAGAATTAAGGGCAGTGGGACTAGCCCTCAGATTCTTCAAAAAAGAGCTCTGGGGTCACCACATTCAGGTGCGGTCGGACAACTCTTCCGTAGTGGCCTATTTAAACAAGCAGGGTGGCACGAGAAGTGGAGCCATGTTGTCTTTAGCGACAGAGATTCTGAGCTGGGCCGAAACCTACACCCTTTCGCTCTCAGCAGTTTTCCTGAGGGGAGAGAAAAACGTGGCAGCAGACTTTCTCAGCTGAAAGGCTGAGGGAGGGCGATTGGGTTCTCAACCAGGAGGTTTTCAATCTCATAATAAAGAGATGGGGGTCTCTAGAGGTGGACCTTTTCGCGTCCAGAAACAATTCAAAAACCCCCTGTTTTTTCTCCCTAAAAAGGGGAGAGGGAGCCTTAGGTGTGGACGCCTTGAACCAGAATTGGCACTTCAGAACTTGCTATGCCTTCCCACCTCCAGCGTTGTTGCCAGCAGTTCTGAGGAAGTTTCAAATGGAAAACACATCTCTGATTCTGGTGGCTCCACATTGGCCCAAGAGAGCATGGTTCTCAATGCTAAAGCAGTTGGCGGTAGAACCTCCCCTACTCTTGCCCCCCTCGGGACGATCTCCTCTCTCAGGGGCCAGTCCTCTGCCCACGAGTACGCCAGTGGAAGTTAGCGGCCTGGCTACTGAGAAAGGTTTATTAAAATCTAAAGGATTTTCAGAGAGACTAGTTTCTACCCTCCTGGACAGTAGGAAGAAGGAAACTCGCCAGATCTATGAAAAGGTCTGGTTACGTTTCAACAAGTGGTGCGCAGAGAGCTCTTTCCCAGTACGGAGCTCCTCCGCAGTTTTGGAATTTTTACAATGTGGGGCAGATAAAGGCTTATCCATTAGTACCCTTAGGGGTCAAGTATCAGCCCTCAGTGTTTATTTGGAAGATCATTTGGCTGCCAACCCATGGGTAGTCAGGTTCTTTAGGGCCCTGTCCAGACAGAGACCGGTCCAGGGTCTGTCCTTTCCCAGATGGGATTTATCTTTAGTTTTACAGAGTTTAACTGGACCCCCCTTTGAGCCTTTAAAGGAGTGTTTTCTGAGAGAACTTACTCTGAAGACAGTGTTTCTGGTAGCAGTAACAACTGCCAGGAGGGTCAGTGAGATGGAGGCCTTATCAGTCAGGGCTCCCTTTTGCGTTATTTTTCCGGACCGGATAGTTTTAAAGACCGATCCGGCCTTTTTGCCGAAAGTGGCATCCAGCTTTCATATGGAAATAATGTCATCTTTAATTAATTTATTCGCCCTAACCACGATAGTGGTCTATAGCTACATTTCTTACATTCTGCCTGAATCTCATCCAGTAATGGGATGTAATTAATCTGATACATTTTCTTCTCGGTTTTCGCCAGCTTTATTCCCAAATATTTAAGATCATTCCGCCATGGGAAACTCCATTTCCGCTGCATAATTTGAGCCTCCTTTTTATTGATGTTAATATTCAGTATCTCGGATTTAAGCCGGTTTATTTTATAATTGGATACATCCCCATACTGTTCCAACAGGCTTATTAAATTTGGCAAGGACGTCTTAGGGTTATTTATATAAAATAATATATCATCCGCGAATGCGGAGTATTTATATTCTTCTTTCTCCACTTTTACCCCTGCTATTTCTGTGTTATCCCGAATTGCAGCCAGAAGAGGTTCCAATGTTAGCACAAACAGCAGGGGTGACAGCCGACACCCCTGCCTTGTACCCCTCTCCATTTCAAAATGCGCTGACTCCTGACCATTAACTTTTATGCATGTCTTTGGATGGTTGTATAGCACCCTCACCTTCTGAATCATTCTCGGTCCTATCCCCATCCTTTCTATTTTCTGGAACATGAACTGTCTTTTCGATTTTGTCTTTCCAAAATTTCCATTCAGACATTTTTTTTTTTGGTACTTGACGAGGTAAAAACATTTTTTTTTGATGTGCAGATAGTCTCCACATCCCTTAGACCTCTCAGTGGCTGTTGCCCACTCTTCAGCTGTTTTGGTTGTCCTAACTGTTTGCAATTCCAAAATTCCTGTGTCCTTTTAAAGGACTACATTTTTTGTCCCTACTGTAATGATCTGTTTCTTGATGTTCATTGAGGGACACAGAAAAACTCCCCGTACTCAACCAAGATGATCTGATATAGCTTTGGGATTAATTGGTGCAACAGCTGGGACCCCTGAAAATCAAACTTTACATCGTATTGTGGCAACTGTCACATGATCAGGGACCGTGCATAATATCCATTAAGTTGACTGCTCTAATGTGTTTCAGCCAGAACAAACATCCCATCACAATTATCATTTTATAGACTCCACCTTCTAAAAACCTGAATAAAGCGCAGATGAGCCATCAAAGATAATCTGTTAAAAAATACGACAATGCATAACAAAGCAGACTTCATAAAATTCTACAAAAAGCACAACTTTCATGATATCTGATATCCCAGTGGTCAACCTATGGATCCACCAGGCCTCGCATTCCAAAAGGTACCTGTGGGAATCTCCTCCTGTAATTTGATTGACTTTCTCTATGCTATGGAATTGAAAATCTGATAGAATTTCCTTGTTTTACATTATAGTTACTGATATCACAATAGTGCTCACCAATACGCATCCTTAACAGATGGTACAACCTGCATATTGTAATGAGTGCATTGTGCACCTAATAATATGCACCACATTTCGAGTGCTGGAATTAATGAAATTGCTTGATAGGGAAGCTTTCTCCAGTAGCATAAGACCTTGTTTCTTTTTTTCTTAAGTTCTTTGTCCATGATTTTTGTCTATATTTTTCTACTGCTTGCTAACAAAATTGGGAAATTCTAGGTCAGTGATGGCGAACCTTGGCACCCCAGATGTTTTGGAACTGCATTTCCCATGATGCTCAGGCACTCTGCAGTGTAGTTAAGCAGCATGGGAAATGTAGTTCCAAAACATCTGGGGTGCCAATGTTTGCTATCACTGTTCTAGTTAGTGGAAGAATTTTAAAGGAGCCTGGTTCAATGATGTTTGTATGTACTAATGTCCCAAGCACCTGTAAGGTGGCAGTATAACCTGATCGTTTCAGATTTCCTGTGTCCTTATTTTTTAGTGTTTTTCACAGCTTATTTTATAGGGATTGATGGTGAGAGCAATGAAGTTCTCAGTACAGGGTATGTGTTTTGCTATGTGATGGGGTGGCAGTGGTATTGCCGGGCACCCGGGGTATGTACTTGCATTTCCTGCAGGGCACCGTGATCACCAATACTGTAGCGCTGGGATCTCTCCTCACCAGCTGCCTTTTAGAAAAGAACAGTTATCGCCAGAGCTGAGGGACGCTTTCTCTAGGTTCCTACTCGGCTCTAATGTGTTTTATGACAGAAAAGGAGGCGGGGCCTGGGAAGATGAACATCTGCTGCTGTATCTGAATTCTGTGTGTGGGAACAATATGATTTATATTGGGAAGAGGATGTTTGCAGGCAAAAGCATTTGAATTGGGAGAGATAGGAGAGGATTTGTGCTGAGTGGGGGGATTTTGAGTGGTAAACTAAGATTATTTGTGATAGAAGGGTATATGTGTGTGGGGGTAGAGAGGATTTGTAAACAATAATGGAGGGCATTGGATATGTCGCGCATAAACAGAAATTTATTCAGAAAATACATCTAAAAATGCTGTATACTGCACACTTGGCTGGTAGAATGGAGCAGCCGTCTAGATGGACTGGAGAGTAGCCACAATAGCACATGGCAGGAGCGTCCGGAGCTCTAACATAAAAAAATCTGTATCAATATGTAGAGAGCTGTCCTCCTATAAATCATAAGATTTTGATTCAGAAGGTTCATTGAGAAAGATGTAGCTGACAATAGTGTCCCCAGACATTTCCTTACACATCACAAACAAATCCACGGAAGGATTAAAAGTTTGGGTTATAGAGTATTTCTCCCTGCGATTCCCAGGCTGAGAGATTTCAAAGACTATGTTGTAGGGAAGCCTACTGAATTTTCACCTTAAATACTTGAGCGTCTGGGGGGGTTAAATTAGGAATTGGATATCAAAACCATTTTATGATTTATTGGGGACAACTCTCCACGTATTGATATATATCAGTATTTTTTTTTATTCTTTACATAATATATTTTATATTTTTTACTATTATTTTTTATGTAGGCGTGAGTGTTTTGGACATATGTATGTATGCATGTATATGCGCACGTGTGTGTATGTTTTCTACATGCATGCGCTCCCTTTTTTCAGGAGGTCATAGTTGGTAGGCATGTTGGAATGCTTGGCATGCATTTTCTGCATCACTATGCCTTTAGTATACATCTATCATCGGTCCTGAACATACTAGTTCTCTTCCTCTCTAGGTTTACATTTAGTATTGTGATATATATTCTTTTGTAACTATAATGCATATTTGATGATCATGTGTTTCAAGACACTTTTAATAAGTTTTATTAGCCTTTCCTCGATTATATTACTGTTATTAGTATGTTATATTGCTTTTTTGTTTGGTCTTTGGACTGGAGAGTGATTGTGTATTTGTTTTTAGCTGCTTCATATTGTGATGCAGGCCTGGACTGGCCATAGGACACACCGGGCACTTGCTTGTGGGGCCAAGGCAGCTGACCTGCTCCTTGAGACCCAGCTGCTCACCCAGCCTCTCAGCGGCCAGCTGGCTGCCATTTCAGTTCAGCCGGGGGGGCAGAGACTACAGGTCACGTTACCTGTGATCATAAAGAGGGAGAGAATTTACACGAGACACGGCCGCCGGACAGGAGGGAAAGTGAGCTGCGGCTCCCCATGCGTGCACCTGGATAGGCAAAGCAGCTTCATACAAAGTAGAAGAATCCATCTCTTTATTTTTCTCCTACAGCCTCTGAATGCCTGCTTCTCATTCTTTCTCTCCCGTGGGCATTCAGAGGATGTAGGAGAAAAATAAAGACATGGATTCTTCTAATGTGTATGCAGTTGCTTCTAATATCCTGCTTCTTTCTACTGCCCTCTAGTGCTCTCAAGTTCCCTCCCAGTGATCTCCTGCCCCCCCTGTACTCTCTGGCCCCCCAGTGCTCTCCAGCCCCCTGTACTTTCCAGCCCCCCGGTGCTCTCCAGTTCCCTGTACTCTTTGGCCCCCCCAGTGCTCTCCAGCCCCCAGTTGTCTCCGGTCCCCCTGTGCTCTCCAGCCTTTCCCAGTGCTCTCAGGCCCCCCTGTGCTTGTCGGCTACCCCTCACTCTCCGGCCCCCCAGTGCTTTCCAGTTCCTCCCAGTGCTCACCGGCCGTTCCTGTACTCTCCAGCCCCCCAGTGCACCCCAACCAATCCCAGTGAGCTCCAACTCCCCCCTGTGCTCTCCAGCCCCCCCCCCAGAGCTCTCCAGCCCCTCCCTGTGCTCTTTGGCCCCCTGTACTCTCTGCCCCCAGTGCTCTCCAGCCCCCTGTACCCTCCCCCAGTGCTCTCCAACCCGCTGTACTCTCCAGCCCCCCAGTGTCTCCAGCCCCCTGTACTCTCAGGCCCCCCTGTGCTTATAAGCCCCTGTACTCTCTGCCCTCCCCCCCAGTGCTCTCAGGCTCCCTGTACTCATTGGCCACCCCGTGCTCTCCAGCCCACCCCAGTGCTCTTCAGCTTCCCCATGCTCTCTAGCCCCCCGTGTTCTCAGGCCCCCCTGTGCTCTCCAGCCCCTCTCAGTGCTCTCAGGCCCCCCTGTGCTCATCGCCCCCCCCCCCCCCAGTGCTCTCCAGCCCTCCTGTGCTCTTCGTCTCCTGTGTTCTCTGCCCCTGCTTGTGCTCTCCAGCCCCCCATGATCCCCGCCCCCTAAGTTCTCTCCGACCCCCCCAGTGCTCTCCATCCTCTCTGTGCTCTCTGCCCCTGGTGTTCTCTGCCTCTGCTATTGCTCTCCAGCCCCCCGTGGTCTCCAACCACCCCCAGTGCTCTCCAGCCCCCCCTGTGCTGTTCGGCTCCCCCTAGTGCTCTCCACCCCCCTGTGCTTTTCCCCCGTGCTCTCCACCCTAGTGCCCTCTGGCCCCCTTAGTATTCTCTGCACTCCCCGTGTTCTCCACCCCCCTACATTCTACCGCCCCCATGCTCTCCATGTCTCCTGGTAAATATCTCATGGGCTGCTCAAGTGCCTGGGCCTATATCTTAATCATACATCATGGGACACAGAGCCATAGTAATTACTATGTGGGTTAAAGGCCACCTTCAGGTGATGGACACTGGCACACCCTAAGACCGGAAGTTCACTCCCTATATAACCCCTCCCTCTACTGGGAGTACCTCAGTTTTTTTGCCAGTGTCTAAGGTGTTGGTCACGAGAAAAGATGTGCTGTACTGAGCTTCACTGGAGCAATCCTTGCTGGGGCTAGCTATGCAGCCGGATCCATTCAAACGGTGTTTTTAGGCCAAATTGAATGGTACTCAGGCCTCGTGGCAGACGAAACAAGGTTTAGCCCGTAACACTTCTCTTTTTAGAGAGCGGGACCCCGAGATCTAGTGCTTTTGGTTTTTTCAGCCATACGTTTTTTTCTGGCGGGGTGCTATTACGGGTCCAGGAGTGGGATCCCCTGATAAAAAGGGGGACCCAGTTCTTGAAGGTTTTTTAAACGGCGCCCACTGTGAGAGGTGAAGATTGGGTCTGTTGGTTTTACCACAGAATTTCCTGCGGTGGGAAAGGTAAGTGGCGCAGTCTAAAGAATTTTAAAGTTTCTTATGAATTGTCTCCTTTAAAAAGTCAATGTTGTCATGCCTAAAAGTCACCACTGGCGGCTGTATAGAGCACCTTGTCATGCTTTCTCAGATCATGCTGTGTCAGCAGACGCTGACAGACCTTTCTCCGGCTAGCAATCACAGGACTCCGGTAAGATGTTTGTTTTAAAAAGAGGAGGGCATGGTGGAAACACGGAGTGGGCATAGTTTAGCGCAGCGTTGGCGTGCAGCAATGTCCAGAGCAGGGGTGTTTTTAAAAGGCTCAATTTTTTGCTGACTGCAGCTGTCGGGGAGACACAAAAGCTAAAAAGAGGCATGTAAGTGGTGACACAGGTATTCCTTTGGCACATTTACTAAAAGCATCAGGCTGAGCATTAAATAGCAGCGGAAGTTGCTAGACTATTTGCTCAAGCAGTGGATGTGGTTTCTTCTGGTAGTCCCTCTGCATTTGTGCATAGGTTATAGTCAGAAGGGGGGTCAAATGCAGGGGGATCAGCTTCACAATCTGAAAGATTGATGGTGCAATTCTTACTGAAATTGTCCACGCCACATTTTTTGCTACTCTTCATTGAGTCGGTTGATATTAACACTTTTTCCTATGGAAGAAAACTTCACTAAGAAGTGGGAGATACCAGCAATTGTCGCTACTATATACTCTGTGAATGAAAGTTTGACCTGTCTGATAGACAATGCTCAAATGCTTAGGGATTCAATGGACAAAAAGTTGGAAATGCCTATTAAAAACAAAACAAAAAAAACACTTTTTTTCTGATGTCTCAACCTGCGTTAGCAGCAATTGGTGTATGTCAGTCCTTGAGAGACCAGTCTGAACAGATGCTCAAGGTTATTCCTGATCAGCAGGCCCAGGATTTATCCGAGTTACCAGTGGCATTATGTTTGGCAATAGAGGCCATGAGAGATTCTATTCTTCAAGCCTCACGCCTTATGCTTGGCTGGTGCATAAGCATAGAATCTTATGGTTGAAAAATTGGTCAGCCGAAGCTTCATGCAAAGCTCCTGGCTAGTTTTCCTTTTCACGGTGAACGGCTGTATAGGGATGATTTGGATAAATACATCCAACATTTTTTTCATTTGGAAGAGGAGTAAACATATTTAATTTAAACAAGCTCCTTCTCCAGTGCCAGGAGCATCTGCGGCCCCTGCCGTCAAGTTCAAGAAGGAAACTGAAGCCTCCTTATAAGGGGGCACCTCGCTCGCTCGAGTGAGGGGAAGATTTCCACAGTTCTCAAGAGTCTGCCAGGAAGAGTGTCGGAGCCTACGGCCACATTACCCTGAAAGTGCCCGATTTTGTCTGATCTCAGAAGCTAAGCAGGTTCGGACCTGGTCTGTACCTGGAGGGGAGACCACCTAGGAATGCCAGGTGCCATAGGCTGCAGATGAGTGACTTCCTCAATAACTTTAGGGTACAAACTTGAGTTCAGAAGGTCCCCGTCTCCTAGTTTTCACAGACTCCAGAGGAAAAGAAGTCTCTCTTTCAAGCATTGGAACATCTTTTGTCTCAAAATATTTATCTTAGGGGTTCCTATGCGAGAGCAGGGATTGGGGTTTTATGTAAACCTTTTCATGGTACCAGAACCAAATGAGTATGTCAGACCCATTCTAGATCTCAAAGATCTAAACCAGTTTCCGAATATCTGCTCTTTCTGCATGGAGTCAATCCGATCAGTGGTCTCCGTCCTACAAGGTGGAGAACTTCTAGTGTCAAAAGACATCAGGCATGCATACCTCCCATGTACCCATATTTCCCACTCACCAGAAATATCTACGTTTTGAGTCTATCTACTGCACCTCAAGTATTTACAAGGGTCTGGCCCCTCATGTACCCAGATTAAAGCCCCAAGGTATAATGATTATAGCTTACCTGGACGATCTGCTCTTGATAGACCAGTCGGTAGCCCGCTTAGACCAAAGTATTATCTACAGTCAACTACCTGGAATACCAAGGTTGGATTCTCAACCTAGAAGAAATCCTCCTTAAAAAGCTATCAAGGAGATTGGAATACTTGGGTCTGATTATTGATACAGCCCAGAAAACTGATTCAGTTGGTCAAAGCAAAGAAGAATCCTTCTATTTGACTTTGCATGAGGTTTTTGGGAAAGATGGTGGCTTCATTTGAGGCCGTTCCTTATGCTCAGTCTCATTTGAGGCTGCTGCAAAACAGTATTTTATCGGCTTGGAACAAGTAGGTCCAAGCTCTAGATTTTCCAATGTGTCTGTCTCCAGGGTGCAGTGGAGCCTCAGTTGGTGGTTGACAACACCAAACACCAACTGTGTTTTGCCCGATATAAATTCTGACAATTATTAACAACAACAAAACGTGATTTGTACAGTTGAATACAATATGAACATATATATGAAGAAAAAAGTCCTTTCGTGGAAAGCCAAATGCAATCCCCCTTAGTGCAAAATAGAGAAATTAAAATGTCCTTCAATCCATAGGATTATTGTGTATAAACACCCTGGTGCCGACACCGCCACCCAAAACAGATGTAGGCTTACCGACTCCTATTGACCCAAGCAAGCATATGCTCCAAAGGTCAAATGCGATTTGATGTCATGCAATCTGAAGGGCGCGCTGGCCGGAAAGCATTAAAACTTGAAACTCAACGCTGAAAATCACCTCTCAAGCCAAGTTGAACACGAAGCCAGTAATCACAGAACAGGTCACGCTCCCCAAAAAGAACCATGCAGGACAAAAGAATGGGGCCAAATAGCGTAATTCCATAAAACAAACTACTTTATTAAAAGTTATCAAACTTAAATTTATGTAGTTGATTAAGCGCCTCTCACATAAAAGATGGCAGCAGTGGAGTCCTCCCTAGGGAGGACTCCACTGCTGCCATCTTTTATGTGAGAAGCGCTTAATCAACTACATAAACGCTATTTGGCCCCATTCTTTTGTCCTGCATGGTTCTTTTTGTGGAGCGTGACCTGTTCTGTGATTACTGGCTTCGTGTTCAACTTGGCTTGAGAAGTGATTTTCAGCGTTGAGTTTCAAGTTTTAATGCTTTCCGGCCTGCGCGCCCTATGGAAATAATCCTATGGATTGAAGGACATTTTAATTTCTCTATTTTGCACTAAGGGGGATTGCATTTGGCTTTCCATGAGAGGACTTTTTTCTTCATATATATGTTTATATTGTATTCAACTGTACAAATCACGTTTTGTTGTTGTTAATAATTTTCAGAATTTATATCGGGCAAAACACATAGGTCATATTTGTGATATTTTGCACTTATTTGTTTTTTATTTTACTGCAACACTTTTTCTTACATTCATAGACGTTTTCCCCGGAAGAGTGAAATTAGTCCATCTGTTCAAGCTGTTTGTTAGTTGGTAAGCTTCCGTATGTTGGAACTGCCGGCTTTCGGAAGACGGCCTCAGAATGAGGCTTGGAACACAGCATTTAGTTGGCTCAGGGGGATGTCGTCATCAGTGAAGGACGCGTTTCGTGAGCATTTGTGCAGTATACAGCGTTTTTATATGTATTTTTTTTTTTTACTTGTACAAGGTGTACAAAATAAAATTAAAACTATTGATTGATTCCAATTTCCTGGCAAGCTTGTCCTTGGTTTACATGTTATGATCTAACCTAGGTAGGCAACATACTGTGTCCTAATAAAATATTACAGAAACTGTAGATTTGTTTTATATTTTCACGCTGACCTAACATAGTGCTGGAGAAATTTTGTATTCTCTGTCTCTGTATAGACTATTCCCCCTTTCCAAAATACACCATCCTGATTTGTTATAAAAGTATCAAGCATCTATTATTTTGTATGGTGTATAGAGAAGATACACATGTAAGCCTTTCAACTAACTTGATAGTCTGGTTCTCCCATGTCACATTTTTAAGGAAGGTACATTTTGCTTGTGGTTTAATCATACCATTCTGCTTCTTGTTTTCAATCAGTGGGGTATTCCTGCTCCCCATGAGAGACCAAACGCTGTTGCCTTTAACTTCTATCCCCAGAGAACAGTCAAGATTTCAGTGATCAGTCCTAAATCAGCTGCTCACAGAACAAGTCTCAATGGTAGACACCTCAGGGAGTATATATTTGCATTTTTGCCACAGTGCTTAGCAACATGGGGTTACCAGCTGTTGCAAAACTGCAAATGTTATTCTGGCTTTGTCTACATTTCCTATACAGATATATACTATTCAGTGCTCAAGAACAAACATCCTCTCATTGCCATCAACACTTGTCTATATGTTTGTAGCATCCAGTGATCAGTAACCGATGCATCAGTGCCTTAATGCAATATTCATTGCTTTACATTCAAATTATACCACAAGTGGATTAAATACTTGCAAACAAAAAGACTAGGACAACCTATAGTATATGACCTATTCATTGACCAGCATGGTTCATTTTTTTTTTTGTTAATGTCCCAAGAGGATAGATCTGCTAATTCAAGACCTAATCTGAGATTTCCCTTCAAGACTTAACCTGAGAAGATCCTTCCTTGTGGTTGATCTGTCCATTTCTCACTTTCATTTCAATATGTTTATTAGAAGTTTGAGTAAACAAGAAAATAGAATCTGCTCATTGGACGCCCTCGCTGGGGCTATAAAACATAAACGTAATTCCAAAGGGCAAAACACCACTATATACAAACGGTATAATACAAGTAGGGGATGGCATCAAGACTGGCTACAACACAAATTATCGTAACCTTTTGTCATCTCTGGGGGGAAAGCCCTTCACCCGCTACCCCCTGCCGTGGGGGGCAACGGTAATTCTTAGGAGAGAGGGAGAGACTATGAAGAAGAATGAAAGGAGTGAAGAAACAAGAGAAGGGAGGCTAAAGAAAAGAGAGGGGGGAAAAGGAAAAAAGTAAGGGGGGGGAAGCTCGGACGCGGAGGTCCCACCAAGGGGAGTCAGACCAGGCCTAGGCATGCTGCGTGGAGCGTAGGGAACTCATATGAGATCCACGGCTCCCAGATTTTTAGAAATTTAGCGTGTGAATCATGTACAATGCTCAACATTCATTCTTGTAGTAGCATAGCAGTCATTTACCCCTTGGAAATCCACCCATTGAGTCTTCCAGGCCTGGGCAATGATCCGCTTAGCAGCTATGAAAAGATAGGTAGCCAGCTTCTGCTGAGGACCTCGCAAACCAGGTATCGGACAGTGAAGGAGAGCTAGCTTGGCGTCCCTTCGGATTGTCAGGTGGAAGAGTGTCTGCAGCAAACCAAAGATCCTTGACCAGAACCCCACCAGCCTTGGGCAGGACCACCATGTGTGAATAACATCACCCCATTGTCCACAGTTGCGAAAGCATCTGTCAGTACTTCCAGGGAAGCATTTGGCTACCATTCGGCTACTATTCTCCAGGCTTTACTCCGGTCTTCCTGGTCTATTGGGGCCTGAAGGCCCCTTTCCCATTGGGCCATATATGAGAGGAGTTCTGATGGCGCGCGTCCATTCAGGGATGCATAAATGGCCAAGATAAGGCCTGGGGACCCAGGGGCGTGTTGGCATACGTAAAAAAATAAATGGTGTTGCACTCCACGCCAAATACTGCTATATTGGAGCATATTGCTGTCTGACTGACAGCAGTGAGGTAAGGTACCCACTGCACTCAGTGTGTGAGCACCCACGTTTAAGGAGCTGCAAGATCACTGGTGGAATTATCCCGGGGTCGTTCACAGGACTAATTTCTTCACATAGCACAGCGTGGATTCATTTCATTTCCTGCATGAACTTTATTACTAGTTTTTTATGTTAATTTAGAGACACTTTTAGCAATCACGTTTGTTGGATTATTGTCTTTTTACTCTGTGATACATACTTTTCACACACCGTTCTATATTCTTTTTATTGTGTATTTATTATATATGGTTTTTTTATATAAGTTTTGCACACATGTTGGCACTTGGATGCACTTTCATGGACTGACACAGATTTGTTTGATGTCACGATTCTTTTGAAGTATTACTATTAGGATCTGCGTTTTTTATCTGGCACTTTATTATGATTGTATAGATCATTTTAGATCCTTCATTTATGAATAATAGTAGGAACTAGCTATACTCCGAGCACTGTATTAATCACTTGGCATACATTTTTTGCACTAAAGTTTGTAGTTATAATTAATAGTAATTTTAATCGCATGAGTGCGTCTTCAAGATTTTATGCGATTATTTATCAATTGTGTTATTAGATTTAATTTATTTGGCGTGGAGCGCAACACCATTTATTTTTTTACTTACTATCACTTTGAGGGGAGGGTTTGCACCTCTGTCGGTGTTTTTGCTGCAACCACACCAGCCTTCTTAAATTCTACCACTATAGCGCGAGGATAACCCACCATTACCAGTGTTGGCATACGTGCTCAAAAAAGTTTTTTGAAATGGGTAGGTGGACGTGCGACGCAAGGCCCAATCCAGTCTCAGTTGAATAAAGCGATAATGCTCACTAGCCGGAGCCTCATGCATCTCCCGAATAGCCTCCCAGGATGGCAAGAGGCGTGTGGAAAGAAAGTTTTGAACTTGTGGGTAGCCATGTGAGGGCCACCAGGAGAATGCCTGAGGCTCCTCCAGACCTGGGGGGAAGAGAGGATTATGAGTGATAGGGAGTAAGGGTAGAAAGGGAGACATCTAGTTGCCGGAGAAGCGGACGGAATCCCAAATTTGCAGACCATGAAGCAGCATGGGGCTCAAAGAAGAGGGGCGCAGTGCTTGAAGTGAACAGGGGTCGCAGTTAGGCACCTCCAGGAGCACCCACAAGGGAACATCTGTGGTTGCATGGAGCATAGTTAATGGGGAGATCTGCGCCGCTGTGTAGTATTTAGAGATGTTGGGAACCCCCATCATTTCTCACTTTAACATTGCAATCACCATACTAGTGGTGGATTTATCTCCTTTCAAGCTCAGTTCTTTCCAGGGCCATGTTTTCCCTCTCCTGTACTGCCCTGCACCCATTTCCAGACAGTTTTACTACGTAAAAAGTTAATTTGCTGTCTTTCCTTAAAACAAACATTGATTGACTTTAGCTGTGATGAAGTTCTGGAGACTTCATGTCTTCTGTTGTGTATCAGTCTCTTGTCAGTGTATATGCACAGTGTACATTGGTTAAAGTGCTGGAAGGCACTCACTGAGGCAGCTCTCTCCTCAGCCCAGCCACAGCAGCACGTAGGGAGACAATCTGCACCCATCCGATGGGGAGATCGAGGGCCACCCGCTCCACGGCCACTAGGGGACCCTCTGCCGTTCCTCCGGGGCCCGCAGCCGACCTCCGGACCTATTTTTCCCCGTCGGACGCTCCGGCCGGCGGGACTCCCAAGATGGCGCCGGCCGCGCTGGAGGCGCCGTTACAGGCCTCATCCCCGGCCTCGAGTGAGAGGAGCGGTTACCGGTCGGGTACCGCGGCGGACGGGACGCCTCCTCAATCCAGGGCAGCCGACCGGATTCCCGCAGCGGTGAGTGCTAGGCAGCCCCCGCCCGCACACCAGGCCACCAGATCAGGCCCGAGGCCTACAACGAGGCCCCTCTCTCCGGACGCTGGCGCATCCAACCCCCCCCGGCACTCTGAGCAACACGCGGCTATGAGGGACCTGAGCCCACTGCAGTGGGGCCAGGGATCCCCTCCGCACAAGACGCCCGACTGGGAGCAGGTCAGTGGGGAGGCCTGGGGGGAGGCAAGTGGCCGCACTAGGCCGGGTCAGCACCCAGGGTACTTGGGGAGCGGATCCCCTCCCCCCCCAACGGACACACAATGCACGGGGGCCCTCCCTAGGCTGCTGCGGGCGGCATCGGACCCCCTCCTCCCCACTAGTTCCCTGGGGTCCCCTCCTTCCATGGAGGACACTGATTTTCCAGCCCTCCCCCCCCCGGGAAACCCGCTACCCTGGCCTCAGCGGGGACAAGGGGGTGTGGAGGAGCCCCGAATGGACCAAGGAGTCCGGTCCCCATCACCCAAGCCCCAGAGACAGTCCTCCTCGTGGGCCCCTAACCCGCAGCGACACCGGAGTGGCTCCCCGGCCCCTGTTGCGCATAGATCGGGCGTAGACCCGTTTCGAGAAGTGGGACGGACCCGCATGACTCCCCTGGCGCAACCACCTCCTCGGCACGGGGTGTGGGATTCCCATACCGGGCCCCCCCCAGACTCACGGGAGACAGACGATGGACCCCACGGACCTCCACTGCCGTCCCTTCTGTATCCGACTGGGGGCGACCCCGGGGGGTCCCCCCCGAACCTGCTCCCACAATGGCAGCAATACCTACAAGCAATCCCCACTAAGGAGGACTTTAGGCAATTGATAGAGGATGTTAAATCAACCTGTCGCTCAGAAATACAAATGTTGCACTCCGGTCTCAAGCACTTAGCGGATCGGGTGGAGATGGCCGAGGAGGAGATACAGGAGACTAAAGTGGCGATTCACAGGACCCAAGCACAAGGTGCCGACCATCGTATGCTCCTGAGAGACATGCAGCGTCATGTGGAGGACCTGGATAACAGGGGGCGTCGGCATAACGTAAGAGTGCGGGGGATTCCAGAAGCGGATGGGCCGGAAGATCTCCAAATTATCCTGCAAGAAATATTTAACAACCTTCTGGGGGAACCCCCCTCCAAGTTTATTGAAATGGACAGAGCTCACAGGGCCTTGCGCTCCAAAGGCGCGACTTCTACCCCCAGGGATGTCATCTGTAGAATCACTTCGTTCCACATTAAAGAGGACATAATGAGACAAGCCCGCCTGGCCCGGGTGGTGACCTTTCGTGACATCCCAGTGCAGCTCTTCCCAGACCTATCTTGGCTCACACTGCAGAAGCGTAGACTTCTTCAACCATTGCTCCGTACATTGCAGGATGCTCATATTCCATACCGCTGGGGATATCCGTTCGCTCTTACAGCTAAACATCAAGGCAAGACGGCAACCTTGCGGTACCCGGAAGATCTACGAACCTTTTGTGAGGACCTGGGGCTCCAACCCCCCCAGCTGCCTGACTGGGATCTTGTGGCTGCGCAGCCCCCCGCCCCAACCCTGTGGCAGAAGGTCCCCTCCCGCCAACGTCCTCGCAACCGGGAGGCCCCTAAGAAGACGGCCCGCCAAGGAAAGGGCTGAAGTTCTGCATGGCGGCAAGTTTTGTGTATCTTTTTTTCCTTTTTTGATCCCGTAGGCCCGCGGGGCGTAAGGGATCGCGGCCCGTTTTGTTTGTTGGTTGGCCGGTGGACTGATGTCCGGACTCTCCGAACTTGCCCTCTTTTTCTGCCTCAAGAGCTCCCGTTTTTTTACTTATTCTTTCTCCTCCTACCAAGTGCCTTCGTGCTGATGTTGAATTATGTTTTTCTTAAGGCTGATGTAAATGTGAGACTGAGACCATGGGTTTGCCACTGTCTCTGTGTCACCCCCCTTCTACCCGGATGCATTGGTGTTGCATCCGGGATTTTGGGAACTGTCTGGCGGCTGCCGTCGCAGGGGCGTTCCCTCAGCTCCCCCCCACCTCTTGCCCCCGGCTTTACCTACGCCGATTGACGGGGGGGGCTGGACTCCCATGCGGCCGCCAGGCCCGGCCCTCGGGTTCGGGTCCTGGTGGCCCCCTGGGAATCCGATCAGACCTGAGCGATCTGCCTGTTCATGGTCTCCTAGGGTTCAATTTTGTAATGTACAATAGTTGTTTATTTAATGTGTGCACCTATGTTTGCGATACTAACCTCTTCTTTCTCTCCCCTTCTCTGCTTTTTCCTCTCCCTCTCCCCTCCCTGTACTCTCACCGTGTCGTGGCTGGTGGGCATTGTGGAACTCCTCTTAGAGCCCTTTCTCCGGAACAAGCTACCCCCTGGCTCCTGGCGGTCGTCCTGCATGGTGGATTACGGGTAAGAACCAGCTTACGTTCTCATTCCCCTGACATGACTGATGGCTAAGATTTTATCCCTAAATGTCCATGGACTGAATTCTAACGGGAAACGGCATCTGGCACTTAGGGAATTCAGGCAGTCGGGAGCGGATATCGTCCTTGTCCAGGAGACGCACTTTGATAAGGGGGGGTCCTTCGCTTTCGCCTCTCGATACTTTCCTTTAGCTTACCTATCCTCGGGACCTCACAGGAAGGCCGGCGTGGCCATCCTGATTCGTCATGGAGCCCCTTTCACCTACCTTGATCACTATGGGGATCCCGGGGGAGGCTTCTTGATACTTAAGGGCAAGTGGGGATCCCAGCCAATTACCCTATGTACCCTGTACGCCCCAAATGTCCGTCAACATAGATTTCTCTCCAGACTCCTGTCCCGCTTGTTCAAGACAGATCATGGTTACTTAGTGGTGGGGGGTGACTTTAATATGGCTCACTCCGCTATTGCGGACCGTTTGGCGACATCGACCCGGCCCCCCTCCGCTAAAGTACTTAGGGATTCGAAACTGTTTCGCCAGCTGACCCGCAGACACGCTCTTTTTGACGTCTGGCGGGCCCTTCACCCGGCGGACCGGCAGTATACGTTCTACTCAGCCCCGCACCAGCTGCACTCCCGCATAGACTACTTTTTTACCAACAATTCCACGCTGAGAGTGGCCCGACGAGCCCATATCCTACCAATTTCATGGTCGGACCACGCGCCGATCCTATTAACACTGGATCTAGCGGCTCCAGTAAGTAGACCCTACAATTGGAAACTCAACACCTCTCTCCTGCAACATTCCCCATCGCAGGCGGAACTGGTCTCAACCTTGAAACTCTACTTTGCTGAAAATGCGACCCCGGACATTGCTCTCCCCACTTTGTGGGAGGCCCACAAGGCGGTCATCCGTGGAAAGTGCATGGCTCTGTCTTCTGCTTTAAAGAAGGACGCAGAGGCCGCTAGATTGCGAACGGAAAAGGAGCTGGGGCAGCTGGAAAGGAATATGCAGGCTTCTCCGTCACTGCGACTCCTCCGGAAGATCACTAAGCTTCGCACGGTGCTTAAGGATCTGGCGCTCCGCCGGGTAGAAAAGACTATGCTGCGGGTTAGGCAGATGTACTACGACAGGGGCAACAAGGCGCACTCACTCTTGGCAAGGAAACTTAAAGATAAAACCCTCCTCTCTACCCCACATCAGATTAAAACTAAAAACAACACAGTAGTTTCTCACCCTAAGGAGATAGCAGACACATTTGCAAAATTTTATGAGGAGCTGTACAACAGCGACGACATACCCAGTGCTCCCCTGTCGGCGGAGCTTTCCCAGCGTATGCACCAATATTTGACAGACAGTGGGATCCCCCGCATTCGAGACCTGGATATGGCCTCTCTGAATATGCCCATTACGGAGGAGGAAATAGAACTGACCGTCAAGTCACTACCGGCTCATAAATCCCCGGGTCCGGACGGTTTACCCTACGAATACTATAAAACGTTTCTGCCCCTTCTGCTCCCTTACTTGGGCAGATTGTTCAATGCGTTTCTGTTACATACCCCGGTCCCTTCCGATATGCAACGCTCCTTCCTCACCCTGATACCGAAGCCTGATAAGGACCCTATTCTCTGTGCCAATTATAGGCCCATTGCACTCCTGAATGCAGATCTGAAGATCTTTACGAAACTCCTTTCCCTCCGGCTCAATAGGGTCCTACCCTCCCTCATCCATAAAGATCAGGTGGGATTTGTCCCTCTTCGCCAAGCCGGCGACAACACTAGAAAGGTCATAGATTTAGTCGACGTGGCGAATAGGGGGGGCATCCCGTCTTTGCTTCTGAGTTTGGATGCGGAAAAGGCATTTGATAGACTGGGGTGGCCCTTCCTGTTCGCCACGTTGCAGCACATGGGGATGAAGGGACCGTTCCTGCGGGCAATACGCCACCTTTATTCCAACCCGTCCTCCCAGGTTAAGACCCCCTTCGCTACCTCCTCGGCGTTTTCGGTCTCCAATGGCACGCGCCAGGGCTGTCCCCTGTCGCCTTTATTATTTGCTATCTGCGTGGAACCCCTGGCGGCGTCCATCCGGCGGAACCCGAATATCAGGGGCGTCCCGGTTCGGGGCAGGGAATTTAAGGTGTCGTTGTTTGCGGATGATGTCATCCTCACCCTGACCCAGCCCAGGATATCCCTGCCTAACTTACATAAGGAACTGGACCGCTACAGCGCCCTATCGGGCTATAAAATTAATGCTTCCAAATCGGAAGCCCTCCCGGTAAATATGCCGTCCCCGGAGGTCGAACATCTCCGAGCCACTTTTCCATACCACTGGAAAACTGATTCCCTGAAATACTTGGGGATTCATATCACCCCGACCTTCGCTTCTCTGTATCAGGCAAACTTCCCGCCCCTATACGGCGTCATTAGGCAATTACTTTCCCAATGGCGGAGGCACCAGATCTCCCTCTTTGGTAGGATAGCTTCGGTGAAAATGACGATTCTCCCGAAACTCCTCTACCTTTTCCAGACCCTCCCTATCCCAGTACCATATCACCACCTGAGAAAATTACAGGCGGACCTGCTAGATTTTACATGGAACTACAAACGCCATAGAATCCCCCGCTCGGTAATGACAGCCTCTCGCTCAGCCGGGGGACTGGCGTTTCCGGACCTGGTAAAGTATTTCCAAGCGGCTCAGCTCCGGGCAGTGACCTCCTGGTTCACCCAGAGGTCGTACAACAGATGGACGGAAATTGAGAAGCTCTGGTTGGCTCCAGTGCACCCTAATAGTATGCTATGGAGCGCCCCAGCACTAACCCCCCGGGCCCAACTGCTAGGATCTATGTCCTACCTACAGGGCCTATGGCGCAAGCTTTCTAAGATATATGTCCTGGCTTCGGACAAATCGCTCCTGACGTCCTTCCTGTACCACCCTAAGATGCCAGACAGCCTGACGTGTGCGATGTCCCACCCGTGGTCTTCCCGGAATCTCTTTCACCTGGGGACCTTAGTGGACCCCAGATCGCGGAGAATGTTGTCTTATGCAGACCTTCAGTCCAAATTTGACCTCCCGAGACAGAGCTTCTACAGCTATCTGCAGATACGACACTTTGCCCAGACCATATCCTCTGATTTGCGCTTCTCCCCTCCCTCCGCTTTTGAGACCATAATCCTTGAGGGCACGGCCCAAAGGGGATTGATGTCGGCTATATATAAAATCCTTAATGCACCCCCGCTAGCTCCGGTAGGTAAACATGCCTACATGCTCAAGTGGGAGGAACAGCTGGGGGAGGAGATCACGGATGGGCAATGGCAGACGATATGGTCCCAGGCCTCGAAAAGCTCTCTATGCACGCTCTATAGGGAGAACGCGTACAAAATTTTATTTTTCTGGTACATGACCCCGGACGTCCTTCACGCCATTTACCCTACCACCTCTGACAGATGCTGGCGGTGCTTGACCCACAAAGGCACGCTGTTCCACATCTTCTGGCAGTGTCCCCTAGTGGTCCCCTTCTGGGAAGGGGTCCGGCGCCTCTTGGCTGATCTCTTGGATCGGCGGGTGGACCTGGATCCTAAGACCTTCTTGTTGGGCATCCCTCTCCCTACATTGACGAAGTCCCGCAAGAAATTATCACGGCATATCCTGACTGCGGCGAGATGCCTAATAGCCCTACACTGGAAAAAGGTGCTGCCCCCCGCTCTGGGAGCACTCCATGCTAGAGTTCAGGACGTGGAGTTGATGGAGAGGATGACCGCCAGGATACAGGACAGGCTCGAGGCCCATGATGTGGTCTGGAGTCCATGGAACTCCCGGGAGATCCAACTGTGAAAAAGAAGCAGAGACCACGCACGGTGACTATACCCCCTACCTTTCCCTACCCCTCCTCCCCCACACTCTCCTCCCCCCCTTCTCTTTACTTTTTAGCCTTTGCTAAACTCTCTTTCTTTCTTCTTATCCCTCTTATCTCCTATACTTCTCACCTCTGCTCTCGTTCTTCTTCTCTCTCTGTTGCTTAGTACCCCTATTTCTTTTTGCCAGCCTCTCTCTCCTTTTCTATCATGGCTGGTGTATGTACGTGCTTTGTTGTTCTTTTAACACACTACTTTGTGGATGCTGTTTGTTATGAGAGATTGATACTGTAAGAAGAGGTCCATGACTTGATGCGGGGCTACTCCACTGGACCCTATGATGGGTAAAGCCATTCTTTATTTCTCAGGGTCGGCCCGGTTGTTCGCGGGGGGCCCCCCCGGGCAGGCATTTGCCGGCCCTGGGGGGCCTACTGGGATGGGCCAAGAGGTGGGTGGTCCCGGCGGTCTACTCTTTTCTGTTCTAGCTGTTTTATTCTGATGTAGTAATGCATGACGTGTAATGCACTTTTTGAAAATAAATAAATATGTTAATTGAAAAAAAAAAAAAAAAAAAAAAAATAAAGTGCTGGAAGGTAGAATAAACTTTGAAAATGCAATGCATGCCCTTCAACGATCAGCATCTCTTCAAAGCATCCCTGGCATTGACTCTTTTTTTTTGTACAGTGCATTTACATAGGTTAATATCACATAGTGATAATAAAGTATATTCCAAATGTACCAACAAGCTAGAATATAGCTGGTTGGTGGTCCTGCTGCTACTTCAGCTGGTATGCATTCATTGGTATTGAAGCAGGCTAGACATGAGAGAAGAGAGAGAAAAGGGTAGAGTGGGCATTAGCAATGGTATATAGGGGGAATCCTATTTTTTATGGGTTTCTAGCATGATACAAGAAATCAATATAAAGGACAGCATAATGATTGATAGGTTTGCAGGCGACCCCATCCAAACATAGCAAAGAAGAAGGATGGATGTTTTCCAATGGTTCTTTGTTATTTATTTCTACAATAGTGATTTATATTGAGGGGAGTACATGAAAACTACAACCCCAATTCCAAAAAAGTTGGGACATTGTGTAAAATCTACATAAAGGAATACAAAGAATGCAGGACATTCTTTTTGGCAATCATGGGCACCGCAATCTCTGGGGTAAGGAGAGGAGGGACCTTCTGGCTTATTGGTTCAAAATATTTAGAGCATCTTGAAACAAAAAAAAAAAAGGAGACAAAGAAGACCAAGGACTGATGAGCAGTTAGAAACCTATATCAGGCAAGAGTGGGACAACATTCATCTCCTAACTGGTCTCCTCAGTTCTCAGACATTTACAGAGTGTTGTTAAAAGAAGAGGTAATGCTACACCATAGTAAACATGTCCCTGTCCCAACTATTTTGAGAAGTGTTGCTGTCATCAATTTCAAAATTACACTTCTTTTTTTTTTTTTATATCAAACAGGTTCTTTATTAAAGCTAACAAATTCAATAACAAATACAGTCCAGCAGCATTAAAAAAAAAAAGATACTAAAGGAAAAAAAGAACACTTTCACTACAGCATTTCACCAAGCATTAGCATTGGGAAAATACAGAAATGTCTAGTGTAATAACATCAATGAGCACATTATTAGTACATTTATTCCTTCAGTTGAGCGTATACTGGGTATATTATTCGGGTCAAAACAAAGCATCCATCACCAAAGTATGTTTAAGTCCATGTATGGGTCACACTTGGCGACCAGGGCACTACAGTAGCCGCACATGTACAAGTTTGCATGGATTGAGGCCAGGGGCATCCAACCATGACGCCCATAATCTTTCAAAATTTCCCAGGCATCCCCAACTTTGGTAGACATACTTTTTAAATATAAGGGTATTTCCCATATGCATCAACTATAACTGGGGCTTGGGTGACTTCCAGAGGATAAGGATTGTCTTCCAGGCCTGGTAAAGTGCACAGTTAAATGCCACCCCTGTGGGTTCCTCTAGTCTAGAAAAATATCGCTTAAGATACCCAACAAACAACATTTAGGTTCAAGGGGCACCTGAGTTTGAAATACCCTATTAAGGGTATCCAGGACAGCCGTCCAATAGCAGTGTAGTTTAGGACACCTCCAGAGGAGATGAATAAGGTCCCCCTATCATGTTTGCACCTGCAGCAGAGTCTGTGAGTGCAAACATTCTGTGAAGCCTAGCAGGAGTATAATGTGATCTCAATACTATATAAAGCTGGAATCGTTTTTGTGAAGAAATTAGGGAGCTAATAACCACCCCTGCAGTGCATCTTCCCATTGGTCCCCTGAGAGCTCACCAATACCCCCCTCCCATTTTCCACAGGCCTTGGAGGGGTAGCCATCCTAATAATTACTCAATAGCATACTGTAACAGTGGGATATAAGGCCCTTAGCATGAGTAACTGAAGAGAATGAGTGCAAAATTGAGGTTGGTGATAAGGTCCACATAGTCTCCTCTCCCTGGGCTCTAATTGTGTGTAGTAACTATAGGTAGTAAAACTACATATATGAGGGAAGAGAGAAACTCTCCGGGAGAGCCAAGAAAGGAAGCCCCAAAAGTATTCCATCTGCTACCCTGGGTCAGCTTGCCCAATTCCTTATGAGATCCATTATCCCAAATATGGCTATATGCAGTGAACCCCTCCACCTGCTCAGCAGCTGCTTTGATTACCACCAGATTTTATGTGGGAGATTATATGTGGGAAAATTCCTGTGCGGTTTGGCAAATAGACCTGCCTCCAAGCCTTCTTGGATGAAGTCCACACCAGACTAGAGGCGATTCAGTTCGCATTGTGCGCTATACAAGTATTTCATTCATTCATACAGTGCAGCATAAGGCAGGCTGCTGCTGATGATAAATCAGGGGTCTAGTGGAAGGAGTGGGAAACAACCCTGTAAGATGCTGTAGCTGAGCCGCCACATAGTACAAAAAGGGATTAGGTAGCCCCAAACCTCCCTGATCCCCAGGGGTTTTTTTTTCCCATAATCCAAATTTTTATCGATTTTTATAACAAACAAACTGGTTTAAAACAATATATCATTTACAACATCTCATTTACATGTATCGTATCTTCCCCCAAACAACAACAGAAACAAACAAAAAAAAGGGTTTTGTAATTGCTCCAGTTTAATTCTGGGGGCATGAATATTCCAGATCAGGGATCTAAAAATAGAATTGGCTATTCTAAAGTTTTTCAGAGAAATAACGAATGGCGAATTGTGAAGTAGATAAAGCAATTGGGGCATCAAAACATAAAATCTGGACAAGTAAAGGGTGTATGTTAAAGCGACAATAGTCTAGCACAATGATGGCGAATGGCAAACCTTGGCACCCCAGATGTTTTGGAATTTCCCACGATGCTCATGCACTCTGCATTATAGTTGAGCATCATGGGAAATGTAGTTCCAACACATCTTGGGTGCCAAGGTTCGCCATCACTGGTCTATCAGGTTTATTTAGGATATTTAAATGAGGGCATGGTGGGAATGGGACAGGTTGTCAAGACTGACTGGTCCGATCCACCATCCAATTGATAGTGAGACTGCAAAAATGTCAGAATCTGGAGATTGTGTCCATGTCAGCCTCCATAGAAGAAGTGGCATCACCCAGAAAAAGAAACATGCCATCCGCAACATGAGCTTCTAATGTAGACCACCATAACAGAACCCAGTAATCAATGGATTGGCGTGGATCAGGGCAGCCAGTGGTTCTATGGTGACAGCAAACAGCAGAGGGGAAAGAGAACACCCCTGTCTGGTTCCCTGACCCAGCATGAAGGCAGGGGAGACCCTATCAGCATATCTTATAGTAGCGTCTTTGGGAGCATGATACAGAAGTTGTACCCAGGAAATTAATCTTTCTCCAAAGCCTAATTTGGTCAGTACTGCCCATAGATACTGCCAACACTACACTATCGAATGCTTAATTTGCATCCAATGATAAAAGCACCCTGTGTCCCATATTGTCAGCGGGTGTTTGCATATTGAGGAATAACCTCCAAAGGTTTAGGGCTGTAGATTTGCGAGGCAAAAAGCCCACTTGATCTGCATGTATAATAGACAAAATTATCTCCTTAAGTCGTTGAGCAAGTATCTTAACTAGGATTTTAATCTTCACTTTGCAACAACAAAATCGGACTGTAGGACCCCAGATCCAATGGGTCCTTTCCTGGTTTCTGAAGCAGAACAATATTAGTCCAAGACATAGACTCTGGGAGACATTTGGTATCACCTGCAGCGTTAAAAACCTTTATGAGATTCAGCAAAATACATTCCCCATATCTAGTGTTGTGTTGCTATGGCCATTTGTATAGTGACTTTATTGCAATAATATGACTATATTATTTAAGAGCATATGTTTACAGAGGCCCTTCCCCTTCATTGATATGTAAATAAACCAGTTATATAGGTTTTGGAGTTGAACAAAGGAAGTTGATAGGCAGGAAGTTGGTGGGAGGGGCTTGAAAGAAACGTGTTCGGACAGAAGATGTGTTTGGAAGGACAAAGAGGAAGAATTGAATGTGAGGAGCTTGAGAACTTTGAAGAACTTTTGAGTTGGTCTGAGCAAGGAACCATGAAGGACATTACATCTTAAACTCTAAGTTGAGTAACTGTTTAGTTTACTTAATGCGTACATATTGTACATCCTTATATTTGTAGGCACATTTTTGTAAGCTATGAGTTGTTTTATATTGTGTATCCTACAGTTGTATGTGCAGTTTTTCCTGTTTAGTAAAGTATTGATACACTACAGAAGTCTAAGCTTCCTTGGTTTTACCACAAGAACTTAAGAGATAGATGCAAAGCAAAAAAGTTTACACCTCTACAGAGATACCATCGTCCCTGGGGGCCTTGGATGCATGGATGGAGGCAGCCACCCTCTGCACCTCATCCAAAGTCACATTTTCACTTTTAAACATTTGTTATGTTTTCTATTTTCTGTTGTGAATAAAATATGGGTTTATGAAAATTTCAAATCATTGCATTCTGTTTTTATGTCCCAATTTTTTGGGAATTGGGGTTGTATCTAGGGAAATCTAGTGGTTCTGAACTTTTCATCAGAATTGTGGATGGCTGCTGTAATTTCTTCCATGAGCATTATTTTGTTGACAGCCAGAAGTAAATGGGTGAAAGATAAGGGTTCCTCCTGTGAGGGGTTAGCTCGGCAGCGGGTGTGTGTGACCCCCTGGATGGGTTCACAACACAAAATCAGGCACAGCAGACAGCGTTGTAGGTGCAAAAAAACTAAAGATGCGGTTTATTTATGCTACATGCAGTGATACATATAACAGCCAAACAAAAATAAAACATGAAAATAAATCCTGGTCAGCTTGACCTCTAACTACACACTTAGATTCCCTGTCTAACAACTGAGTGCGGCCTTGTGCTGCACCAGTCCCTGTTGTAGAGGTTTGCCACACAGGCATTAACTCACCGCACAGATTTCACACTCCCCAGTCTATACAACACAAAACTGGTTCCAGGATGGAGCATCTCCCTAAGCATGCTGGGGTTTTTTGTAGAGGTCTTAATGAGCCCACTTACTTCAGCTGGGCTCATTAACTCTTCCCTTCTAGTTGTACAAGTCTGCATAAAGCCTGAATCTAGGGCATACATATTTCCCATCCTGGATACAACCAGGTGATTTTACCTGCGTGCTGCCACATACCCCCCCCCTCTTGTTTCAACCTTGGGGTTGTAACACAAGCAGTCAGACACGAATGTATCCGAGACAAAGCATCCACATTCCCCATTTTAACACCAGGGCGATGCTTAACTGTAAAGTTAAATTCCTGTAGGGCCAGGAACCACCTATTTACCCTTCTATTGGTCTCCTTGTTTTGAGACATCCACTTTAAAGGAGCGTGATCGGTCACCAGGTCAAAGTGCCTACCTAGTAGATAGTACCGAAGGGAATCTAGAGCCCACTTCACTGCTAAACATTCCTTCTCAATCGTGGCGTAATTTACCTCATGGGACTTCAACTTCCTGCTGAGGTAAATGACTGGGTGCTCTTCTCCGTTCCAGACCTGGGATAACACTGCTCCTAACCCAACGTCTGATGCATCAGTTTGTACCACAAAGTCCTTAGAGAAGTCTGGTGAGTACAACACTGGCTGGCTACATAAGGCTGTTTTTAAGGACTGAAATGCTTCTTCAGCCTCTGGGGACCATTTAACCATGACCGACTCTTTCCCTTTTGTCAGGTTGGTGAGAGGCACCGCCTGAGAAGCAAAATGGGGAATGAATCGTCGATAATAGCCAGCGATTCCCAGAAAGGCTCGTACCTGTTTCTTGCTGTTGGGACGTGGCCAACTCTGTATGGCCTCGACTTTATTGACTTGGGGTTTTATCACCCCCCTCCCAATAGTGTACCCAAGATATTTGGCCTCCTCCTGTCCAATGGTACACTTCTTTGGATTAGCCGTAAACCCAGCTTCCCGGATAGAGTCTAGGACTGCTTGTACTTTTGGCAAATGTGAGACCCAGTCTGTGCTATGGATAATCACATCATCCAGGTAAGCTGCAGCATATTTCTGATGGGGCCTCAGAATCTTATCCATTTTTCGCTGGAACGTTGCCGGTGCATTCTGTAACCCAAACGGCATTCTCTTATATTGGAATGCCCCATCTGGGGTTACAAACGCAGTTTTCTCCTTGGCCGACTCGGCCAGGGGAATTTGCCAATACCCTTTGGTGAGATCAAGAGTTGTCATATATCGGGCTGTTCCCAGCCGGTCAATCAACTCATCTATACGCGGCATGGGGTAGGTGTCAAATTTTGTAACTTTATTCAATTGTCGAAAATCGTTACAAAACCGCCAGCTCCCATCAGGTTTGGGCACTAGTACGATAGGACTGGACCAGTCACTCTGGGACTCCTCTATCACACCCAATTCCAGCATCCTTTGAACCTCCCCACGTATTGCCTCCCGTCGGGCCTCTGGTATTCTATAAGGTTTTAGTTTTACCCTTTCTCCTGGCGGGGTGATAATGTCATGCTCTACGCCAGATGTTTGTCCCGGCAGCTCAGAGAAAATCTCTTTGTTACGAAGTACAAACTCTTTAACCTCCTGTTGTTGGGCTTTCGATAAGGTGTCTGCTATTCCAACTTCAGGAACTAAGCAATTAGGCTGTGCTTGTGACAAAGTCTCTGCGACTAGGGATTCCCTATCCCTCCAGGCTTTCAGCAGATTGACATGATAGATCTGCTCCGGCTTTCGCCTTCCTGGCTGTCTAACCCTGTAGTTCACCTCACTAATTTTTTCAATTACTTCGTATGGACCTTGCCATTTGGCCAGAAATTTGCTTTCAACCGTAGGGACTAGCACCAAGACCCTATCCCCCGGGGAAAAAGTACGGGTCTTGGCCCCACGGTTGTACACTCTCTGCTGTGCTAACTGCGCTTGGGTCAAATGTTCCTTTACGATTGCCATTACCTGTGCAATTCTATCTTGCATCAGGGCGACATGCTCAATCACGCTCCTGTGAGGAGAACTCTCATTTTCCCAAGTTTCCTTGGCGATATCCAGCAGCCCTCTTGGGTGTCTCCCATAGAGCAACTCGAAGGGTGAGAAACCCGTAGAGGATTGGGGTACCTCCCTAATGGCAAACATCAGGTAGGGTATTAGACAGTCCCAATTCTTTCCATCTCTATCCACCACCTTCTTTAACATTTGTTTTAGAGTTTTGTTGAATCTTTCAACCAACCCATCTGTTTGGGGGTGATACACAGATGTACGCAATTGTGTCACTTTGTACAACTTGCATAGTTCCTTCATAACCCTGGACATAAAGGGTGTACCTTGGTCCGTAAGCAGTTCCTTACAAATACCCACGCGGCTAAAAACAAGAGATAGCTCTTTGGCTATGGTTTTGGCTGAGGTATTTCGAAGAGGAATTGCTTCCGGATAACGGGTGGCATAGTCCAATATAACCAAAATGTACTGATGCCCCCTGGCGGACTTCATTATCGGACCTACCAAATCCATTGCGATCCTTTCAAAGGGGACCTCAATGATAGGAAGAGGTACCAGCGGGTTACGGAAATGTGGCATAGGTGCCGGCTTCTGACACACCGGGCAGGAGGAACAATAATTTTCTATTTCCTTCATGACCCCAGGCCAATAGAATCTCTGCAATATCCTCTCTCTGGTTTTCTCTGTCCCCAGATGACCTCCCAGAATGTGCCCATGGGCCAATTCTAACACCAACTTCCTGTAAGGTTTGGGCACCACAAGTTGCTCAATGGTTTCTTCTGCCCTTTGAGCCACTCGATACAGCAGGTCCCTTTCCATAGTGAAGTACGGATAAGTGCAGGTCTTATCTGGGTTCACTAACTCGCCATCTATTTTCACCACATTTTTCCGTGCCTTTATTAGGGTGGGATCTTTTAACTGTTCTGTGGCAAAATTTTCCCTGTGAACCTCAAGATCTGAAAACTCCACAGACGGCATGTTTTCATCTGACGATGTTGGCTCCTCCCCAGTTTCTAGAGTTTCCGCCGCCAATACTGACAAGGGAAATTCAGGAGAGTCCTCACCACTCCCAGAGGAATTCTGGTCATCTTCCTGGTCTATAGGGGCACCAGTGGGGGGCTCTGGACAATCCCAGAGTTCCCAGAACTTTGGAAAATCCCTTCCCACAATAGCATCATGTGGTAAGTGAGACACTAACCCCACCTGATGAGAGAGGTTACCTTTGGGGGTCTCAAAAAACACTGAAGTTACAGGATACTCTCGGGTGTCCCCATGCACACAAATAACAGCCAACCTGTTCTTCCCAGAGACCTCTGTAGTAACTAATTCAGCTTTTATCAATGTTACCAGGCTACCTGAATCCAGCAACACATCAACATTTCTACCATTAATACACATTTTACATAAATGTTTCTCAGGTCCCCGAATGGCAGTGCATGCAACTGTCGCAAACAGCGACTGACGTCTTTCCCTTATAAAGTCACATTGCATAGGCTCATCCACAACTGGGCAATTGGCTGCAATATGTCCCTCTTGCCGGCAGCGGTAGCAAATAATCTTTTTCGCTGCCTCTTGCAGCATGGGCTTCCTGGGTTGCTCCCGCCAGACCTTAGGTAGAACTCCCACCCTCTCACTCTCTCCACCCTCACCTCTTGGAGTCATCTTACCCGCCACTGGGGATGATCTGGTCTTAGGGTAGAAAGTCCGTGAGTCCCTGGAAGAGGTGGTCAGGTTCTCTGTAGTCAAATACCTCTCAACCAGATCCACAAGTTTATCTGCATTTTCTGGGTCTCCATGGCTTACCCATTTTTGGATGGCAGTAGGAAGAGCTCTCAGGAAACGATCCATGACAACACGTTCCACAATGTTTGGTGCGGTCAAAGTCTCTGGCTGCAACCACTTCCTGCTCAGGTGAATGAGATCATACATTTGAGACCTGGGAGGTTTTCCAACCTGAAAAGTCCAATTATGCACACGCTGAGCCCGGACGGCCAGGGTGACACCCAGCCATGCCAATATTTCTGTTTTTAGTACCACATAGTCTTTTACTTGGTCAGGCTCTAGGTCATAATAAGCTTTCTGCGATTCCCCAGTTAACAGAGGGGCCACCAGTCCAGCCCATTGCTCCTTAGGCCACTTTTCCTTTTCAGCAGTCCTTTCAAATGTGGTCAAAAACACCTCCGGATCATCCTCTCTAGTCATTTTTGTCAGTAAACGGCTCACACCAAAGGATGCGGTATTATTGTAACCACTTGCTTCATTGGTCTGCGGACGTTGCTGTATCAATGTCTCTATTTTCTGTTGAAAACTCTGCTCTTGCTTCTGCAACAGGTCTATGAAGCGGGCTTCAGATTGCTGCTGGGCTTGTTGCTGAGCTTCCAAACTCTGCTGGTGAGCCTTCTGCTGAGCTTCCAGACTCTGCTGCAAAGTCGCATTTGTCTGCTGCTGGGCTGCAAGGCTCTGTTGTTGAGCTGCAAGGCTCCTTTGTAAACTCGCATTTGTCTGCTGCTGATTGGCATTTGCTAGAGCCAGCTGTCTCAGTATCTCCTCCATGCTGGCCTTAAAAAAAAACTGCCAAAATTCTCCACCAACTGTGAGGGGTTAGCTCGGCAGCGGGTGTGTGTGACCCCCTGGATGGGTTCACAACACAAAATCAGGCACAGCAGACAGCGTTGTAGGTGCAAAAAAACAAAAGATGCGGTTTATTTATGCTACATGCAGTGATACATATAACAGCCAAACAAAAATAAAACATGAAAATAAATCCTGGTCAGCTTGACCTCTAACTACACACTTAGATTCCCTGTCTAACAACTGAGTGCGGCCTTGTGCTGCACCAGTCCCTGTTGTAGAGGTTTGCCACACAGGCATTAACTCACCGCACAGAACAGATTTCACACTCCCCAGTCTATACACACAAAACTGGTTCCAGGATGGAGCATCTCCCTAAGCATGCTGGGGTTTTTTGTAGAGGTCTTAATGAGCCCACTTACTTCAGCTGGGCTCATTAACTCTTGCCTTCTAGTTGTACAAGTCTGCATAAAGCCTGAATCTAGGGCATACATATTTCCCATCCTGGATACAACCAGGTGATTTTACCTGCGTGCTGCCACACTCCATAAAGCTAGAATGCAGGTTCTAGCTGTTTTTAGAAGCTAGATGGAGAATATTTGTATTTTGTTCTGAGGATAATGCTCAGATGCAAAGTGGAAGATGAATATTCTAGGTCGGGACCCCAGATTTAATATATGTGTGTCACAACGGTCTCCTAAAGGGGGCTTAGTTTCAAGCTAGGACTTGTATACATGGTACATGAGTGAATATATGCCAGTAAGAATTTAGAAATTTAGTCAGCTTTCCATTTCTGAATATAGGAAGGGAGGGAAGTCAGCTTCTGGGGAACAGATCAACTTGTAGAGTGTAGGTAGAGAATGCCTGGAATCAGTTTTGCCCAGTGATTTTCATACAGGGTACGATGTGCATTTAGAGTGCCTTGTTTGGGGGATGGATAAGCGAAAATGCCTAAGTTCTAATGCGCTCCAGTAGGTCAGGGTAGGGTTGGAGAGCACTTGTAGTTCCTTCACAGAAGACCAGTTGTTCAATGTAGCTCTTGCCCTCTTAAAAGTACTTCTTTTGCTACCACATCCTCTCTGCCTAAATATCAAGGCTTGATCGTAATCCATCAGTAAGGTTTGGTGCAGTAAATTTGCCAAGAAAACTTCCTTGACATGAAGGTACACTTTTCAGAGTGAGAGATGCCTGTTGACTTTCATAAACACTTGGATATAGCAATATTTATCATCTCTGGCTAGTATTATTTTATATAAATGCACATGCATATGTTTAAAGCGGTGTTCATTGCTGACTTTTAATAATTGGACACTTATCTATTCCAGGGTCCAGTGATGTGGGGGATCAAAGCCCCGCTCGTCTCCCCCTCCGCATGGCAACGCCGGTATTTTAACTGTGGGCACCCGGATGATGCTTCATAGCCTGGCACCCACTGTGCCTGCACGATCCGCACGCCATGACTGGTCGCACAATCATCTGGGACCTATCACGTGTCCCAGATAATTGACAAGAGGGAGGGGCGAGAGGCGATCTCCCTTCCTGCGCTGAGGGAAATGACGTCAGGAGCCCAGGCCCAGAAGGAGGCAGACTACGAGGGATCCCCTAGCAACAGGCATTTAGAGTTGAGTAAAAAAATTTTTTCTACAAATGTTTTTCTTTTATTTTTTTTAAGAACTTTAATCATTTTTTTTTTTTGGGGGGGGGTGGAACTCCACTTTAACCCCTTCCTGACCAAGGTTGCACCCAAACAAAATTGACATCCTTTTTTTCTCCACAAATAGAGCTTTCTTTTGTTGGTATTTGATCACCTCTGCGGTTTTTATTTTTTGCACTGTAAACAAAAAATAGCGACAATTTTGAAAAAAACTCATTATTTTTTACTTTTTGCTATAATAAATATCCCCCAAAAATATATAAAAAATACTTTTTTTTCCTCAGTTTAGGCCGATACGTATTCTTCTACATATTTTTGGTAATAGTTATAGCATCTACAAAATAGGGGATAGTTTTATGGCATTTTTATTGATAGGTTTTTTTTTTTTACTAGTAATGGCAGCGATCAGCGATTTCTATCGTGACTGCGACATTATGGCAGACACATTGGACAATTTTGACACATTTTTGGGACCACTGGCATTAATACAGCGATCAATGCTAAAAAATTACGTTGATTACTGTAAAAATGTCACTAGGTTTCCTTTGTTCAGTCTACAGGCCAAAGTGCAGATAGCTGGATGATATTTTTCTGCCTTGATCCTTCTATTTTTCAATCAGAGCATATCAGGTGCAGTAGTGCTGGTAGGGCCACCCACTGATCAGATTGTATAGCCGGCTTTAGTGATAGTGACTGCATGCTTCAGTCTGTATGGGTCACTATTGTAGATGGATAATGCCTTAGGATTCTCTAATACCTGTCATCATTTAGTGTATGCTCTGTGTCATGCCCTTCAATAAAGCCTCTCTCTGGAAAAGAACTGTGGCATAGTGCCCACTGTCTACTGAAATGTCTGAAAATGAGCATGTGTCTTTGACTGGTCCTGAAGAAGACCCTGAACCTCGGCCCTTAAGATGCTCCCAGAGGCTTGATGAAATGCCTGAAAGTGAGGATGTGCCACCACCTGTTTGCAGAGGAAAGTCTGGAACCCAACCCTTGAGATGCTCCCAGAGGTCTAACTTTGGGAAACCACCTGAATGCTTTGCGCAAAAAAGACTTTGTATTGTGAGTAAACTTGCCTGGAATTGCAAGTTCAAGTGGGGTGGAGTGTGGCGGAGTGCCTCTTTATCTACAGCCAGGTGCAGGTCCCTAATTGTTAATTCAAACTCCCACAATACTCTGGGCTCCCAGCATCCCCTGAGCTCTTTGAGACGCCCAGAGGATATGAATTCCAGCTCCTCTCTGATTCTTGTGCTCAGAGAAACCCTGCCTGATGGGACAGTAGTGATTGGGCAAGTGAACTGTCACCAGGTGCTGGATTCTCCCTTAAGTCTGGTGCGCGGGCCACCAGCAGTGAGCACAAGAGCACGCAGCATCCATACCTCCCAACTTTTTGAAATGGAAATGAGGGACACCTATTAACAAAAGTATGTAGCCATAGGACACACCCCCTGTCACGCCTACCTTAACTACTTAAGGACCGCCTCCTGTACATATAGGTCTGTACTTTAAAGAGGGATATCTCGGTAACGGCAGCAGCTGCTACCACAACCGAGATATCCCTCTGTACAGGAGGCGGTCCTGTGTACGATAACGGTGGTCTCCGCGGTGGGTTCACCGCGAGATCACCATTATCGGCTGCGGGAGAGGTGCCACCCCTCTCCTGCGCCCTCCGCCGCTTACGTGAGCCGTCGGTAGTGGCGGAGGCGATCGGGTCCTTCACACTGCTGGGTATAGAGACGAGTGAGGCTAAGATGGCCCCCACTCATCTTTATACCATAGCAGGGCGAAAGCGACGTCAAAAGGTCACTTCCACCCATACCTCTTAATGGTACATTTTTTTCAATGTCATTTTTTCAAATGACATTTTTTTTTATTGCATTTAAGTCCAAATATAGATCTGAGGACTTTTTGACCCCAGATCTCATATTTAAGAGGACCTGTCATGCTTTTTTCTATTACAAGGGATGTTTACATTCCTTGTCATAGGAATAAAAGTGATCCATTTATTTTAATTTTTTTTTTAAAGTGTCAAAATAAATGAAATCAAGTAAAATAAATAAAATAAAAAAGTTATTTTTAAAACACCCCATCCTGACGAGCTCGTGAACAGAAGCAAACGCATATGTGAGTAGCGCCCGCATATGAAAATGATGGTCAAACCACACATGTAAGGTATCACCGAGATCGGTAGAGCAAGAGCAATAATTCTAGCCCTAGACCTCCCCTGTAACCTAAAACATGCAACCTGTAGAATTTTTTAAATGTCGCTTATGATAATTTTGAGGGTAAAAGTTTGACACTATTCCACGAGCGGGCGCATTTTTGAAGCATGACAGGTTGAGATGCAGAAGGATGACCCCGTAAAAGAGGCAGTGCAGCTATGGCAGTGGTCTAGGAGAAGAGAAAGGACAAAACTGCTACCACTGTGTGAGTGGTCCTGTCTTGTCTTAAAAGATAGCATATTGTATCGCACGATAACGATCCCCCATGACTCATCAGTACCCTGGCAGGTCATACTGTCATGGGCCAGAGCTCGACCAGTGGCAGAAAGAATTAATGTGGAAAGAGGACATTGGGGTGTACACAAGATTTTCGCCTGGTTCAAAAGGCAAGCTATGTGTGTGGGGCTCTTGTAATTGATTGAGCAAGTATATCAGCACTGTTGGGTATGCTCAGTAACAAAGGGAGCTGAAGCCCAGGTGCCTCCCATGACTTGGAGCACATCTGCCCCATTGGAAGTGCTAACAGTTGACTTCCTCACCCTGGATATGTTGGGTGATGGTAACTTGAGACTGACAATAGATCCACTTGAATGGATATTTGCAAAAACTCAAACCATTGAACAGTCTTTCAATTTGGGATCAGAGGGTTGGAAGAAGTTTAGGTACTCTCAATGTCCAAGTCCAAAAACGTTAAAGAACTTGCTTACTTTGACTGCATCCAGAGAATAGCCATTCGCAGCTGGATGAACACTCAGGTTGGATAGTCCCTCTCTCACAAGGCCTAGCAGCCAACAAGGTGCTTACTCAGGAACAAAGTCTTTGTCAGAGACGTTATTGCAGAACACGTAGGGAAACTAAGCTGTAGAACACTTGTAGGATACCTGGATCTTTCAGCCTGCTTGGCGATATCCACAAGACCGGATTTTCTTGGTTACTTCAGCCCTTCCAGGCTCTTGTTAATAAAACCAACCGGTACGTGGTGTTCTTCTAAAGAGTCCTCCCCTGGAATGCTTGAAGCACAGTGGGTCTTTCCCGAACCGGAGACGGCACCCTTCCACCTCAGAATCCTCCTTTAGTTCCCTTGCCTTGGGCTAGCCAGCCCCGAGGCATTAAAGTCAGGTGTATCTGCACCCCAGGTCATAGCCTTCCTGGGGGCTGGTCAGGAGGACCAGGACCATGTAATCAGCACCTCATACTGGGCCAGAACCCCCCGAACCACGTAATGTCTGCATCTTAAATACACTCTCCCAGAGGGAACAGCGAGAGGACCACTCCCACTGACCTGGCTCAGAGAGAGAGTAAATTAAGCTCCTGACCAGACCATAGTTCCATGCCTGCCACCCGAGACAGTGCCCCCCGTGGCCAGGCTGAACATCTCACAATCCAGTCAGACTGACATAGAAGTCAAATTTAGGCAATTACACCCAAACCAAACTGTAGTTTGGGTAAAGTTTAACTTTGAAAAACGCATAGTGCATGCTCTTTAGGAGCCCGCTGATATACAGTGGTGTGAAAAAGTGTTTGCCCCCTTCCTCATTTCCTGTTCCTTTGCATGTTTGTCACACTTAAGTGTTTCGGAACATCAAACCAATTTAAACAATAGTCAAGGACAACACAAGTAAACACAAAATGCAATTTGTAAATGAAGGTGTTTATTATTAAAGGTGAAAAAAAATCCAAACCATCATGGCCCTGTGTGAAAAAGTGATTGCCCCCCTTGTTAAAACATACTATAACTGTGGTTGTCCACACCTGAGTTCAATTTCTCTAGCCACACCCAGGCCTGATTATTGCCACACCTGTTCACAATCAGTGCATCACTTAAATAGGAGCTGCTTGACACAGTAAGGTCCACCAGAAGATCCTTAAAAGCTACACATCATGCCGAGACCCAAAGAAATTCAGGAACAATTGAGAAAGAAAGTAATTGAGATCTATCAGTCTGGAAAGGGTTATAAAGCCATTTCCAAAGCTTTGGGAATCCAGCGAACCACAGTGAGAGCCATTATCCACAAATGGCGAAGACATGGAACAGTGGTGAACCTTCCCAGGAGTGGCCGGCCGCCCAAAATTACCCCAAGAGCGCAGCGACGACTCATCCAAGAGGTCACAAAAGACCCCACAACAACGTCCAAGGAACTGCAGGCCTCACTTGCCTCAGTTAAGGTCAGCGTTCATGCCTCCACCATCAGGAAAAGACTGGGCAAAAATGACCTGCATGGCAGAGTTCCAAGGAGAAAACCACTGCTGAGCAAAAAGAACATCAAAGCTCGTCTCAATTTCTCCACAACACATCTTGATGATCTCCAAGACTTTTGGGACAACATTCTGTGGACCGATGAGACAAAAGTGGAACTCTTTGGAAGGTGTGTGTCCAAGTATATCTGGCGTAGAAGGAACACTGCATTTCATAAAAAGAACATTATACCAACAGTAAAATATGGTGGTGGTAGTGTGATGGTCTGGGGCTGTTTTGCTGCTTCAGGAACTGGAAGACTTGCCGTGATAAAAGGAACTATGAATTCTGCTGTCTACCAAGAGATCCTGAAGGAGAATGTCCGACCATCTGTTCGTGTACTCAAGCTGAAACGAACTTGGGTTCTGCAGCAGGACAATGATCCTAAACACACCAGCAAGTCCACCACCGAATGGCTGAAGAAAAACAAAATGAAGACTTTGGAGTGGCCTAGCCAAAGTCCTGACCTGAATCCTATTGAGATGTTGTGGTATGACCTTAAAAAGGCCGTTCATGCTCGAAAACCCTCTAATGTAACTGAATTAGGACAATTCTGCAAAGATGAGTGCGCCAAAATTCCTCCAGGACGCTGTAAAAGCCTCATTGCACGTTATCGCAAACGCTTGGTTGCAGTTGTTGCTGCTAACGGTGGCCCAACCAGTTATTAGGTTTAGGGGGCAATCACTTTTTCACACAGGGCCATGATGGTTTGGATTTTTTTTCACCTTTAATAATAAACACCTTCATTTACAAATTGCATTTTGTGTTTACTTGTGTTGTCCTTGACTATTGTTTAAATTGGTTTGATGTTCCGAAACACTTAAGTGTGACAAACATGCAAAGGAACAGGAAATGAGGAAGGGGGCAAACACTTTTTCACACCACTGTAGATATATATATATATGTATATATATATATATATATATATTTTTTTTTTTAAGTTTTGATTCAAACTTCCATCAACACCCAATATACATAGCACTTCATCCCAGTTAGCAATGTTCAAAGTTTTTTTGAGGGGAAGGAACCCAAATACAGGGAGGATGGGACATTAACAGTGCGATATTTTAATTAACAAAGAGAAATGTTTTTAGAAAAATATTAAAAATATATTTATTATAACAATTCAATAAAACAAAGCCAGCCTTATTAAATATACAAGGATGTTACATATAACATGAGGTCCATATAGTAGTTCAGTTAAGGTGCTTGTAATCACTTATCCCCACATGTTTCACAACAGCTTCCTCGGGGGATATACAAGCTAACAAATAAATGACATAAAGATAGGTAAATTAATAAACAAAATACATTCAGAATACAAAATCAAACCAAAAATAATTTTTATTATATATAAATGTAAATAAATATGACCAGAGCTTTAAGTAGAGAGGTGTGCTTACCCTTACTCCACAACTATATTTCCTGCAGAAAGAGACCATCCAGATATTATAAAAAAAGGAAGTGCACAGGCACCGGATCAGATAGCCGAACATGCAGCAAAGGGAGCACAGACGGGGGCCAGTCTGGACAGTAGAAAAATCAAAAGAAATGAATAGATATTTCTCTACAAGCCAATGAACTCTATATTTTAACCAAGTCAAAGTTAAAAATTTAGGAATAGAGGTAAAACAAAAGATAACCTCCAGAAGAATTTTTTATTTTATTAGTTCTATAATTATCTAAGCTTTTATATCTAGAATAACAAACATTTAAACCCTAATAGACTTGTGGAGATTAGAGGTATCTTATTTAGAAAAAAGAATTTTTCTTTTTGAAAAAAATGTGTATAGAAGTATTATAATTACTTACTTAGTTACAAAAATGTAACATTCAGTCCTTTATTTCACTCGAATCAATAAGGGTATCGTACAGCCAATTGAAGATGGAACAGACCACAATGCTGTATAATAACACCCACAAGCTATCCAGCTTGCTTCACGGGTGTCTGCGATATATAAGGAAAAGAGGAGAGTTACTCTAAAAAAGTTAAACAATTAAAAGAAAGTCTGTGTGATAAATCGTCATCTAATGCACTCACTGGCGGTATAGATGTGTCTGTCTCCTATGCGCAGCTCCTCCGTGACTGAGCCGAGTGCAATTGTGTCCGACTATATACTCACCATCCATCGATCCAACGTCTGACGTCACCGGCTCGATGCGGACACCTGTGACCGCACTGCGCATGCGCCCGAGGCAAAGGAGGGGAAGGAAACTACATTTCCCATAATGCTCCAGTGATAGCCACCGGCATTACGTACCACATTGATAGCCAATCAATGTGTACAAGGGAGATGTATGGCTAGAGTGTTCTGAAGCGATCCACCCGTCAGTTGGAAAGACTCGTTATGCGACCTAGCAACAGATAATGTCAAAAAAATGGGCAACCCGGTGAAAAGAAAAAAATCAACTGGGGATGCCCTTGGGTGTCCGTATGCTCCCCTATAAGTGCCGCAATTGCACAACCAGCGAACCGGCGCCAATACACTGGGATGGAGACTGCAGGAACAAGCAGGGAGGCAGGCAGAGCCCATGCCTGAGTCAATGAACCCAAACTGCAGTCATGGACCAAGTTGCCTGCAGGATGAGGACATAAAACATCAAAGCCCTGGGCATAAAGAAACAAAGAAAGAAAAGAAAAAAGGAAAAAAAGGAGAATAAACCAACAATACATAGATACTTATGTAAACATTTTAGTAAATTAAGATTTCTCAAACAAGACAAAACAAAAACAAAAAACAAAAAACAAAAAGGAAGGAAAAACCCATCCCTCATATTAACCCCCCTAAAAGACCCCCCCCCCCCCGGAACTCCACAGTACCCCCCACATCATAAAGGCGACTAAGGAGGGCCATAGAAGTACCTAAAGAACATATCTAAGTTTAGAGAAACGATCTATAGCTCAAGTTCTCATTAAAACCGGGAAAAAAAGTTGCCTTTAAATTAAATATCCACCTTGCCTCGATCTGAAGCAGGGTTTTGTCGACACTGCCTCCTCTCGAGGTAAGTGGAACATGATCCAGAGCTTGAAACCGAATAATATCGGAATCAAAAGCATGATATATACCAACGTGTCTGCTAACAACAGTGACCATCTTTTTATTGAGTATGGGTTTAATATGATCACGCATGCGTACCGAAAAAGGTCTTTTAGTCTTTCCCACATAAAATCCTCCACATCGACACTGTGCCAGATAAACAATGCCCGACGTGGAGCATGTCACATGGGATCTAGGTTTATGCCATTTACCATTGGGTAGCTTGAATTTGGAACAATTGGCCATATAGCGGCACATATCGCAGTGATTCCGATATTATTCGGTTTCAAGCTCTGGATCATGTTCCACTTACCTCGAGAGGAGGCAGTGTCGACAAAACCCTGCTTCAGATCGAGGCAAGGTGGATATTTAATTTAAAGGCAACCTTTTTTCCTGGTTTTAATGAGAACTTGAGCTATAGATCGTTTCTCTAAACTTAGATATGTTCTTTAGGTACTTCTATGGCCCTCCTTAGTCACCTTAATGATGTGGGGGGTACTGTGGAGTTCCGGGGGGGGCTTTTAGGGGGGTTAATATGAGGGATGGGTTTTTCCTTCCTTTTTGTTTTTTGTTTTTGTATTGTCTTGTTTGAGAAATCTTAGTTTAACCACTTTCAGACCGGACCATTTTGCTGGTAAATGACCAGAGGTCTTTTTACAATTTGGCACTGCGCTGCTTTAACTGGTAATTGCGCGGTAATGCAATGTTGTACCCAAACAAAATTTGCGTCCTTTTCTTCCCACAAATAGAGCTTTCTTTTGATGGTATTTGATTGCCTCTGCGATTTTTATTTTTTGCGATATAAACGTAAAAAGACCGAAAATTTTGAAAAAAAATGATATTTTCTACTTTTTGTTATTAGAAAAATCCAATAAACTCAATTTTAGTCATACATTTAGGCCAAAATGTATTCAGCCACATGTCTTTGGTAAAAAAAAAGTCAATAATTGTATATTTATTGGTTTGCGCAAAAGTTGTCACATCTACAAACTAAGGTACGTTTTCTGGAATTTACGCAGCTTTTAGTTTACGACTGCCTATCTCATTTCTTGAGGTGCTAAAATGGCAGGGCAGTACAAAACCCCCCCAAATGACCCCATTTTGGAAAGTAGACACCCTAAGGAAATTGATAAGTGGCATGTTGAGCCCATTGAATATTTTATTTTTTTGCCTCAAGCGATTGAATAATGACAAAAAAAAAATTATTTTTTTTTTTTACACAAAGTTGTCACTAAATGATATATTGCTCACACATGCTATGGGCATATGTGAAATGACACCCCAAAATAAATTCTGCTGCTTCTCCTGAGTACGGGGATACCACATATGTGGGACTTTTTGGGAGCCTAGCTGCGTACGGGGCCCCGAAAACCAAGCACCGCCTTCAGGCTTTCTAAGGGCGTAAATTTTTGATTTCACTTCTCACTACCTATTACAGTTTTGAAGGCCATAAAATGCCAAGATGGCACAAAACCCCCACAAATGACCCCATTTTAGAAAGTAGACACCCCAAGCTATTTGCTGAGAGGCATTTTGAGTCCATGGAATATTTTATATTTTGCCACAAGTTGCGGGAAAATTACAAACTTTAATTTTTTTTTATTTTTTTTTCACAAAGTTGTCACTAAATGATATATTTCTCACACATGCTATGGGCATATGTGAAATGACACCCCAAAATAAATTCTGCTGCTTCTCCTGAGTACGGGAATACCACATATGTTGGACTTTTTGGGAGCCTAGCCGCGTACGGGGCCCCGAAAACCAAGAACCGCCTTCAGGTTTTCTAAGGGCGTAAATATTTGACTTCACTCCTCACTACCTATTACAGTTTTGAAGGCCATAAAATGCCAAGATGGCACAAAACCCCCACAAATGACCCCATTTTAGAAAGTAGACACCCCAAGCTATTTGCTGAGAGGCATGTTGAGTCCATGGAATATTTTATATTTTGCCACAAGTTGCGGGAAAATTACAATTTTTTTTTTTTTTTCACAAAGTTGTCACTAAATGATATATTGCTCACGCATGCCATGGGCATATGTGAAATGACACCCCAAAATAAATTCTGCTGCTTCTCCTGAGTACGGGGATACCACATATGTGGGACTTTTTGGGAGCCTAGCCGCGTACGGGGCCCCGAAAACCAAGCACCGCCTTCAGGCTTTCTAAGGGCGTTACAGTTTTGAAGGCCATAAAATGCCAAGATGGCACAAACCCCCCCCAAATGACCCCATTTTGGAAAGTAGACACCCCTAAATTTAGGGGTACACTAGTGAGACTAGGTAATAAATGGCGGGTGCCCTGAAACTATAAAAAAATAACTAACCAACCAGCGTCACCTGTAACAGTTATATGGTGATCACTGGTGAAAGGGTTAACTAGGGGGCAATCAGGGGGCTTTATGCGGTAGTATATGGGGGTCCCTGGCGCTATAAAAAGCTGCGGCGAACCTAAATACCTACCTGCCTAACTAGCGTCACCTGTGACACTAATACAGCGATCAGAAAAACGATCGCTTATTAGGCTGGGTTCACACTGGAGCGATGCGGGAACGCCACAAATCCGCGGCGGGTTCCCGCATCGCATGCCTCCCGGCGGCAGTTCACACTGCCCTATGCGAACTGCTGGGAGTGTCAGTGAAATGTTAATGACACCCCCAGATCAGTTCGCATATCGCAGTGCGATCTGCAAACTCGGATCGCATGGTGTGAACACCCATGCGATCCGATTCTGCTGCGGACCAAAAAAAGGGTCCCGTGCGAGTTTGCGGCGGGTGTGGCGGGTGCGACACGAATTCAGCCATACTATCTGTATGGCTGAACTTGAATCGCACAGAGATCGGATGTGATTTGCACTGCAGTGCGGTGCAAATCACATTCGTTCTCATAAACCGCTGCAATGTGAACCCAGCCTTAGTGACACTGGCGACGGGGGGTGATCACGGGGTTAAACCTTTATTGGGGGGGTTAGGGGGGTACCTTAGAACTAAAGGGGGCTAACCCTAACTGCCCTAACAGTTATTACAGTCACAAATGACACCCGCCGGGTGATCAGGGGGTTAAACCTTTATTAGGTAATAAATGGCGGGTGCCCTGAAACTATAAAAAAATAACTAACCAACCAGCGTCACCTGTAACAGTTATATGGTGATCACTGGTGAAAGGGTTAACTAGGGGGCAATCAGGGGGCTTTATGCGGTAGTATATGGGGGTCCCTGGCGCTATAAAAAGCTGCGGCGAACCTAAATACCTACCTGCCTAACTAGCGTCACCTGTGACACTAATACAGCGATCAGAAAAACGATCGCTTATTAGGCTGGGTTCACACTGGAGCGATGCGGGAACGCCACGAATCCGCGGCGGGTTCCCGCATCGCATGCCTCCCGGCGGCAGTTCACACTGCCCTATGCGAACTGCTGGGAGTGTCAGTGAAATGTTAATGACACCCCCAGATCAGTTCGCATATCGCAGTGCGATCTGCAAACTCAGATCGCATGGTGTGAACACCCATGCGATCCGATTCTGCTGCGGGCCAAAAAAAGGGTCCTGTGCGAATTTGCTGCAGGTGCGGCGGGTGCGATGCGAATTCAGCCATACTATCTGTATGGCTGAACTCGAATCGCACAGAGATCGGATGTGATTTGCACTGCAGTGCGGTGCAAATCACATTCGTTCTCATAAACCGCTGCAATGTGAACCCAGCCTTAGTGACATTGGCGACGGGGGGTGATCACGGGGTTAAACCTTTATTGGGGGGGTTAGGGGGGTACATTAGAACTAAAGGGGGCTAACCCTAACTGCCCTAACAGTTATTACAGTCACAAATTACACCAATGCAAAAAAAAAAAAAAAATGACATTGGTGTCACTGTGACTGGGGGGCAGGGGTAATTGGGGGGGTGATCGGGGGGGTGTGAGTGTGCCTGGCATGTTCTACTGTGTAGTGTCGTGTTGGTGCAACTCACCGATCCTCTCTCCTCGGTGTCGGAACGAAAAATACCGACACGGAGGAGAGAATACATCACTTCCTCTCCTGTGTTTACATTACAGGAGAGGAAGTGATGTGACGGAGCATTTTCATTCGTCGGGAGCGATCGCGAGGGGGTGGCCATGAATGAATGGCCGTCCCCTCGTCCGGGATCGCTCCCGAACGAATACCGACCGCCGCAGGCACCGGGCGGGGGCTCGACCGGGCCCCCGACCCGCGGGCAGGCAAGGACGTACATGTAAGCCCTTATGCCTGCCCGTGCCATTCTGTCGACGTACATCGTCGTGCGCCGGTCGGCAAGTGGTTAATAAAATGTTTACATACGTATCTATGTATTGTTGGTTTATTCTCCTTTTTTCCTTTTTTCTTTTCTTTCTTTATGCCCAGGGCTTTGATGTTTTATGTCCCCATCCTGCAGTCAACTTGGTCCATGACTGCGGTTTGGGTTCATTGACTCAGGGATGGGCTCTGCCTGCCTCCTTGCTTGTTCCTGCAGTCTCCATCCCAGTGTATTGGCGCCGATTCGCTGGTTGTGCAATTGCAGCACTTATAGGGGAGCATACGGACACCGCATCCCCGGTTGATTTTTTTCTTTTCACCGGGTTGCCCATATTTTTGACAGTATCTTTTGCTAGGTCGCATAACGAGTCTTTCCAACTGACAGGTGGATCGCTTCAGAACACTCTAGCCATACATCTCCCTTGTACACATTGATTGGCTATCAATGTGGTACGTAATGCCGGTGGCTATCACTGGAGCATTATGGGAAATGTAGTTTCCTTCCCCTCCTTTGATTCGGGCGCAGGTGTCCGCATCGAGCCGGTGACGTCAGACGCCGGCTCGATGGATGGTGACTATATAGTCGGACACAATTGCGCTCGGCTCAGTCACGGAGGAGCTGCGCATAGGAGACAGACACATCTATACCGCCAGTGAGTGCATTAGATGATGATTTATCACACAGACTTTCTTTTAATTGTTTAACTTTTTTAGAGTAACTCTCCTCTTTTCCTTATATATCGCAGACACCCGTGAAGCAAGCTGGATAGCTTGTGGGTGTTATTATACAGCATTCCATCTTCATTTGGCTGTACAATACCCTTATTGATTCGAGTGGAATAAAGGACTGAATGTTACATTTTTGTAACTAAGTAAGTAATTATAATACTACTATACACATTTTTTTCAAAAAGAAAAATCCTTTTTTCTAAATAAGATACCTCTAATCTCCACAAGTCTATTAGGGTTTAAATGTTTGTTATTCTAGATATAAAAGCTTAGATAATTATAGAACTAATAAAATAAAAATTCTTCTGGAGGTTATCTTTTGTTTTACCTCTATTCCTAAATTTTTAACTTTGACTTGGTTAAAATATAGAGTTCATTGGCTTGTAGAGAATTATCTATTCATTTCTTTTGATTTTTCTACTGTCCAGACTGGCCCCCGTCTGTGCTCCCTTTGCTGCATGTTCGGCTATCTGATCCGGTGCCTGTGCACTTCCTTTTTTTATAATATCTGGATGGTCTCTTTCTGCAGGAAATATAGTTGTGGAGTAAGGGTAAGCACACCTCTCTACTTAAAGCTCTGGTCATATTTATTTACATTTATATATTATAAAAATTATTTTTGGTTTGATTTTGTATTCTGAATGTATTTTGTTTATTAATTTACCTATCTTTATGTCATTTATTTGTTATCTTGTATATCCCTTGAGGAAGCTGTTGTAAAACATGTTGGGATAAGTGATTACAAGCACCTTAACTGAACTACTATATGGACCTCATGTTATATGTAACATCCTTGTATATTTAATAAGGCTGGCTTTGTTTTATTGAATTGTTATAATAAATATATTTTTAATATTTTTCTAAAAAACATTTCTCTTTGTTAATTAAAATATTGCACTGTTAATGTCCCATCCTCCCTGTATTTGGGTTCCTTCCCCCCAAAATAACTTTGAACACACAAACATATATATATATATATATTGTGGCAGAGCGAGGCTCTGTCCCTATGAAATTGGAGGTAAAAGAGACACAGAGTTTGCATATCTGCAGACTGCAAGACTACACAATGTAGAATTTAAATGGAGAAGACTGCTCTGTCAGTTTTCTCCAGATTTTGCTAGTTCCGGATGGGATTCTGTAGTTTGGAGATCCCTGACAGTCATGGGTGGGATGAGGGGTTGTTGAGAGTAGAGTGTGGAGGATGGTGGAGTGTGAGCAGCTTGCTGCTGCTGTGTGAAGACAAACCTGTGTTTGGAGAGTGGTCTGCCCTGTGGGAGACTGTAGCCCATGTAAGGGGGATTCTTTGCTCAGGGACTGGGAAAGGCTGGCCAGCCTTGAGAGTCGGGAAGACTACGGAAGCCAGTGAGTCCAGGGGGCTGGAAAGAATCGATAAATCTGTTGGGAGCAAGCAGAGGAACTTCTGACAAGAGAGAGCCAGGTGGCTTGGTATGTTTTCATTTATGTGTGCTGAATGAAGTTAAACCCCTGCGTGGGATTCCTGGATGGACTGTTTTGTTTTCCCTTTAATAAACGTGGGCTACCAGGCCCTTAGCTATATGCCTATCTGATGTGGACTCACTGCACAAAAAATGCATCTAACCACTTGAGCTAAACACCCCAATGTCACAAGTGGTGGAGAATGCGGGCACAAGACGGTGGAATCCAGGTCCTTGCTCCACAGTGAGTTCAAGTCAGGAACTATTGGCTGTGTGTGGAAGTGCAGCCAGGCAAAAGGCATTGCGTGTTACAGGTGGTGTACCTGTGAATAAAAAGTCAAATTTTTTTTTCTGCTATGACCTGTTTGTGTGCATGAGACAGCACAATCTGTGTGTGCAGGTGAGGGAAGCTTGCATGAAGTGAAAAGCAACTTGCTTTAAAGTGACAGTGCTTCATTTTTTGCTGGAGGGCGCAAACGTGTGGTGGAGTGACTGCGAATATGGAGAGTCCACCAGTGTTTGAATCTGCAGTGGATTGGTGCAAGCGGCATTTAGCAGCACTGAACCCAGCTAAAGAGGAAAGCAAGCCAACCCTCAGTGCAAGGAGAGAGCAGCAAGATGTTCATACCTGGAAGAGGGGTGTTGTTGCCCCTGGCAACGCTCACGCAAGCAGGCCAGCTATCAATGGGCAGAGGCCTAAATTTGAAAGAGGATGTGTCAGGTCACCTTGAGGCGAGGTGACAGATGCACACCGTAGGGATCAGGAGTGCACCGCAAGGTTGTGGACCCTACAGCTGACTGCTGCAGATGGGAGACAGGTCCCACCGGGGTTAGAGCGTAAGATTCCCTGGGGCGCGGAGTCTAAGAGCCAGCAGGTGTTCACCAGAGCCTCGAGTGGTGAGGATGGACTTGGCTGCAACTGGCTCCAGGTCGCGACCCCCAGGGTCCCCCAGCTCACACCCACAGTAGGCAACAGGAGGATAGGGATGGTGAGGGACAAAGCCAAGGTCGGGGCCACAAGCAGACAAGAATAGTCGGGACACGCCAAAAGGTCAGGATCACAGGCAAACAGGGATAGTCAAAGACACGCCAAAGTCGGTAACGGAAAACAGTAGACGAGCACACGGCAGGTAACAGGAAGCTAACACACAAAGGAATACACAATGGTTGATCAGCACTGATGGCCTGCAGTGCACAGGTTAATATAAGGCTCCCTGATAGGGCCTGGGGTGGAGCCATGCTTAGAGGAGAGGTTATAAAAACCACCAGGGGGAAGTGGCTGGCCTCTTAGTCTGAACACATGAGGGGAGGTAAGCAAACACAGGAAGATCACTGCATAACCATGACAGTACCCTCCCTCTTACGAGGCCTCCCCCTCCCCGCCTGGGTCCAGGCTTAAAGGGAAACTCCAGATGGAACCTCCTTAACAGACAGGGAGCAAAGACCTCAGATGCAGTGATCCTAGACCTCTCCTCAGGGCCCAACCCTTTCCAAAGTACGAGGTACTGAAGAATGCCTTTACGGAGCCAGGAATCCAAAACTTGACTAACCTCGTATTTTAGATTATCCTCAGAGACCGAAACAGAGGTAGGGAGAGGACGAGAGGACTTGAGGACTAAAGGCTTTTTAGGAATGGGTAAGGGCATGAGAAGATCAGGAGTCTGAGCAGGGTCCCCCACACCATTAAAGATGAGCTGGGCATCCATAACAGGACCACCAGACTGGACAGAGGTCAGTGGATCCCTGAGGTCAGGTTGGTTAGAAAGTGACATGTCACAAGAGTCAAGCTGCATAGCTGCAACCCAAACAGAATTCAGAGAACCCTGAAAAAAAGATTGAAAACCCCTCCTGGCCGAATGAGGAATTCTATCCAAAGGATGGATTGAGCCTCTTAAAACGGGTTTGAACGGACATAGTAGCAGTAGGGTGAGGCCAGGTCACCGAAGGTACTGAACAAGAAGCAGGAAGCTCATTGGACATGGGCTGGACTGGCATAACTGGTGCAGAGGTCGACTGAATAGTATTGTCAGGTGTAGCGACCATCTCAATCGCATCACAGGGTATAGCAACTGTGGAACTTGCAGACAAGTTAGCCTGGCTGTGCGTCCAAGGGAGATTAGGGACAGACAAAGGTAAATGGTTATGCGAACTGGAGTGAATGATCGACTCAGGTTCATAGGTGGGCCCCTCATCCAGAGTACCACATGACCTAGAGAGTGCATCAGTCCGACTATTGCAGGACGCATCCCAGAGATCACTATATACAGCGGGAAGAGCAGAAGATACTGGGATGGTGGTAACAGGAAGTCTCTCCTTTGGGGTACCCTTGAGTAGGCAGGAAGAGGAACAGGAGGAACCTCAAGCCAGGATCTGTCCAGCAGACCAGTCAACGTGTGGAGAATGGAGCCGTAACCAAGGAAGACCTAATATGATAGGAGATGAAGCCTTAGGTAAGACAATGAAGGCTATCCACTCCTGGTGGAGGTTCCCTACTGACATCTTAACAGGAAGAGTCTGAAAGCGGACAGAGCCCCCTGGGAGAACCGTGCCATCAATCGCCAAGACCACCAATGGTGTTGTAAGGGGCAAAAGGGTAAGTCTCATGGAGGATGCAGTTTCCCAATCCATGAAATTGGCAGCGGCTTCGGAATCCAGATGTGCTGAGACTGAACGAGAGGAAGCACCGACATGAAGCAACACAGAAAGGAGAAGACGAGAAGGTGAAGGTGATATTTCAGGGTCTAATACTCCACCTTCCAGATGTATTAGCCCTGAGCGTTTTTCCAGACGAAGAGAACAAGTGTCAAGGAAATGACCTTTGGCCCCACAATAGAGGCATAGGCCCAGAGTTCTGCGCCTAGCACGTTCTTCGGGAGATAATTTAGTCCAGCCCAACTGCATAGGTTCCTCAGTAGGCAGGGGGTGTTCCTCGGATCGAAGAGAAGGGACTGGGGGCTCAGGCTGCCTAAAGAACAGGGAGTGCTGGCGTCTTTTTTCCAGGGCCCTCTCCTGAAAGCGAATATCGATCTGGTTACACAAGGTGATGACACTGTCCAGATCAGCAAGAAGGGATCTTCCTGCTAATTCATCCTTCACTCTATCAGAGAGGCCATGTAAAAAGGTTGCAACTAGGGCCTCATTATTCCAGCTCAATTCAGCTGTGAGGATACGGAACTGAAGAGCATACTGTCCCACAGACGCAGACTCTTGACGGAGACGTAAAAGAGCGCTAGCCGCTGAGGAGACACGACCCGGTTCCTCAAAGACATTTCCGAAAAAGTTTCAAGAAATCAGACAGGCTAGAAACCACTGGATCATTCAGTTCCCACAGAGGGGCGGCCCAAGCTAACGCCTCGCTGGACAGGAGGGATATGATATATGCGACTTTTGCCCGATCTGACAGGAAGTTTTGGGGCTGAAGTTCAAAATGAATTGTGCACTGGCTAAGGAACCCCCTGCAAGCCTTGGAGTCCCCAGAGAAACGGGTCGGAGCTGGTAGTTGTAATGAATGTGTGGCTGCGACTGATGCGATAGGTGCAGCGGCAGATAGCGGTTGAGGTTGTTGAACTGGGGGTCCTAATGAGGCCTGAACCTGTTCAACACGCGATGCCAAATCCTGAAGGAATCGCATCACCTGGGTCTGATGCGATTCTTAGGTCTCAAGTCTGCGAACTAAGCTCTGCAATGGATCATCTGCAGGAAGCGGCACGTCAGCCGGGTCCATGGCTGATCAAACTGTCAGGTCACCTTGAGGCGAGGTGACAGATGCACACCGTAGGGATCAGGAGTGCACCGCAAGGTTGTGGACCCTACGGCTGACTGCTGCGGATGGGAGCCAGATCCCACTGGGGTTACGGCATAAGATTCCCTGGGGCGCGGAGTCTAAGAGCCAGCAGGTGTTCACCAGAGCCTCGAGTGGTGAGGATGGACTTGGCTGCAACTGGCTCCAGGTCACGACCCCCAGGGTCCCCCAGCTCACACCCACAGTAGGCAACAGGAGGATAGGGATGGTGAGGGACAAAGCCAAGGTCGGGGCCACAAGCAGACACGAATAGTCGGGGACACGCCAAAAGGTCAGGATCACAGGCAAACAGGGATAGTCAAAGACACGCCAAAGTCGGTAACGGAAAACAGTAGACGAGCACACGGCAGGTAACAGGAAGCTAACACACAAAGGAATACACAATGATTGATCAGCACTGATGGCCTGCAGTGCACAGGTTAATATAGGGCTCCCTGATAGGGCCTGGGGTGGAGCCATGCTTAGAGGAGAAGTTATAAAAACCACCAGGTGGAAGTGGCTGGCTTCTTAGTCTGAACACATGAGGGGAGGTAAGCAAACACAGGAAGATCACTGCATAACCATGACAGGATGCAATTGGGGAAACCCTGTTAAGGCGCTGAAGCAAGAGCACTGTTTGCGGTGCAGAGAGTGGGGGCATGTTGTCTCCATGTGCCCTTTGTCTCAGTCTCCAATACAAGGTGACATGGCCAGACAAAGGTCTGCAACAATGTTTAGGAAGCCTGATTTGAGTCCCAGGTGTGCCCAAAAGGCTGATCAGAACTTCAATAAGTATGTGGTTGCCCGTAGGCAACTGTGGTAACGTGAAAGCTGCAGACGACCACATGAGAAAAGTATTGCCTGCAGAGGATTGTGGCAAGGTGAAAGCAACAATGCTTCAAGGAGTGCAAAATCGCTGCATTTGGGAGAGTCAAATTACAGCTGGAAGAGTGCCATCTCCCTTAGCAACAGGAGATGTGGTGTTAACCGGAAGGAGGCGCTACAGTGGAGATGTGGCGCGGTGTCCCACTAAAGATATGTGCAGAAATGTACCATGCCTGGAATGTGGTCAACTGGGGCATGGAATTTTTTCTTGTCCCAGGTTAAGGAACATGCCTGGAGATGTGGTTACTGGGCAGAAGTCTTTGTCCGCAAGCCCAGATTGTTGTGCAAACATGTTTTCTGTCACCTCTGGCAACAGTGAGGAAGTACCTGTTGTGCTTGCAGGGGGTGCTAAGGAGTCAGCAGTGGCTGCTGCAGTTTTGTTCCATGGCCGCCAGGGAGAGTTGGCCAGTAAACATGTGATAAAGGATAGACAACGTACTCAAATGAAGCCAGAGTTACCTGCTACAGATTATGGTAAGACTGTTGCAGTTTGTGGGACTGATTCCAGTGAAGGGAGAGTATATCCGGCTGGTAGATCGGCAGAAGGTGTAAAAATGGACTTGCTGCAGTGTGCTACCCTGAGTAGTGGGGAGACACAGGTTGAAGCTCAACCTGCAGCAAGGTTAAGAACTCAAAAAGACTAGACTCTGTATGTGCCTGGTGTACTCCACCAGAGTGCTGGAAGTGGTAACCTAGGGGTGACCAATAGTTTGTATGCCAGGTTCCCTAGTGACTGGTGCTACAGAGATGCCCAGGGAAACCTACCAGGAGCCCACAGTGGTGAGGCACATGGTTTCCCAGGACAACTGTGGAGCTGCCCTAATGGGGAAAATAATGCCTTTGGAGAGGAAGGGTGGTGTGCTGAGTGGTACACAGGGTGTTGAGTGTACTAACCAAAAGCAGCCTGTTAAAGCTTATAACACTGCTATGTCTATGAATGCTGATGGTAAAGGTATTGCTGATGATAAATGTACTTATTCTGATTTGTTCAAAAGTAATGAGGAAAGAGTGATGTCTCCCTTGGCAACCAGACGCCGAGCCACAGGGTTGTCCAGGGAAGTCTCAGGGGCTCTCCATGCGTTTGAGCCAGAGATTTTCCAGGACAGCACTGAATTTGCTCTGGTGGAACAGACTGGGTCTACACCATGCAGTGATAGATTGTGTGAGCAGTCTGTTTACCATATGTGTAACCCAGTTAGTAAGGGGTTAAGCCCACTGGCCAAAGCTGAAGGTACACACCTGAGTGTGTTAGCACCCCAGGAGCAAGGTGGTGATGGTGTATTGCAGCCTGCCTTGTTTGATGAAGCATTAGCAAAGAGTAAAAGCATGTTGTCAAAATGTGATTTATATAGAACGGACAAATGTACTGATTGTGCTGCAGAATCCCAGGTGCCTCCTAAAGCAGATGAGGTACTGCTGAGCCCTCATAATGGAAGCACAATGGATTGGGACAGTTGGGCCAAACAATTGCTAGACATGTTAGACAAGGCTATGTTGGGCGACAGGGGTGTGAATACAACAACTGCTATGCCAGACAGGGAGATTGCAGAGCGACCGATGGTTGAGAGTGCGTTGGTCACTGCAAGAAATGTTTCCCTCCAGTCGGAAGGACCAGATCAGGGCGCATGCATGGCAGATGTGGTGCTCACAACCCAGCTGCTAAATGTCAAGTGTCAAGGTGACACAGTAATAAATTTTGACTTGCAGAGGCTTATTGGTGAGTTAGAGGGGATGAATGGGAGACATGCATCTAACAGTGTTCCAGAGGAGCATCAGGTTGTGATGGATACCTCCAGTGAGGTGGAGGCCCCCTTAAATGTCGTGGCCCCTCACGCTGCAGTGAATGAGCCCTTCTATGTCTCTGATAAGGGAAAGGTCCCCAAAAATGTTTTGCATATTGATGTGGAGTGTATAGAATTTACAGATATGCTAGTGGAACTGCTTGAACTGATGAAAGCACATTCCTTGTATACCTGGGTGCCTCGGTTACAGTCAGATGAGGTAATGCTGCATGGTACCAAGGGGTGGAGCCAGGTAATGCAAGCTATGCTGGGTAACATTAATCACCAGTGGAACTGGGTGGCATGGTGCTTAATAGTCTGGAAAGTGATCTCACAGTTCCCTGTGAGAGTGCTTCCAGATACGGTTCAGTACGGAAGGCGTTCTAGGGGGCTGCTGGAGACATCAGAGGTCTCTCCGCATGATGCAGTGATAGACATGTCTGCTTTTGCACTCCGAGGTGCGGCTGAGCAGGGTATAGTAAGTGGTGTGGATACTGCCTCACCCGCTAGACCTTGTAAGAAGGAAGGGCCAGATATGGACACTGCAAAAGCAGAGATTCTGTCTGTCACCTGCAAAGAGGTACAAGTTTGGGTACCCGGAGACGCTCTCAAATATAGTATGGAGAGGAACAAAAATTGTGACATGGAAAAGGGTGAGCTGGCAAAGATTGGTACTGATGGAAATAGGTAATGCGTTGTTCAATGTCAATTGTTAGGACAATTGCCCACAGAGATTTGGACAACAGGTGAAGTGAAGCCTTGGCAAGATCCCATAGGAGATAGCTGCTCACCTGTGTGTTGTCCCTCCTTGGGCCTGGCCCTAACAAATCCCGAGCAAGAAAGAACTAACGGTATTGATAATTGGAGAAATGGTGGTGTATTACTGAATGTTAGTGTAAATAATGGCCTTGATATGAACCTGAATAATTTCTTGGAAAATGGGCGTGATACATACATGTTGAGCTCTGGGGAGTTGGTGGTCAAGGGTAAAGGCAAAGGAGTTGGTAAACCCAAGAGAAACTGTTTTGAACCTGAAATACCGATGTTGAAGGGTAAAATGGGTATTTGTAAGTTAAAAGGAGGGCTCAAGGAAGGCAGAGTTCCCCGAAGAAAAGTGAATAAGCCCAGGGACCCCAAAAGAAGAGGAAGGCTGAGTATAGGACAATATAGGAACCTGTTAAGATCCAGGGGGGAATGTTCCTGGAAGCGCACCCAGAAAAAGGGTTGGGCCTACGTGGCTGACAGCCAGCACAGAGGTGTCCCAACCATGATGATGGGTGCTGGTGTTCCTCCCTCCGGATCGAAACAAAAGGGGGGGGGGATATGTGGCAGAGCGAGGCTCTGTCCCTATGAAATTGGAGGTAAAAGAGACACAGAGTTTGCATATCTGTGGACTGCAAGACTACACAGTGTAGAATTTAAATGGCGAAAACTGCTCTGTCAGTTTTCTCCAGGTTTTGCTAGTTCCGGATGGGATTCTGTAGTTTGGAGATCCCTGAGAGTCATGGGTGGGACAGGATCTCCAACCCTGTGTCCAGGTCTTGAGGATAGCAAGCAGGGTGTGTGCCCAGCCCATAAGGAGGGGCTGTTGAGAGTAGAGTGTGGAGGATGGTGGAGTGTGAGCACCTTGCTGCTGCTGTGTGAAGACAAACCTGTGTTTGGAGAGTAGTCTGCCCTGTGGGAGACTGTAGCCCATGTAAGGGGGATTCTTTGCTCAGGGACTGGGAAAGGCTGGCCAGCCTTGAGAGTCGGGAAGACTACGGAAGCCAATGAGTCCAGGGGGCTGGAAAGAATCGATAAGTCTGTTGGGAGCAAGCAGAGGAACTGCTGAGAAGAGAGAGCCAGGTGGCTTGGTGTGTTTTCATTTATGTGTGCTGAATGAAGTTAAACCCCTGTGTGGGATTCCTGGATGGACTGTTTTGTTTTCCCTTTAATAAACGTGGGCTACCAGGCCCTTAGCTATATGCCTGTCTGATGTGGACAAAAAATGCATCTAACCACTTGGACTAAACACCCCAATGTCACACAAAATATATATATATATATATATATATATATATATATATATATATATATATTGTGGCGGTAGGACCCTGTGCTACCTGGAGGATTGCTGGTTTACATCAGATTTTGGAGAGAAAGGCACGCTGATTGCGCAGCTGTGTGCTGGGCTATTTAGTTTAGATCTGGTTAGGGCTCAGTGTTCCACGCAACAGACAGGAAGTCTGTGCTTGGGAGTCAGGTGGACTCCCATTTCTCTGAGAGGAGTCAGAGGCTGCATGGGTGTAGCCAGAGCTGCAGTGCTGAAAGTGAGAGCCAACTAGGCTGAATATAGTTTTGTTGATGAAAAAGAATACTGAAACCCCTGTGAGGGAAACCTATCTTTGTTTGTTGGACTTTCTTTAAATAAAAATAGGCAAACAAAACCCTTAAAAAGAAGAACCAGAGAGTGGCGGTGTCTAGAGCTTGAAGGACACCGCCACTCTCTGGTTCTTCTTTGTAAGGGCTTTGTTTGCCTATTTTGCCCATTTGATGCTAATCCTTTACATGTGGTGGAGAAGTGCTGTAGGCACAATCTGAGATCCCTACAAGCAAATAAGTTCATCTGTTAAATGAACTGCGTTTTGGTGCACGAGACTACATAATATGTGTGCAGGTGAGAATCTGCAAGTAAGTGTGCTGTTTGTAAGTCTTAAAGAAGACAGCATGCAAAATTTTCTGGTGTTAAAAGGAACTATGTTAAAAAGCGTTGTGTGCCTGACTGCAGAGATGGGGGAGGTCAAAACTCAAAAAAAAGGAAGCAATGTTTGCTGAGATGAGAGACAGAACCTTGTGGCTGGAGGGGTTGTTGCTGACAGAACAATCCCCAGACTGGTGCAAGATGCACTTGGTCACATTGGAGCAAAAGGAAAAGGAAAGCAAGCCGTTACTTAGTGCAAAGAGAGAGCAGATGGGTGCAGTTGCCCATGGCAACAAAGCAGAAATCCAGATTGGATGAGCAAGATCACCGCATGGATCAGTTTGCCATGGCGTTCTAAACGCTCTTTAGTCGCACGGCTCACCTGGAATCTCCCACTATGGCTGCTCTGGTACAACCTGATTTGCAGGCCATACCTGCTGCTGCGCCAGTCTGTGTGCACCCGCCTCGAGTAATACCTCTATAAGGGGTATGTCTGGTTCCGCTCTGCTTCCCCAACAATTTGGAGGTGATCCAAGTCAATGTAGAGGGTTTTGACATGGCTATGTTTACCTAACTCACTTATATGGTTAACGATACATAAAATAAGTGATTAAAAACTTTGTCTATATAAGAATTAACCACTTGCTTACTGGGCACTTAAACACCCTTCCTGCCCAGACCAATTTTCAGCTTTCGGTGCTCTCACAATTTGAATGACAATTACTCAGTCATGCAACACTGTACCCAAATGAATTTTTTGTCCTTTTTTTCCCACAAATAGAGCTTTCTTTTGGTGGTATTTGATCACCTCTGGGGTTTTTATTTTTTGCGCTATAAATGAAAAAAGACCGAAAATTTTGAAAAAAAACGCATATTTCTTTGTTTCTGTAACAGAATTATGCAAATTATTAATTTTTCTTCATAAATTTTGGCCACAATTTATACTGCTACATATCTTTGGTAAAAATAACCCAAATTAGTGGATATTATTTGGTCTTTGTGAAAGTTAGAGAGTCTACAAGGTGTGGTGCGAATCGCACAAAATTGATCACATCTGATGTACTGGTGGCCTATCTCGCTTCTTGTGACCCGAACAAGTCAGGAAAGTACAAATACCCCCCAAATGACCCCTTTTTGGAAAGTAGACATTCCAAGGTATTTAGTAAGAGGCATGGTGAGCTTTTTGATGTTGTAATTTTTTTCCCACAATTCTTTGCAAAATTAAGATTTTTCATTATTTTTTTCTCCACAAAATTGTCATTGTAATAGGTTATTTCTCTCACGTGGCATGTGTATACCACAAATGACACCCCCCAAAAAATTCTGCTACTCCTCCTGAGTATTACAATACCACATGTGTGGGACTTTTTCACAGCCTGGCCACATAGAGAGGCCCAACATGCAGGTAGCGCCATCATGTGTTCTAGGAACATAAATTACACATCTAACTTGTTGACTATTTATTACACTTTTGAAGCACCAGGACAATGACATGTGACACTGACAGATGGCACTGATACGTGGCAATGATGACACTTATACGTGGCACTGATGACAGGTGGCACTGATGACAGATGGCACTAATATGTGGCACTGATGACAGGTGGCACTAATATGTGGCACTGATGACACGTGGCACTTATACGTGGCACTGATGACACGTGGCACTAATACGTGGCACTGAAGACACGTGGCACTAATACGTGGCACTGATGACAGATGGCACTAATACGTGGCACTAATACGTGCCACCGATGACAGATGGCACTAATACATGGCACTGATGACGCGTGACACTGATGACAGATGGCACTGATAAGTGGCATTGATGACACGTGACACTGACAACAGATGGCACGTGACACTGACAGGTGGCACTGATGACAAATGGCACTGATACGTGGCACTGATGACAGATGGCACTAATACGTGGCACTGATGACAGATGGCACTATGTGGCACTGATGACACGTGGCACTGATGACAGATGGCACTTATACGTGGCACTGATGACAGATGGCACTGACGACAGGTGGCACTGACAACAGATGGCACTGGGGTGGATGGCACTGGGTGCAGGTAGAACTGGGGTGGATGGCACTGGGGGCAGGTAGCACTGGGGTGGATGGCACTGGGGGCAGGTAGCACTGGGGCGGATGGCACTGGGGCAGATGGCACTGGGGCAGATGGCACTGGGGCGGATGGCACTGCTGGGGGAGGATGGCACTGCTGGGGGGAGGATGGCACTGCTGGGGGGAGGATGGCACTTTTTATTTTATTTTTTTACTTTTTTTTTTTTTTTTTTTTTTTACTAGAGGCAGAACGGCTGAGAAATGATCTCGCTGAGAGATGATCTCATATGTTTACATATGAGATCATCTCCCATTGGACACGCCAATCACGCTGTAAACGGCCGCTGTGATTGGCCGTTTACAGCGATCTGTGTTTGCCTGTCCCCGGGGGACACGGCAAACACAGAACTTCCGCGATGCGCGCCCGCGGCGGCGCGCATTGCGGAAGTAAACACCAGGACGTCCAGGGACGACCACCCGGACGAATGCGCCTGCTCTACGGCCGTCATTCGGCTATAGGGCGGGCGCGAGGTGGTTAAAAACAAACGATAACGGTGCAAAAAGATAAACAATTACATTTATTTATACAGAAAAGAAACTTGTATTAATCCGAGATTAGCAACTACAACATGAATGATATCACCTTAAAACAACAATGTTACCAATGATACAAAATATTGCTATAATGGTTATACACATGCTATCAGGAGATTAATAATATATTAAGGCAAAACCTTATGATAGAAAAGGTTAGGGAAGGAATAAAGAGAGATAAGAGCATACATTACACAGATATTATTACGTGTGGCCATCTTTCATCTAGATTGAGCCAAAGAGAGCTTTAGCATCTCTAGGCTTTAGTTTTTATGTTGTTAGAATAACCCATTCCGACCAATCAAACCTCAGGATCACCTAAATGGTTCAGAAGTGGCATTGAATCCTCATTCGCTGAAAGTTCAATTCCAGTTGGCCATCATGCTTAAAAATTAGACTCTCTTTGGTGCCTTTGTGTCTGTCTTAAAACAGTTAGCATATCAAGCCTCCAAGACCAAGTGGAGACACAACCTCTGATAAAGCCATCTCTTCAAACAATAGGGTGACTTAGTTATCAGCTGATCATTGAAGACATCAAACAGCTTTTGAGAGGCAGTGAAAAAAGCTGGGCCATAATCTATTAAGTACACATGTTCCTTTAAAATATATATACACATATACACATACACACATAAAACGGGGCATGGTAATTTAATTAGAAAGTCCTCATAATGGTTCCTTTGAAGCTCCTGGATATTAATATGAAATCCAAAAATCTCCACCACAGTTTCTCAACCAGGTTGAGATATACTTTGAGATGCTGCCCCAGGAGTGTAGCAGGGACATATTCGTTTATTAACGTGGTTATGTATATGTCAATGTTAAATCTGTGGACATTGAGATGGCTCAGTGTTTGGAGCCATCTACTGACAAAATCTGGTAACGCACAAGATATGGTGATTATAAACACAAAGACTTTCATAGGAAGTACTGTTTGTTTTGCTAAGAGGTTTGACCTTTGTTACCCAGGAGTCTGTGTGATCTACCAATGAACACTCTGATATGCAGTGCATGCTGGGTAGGGTATAAAAGAGACTGCAGCGGCCATATTTGGTCTCTTGGGACAACGTTGCCTGCCTGTGCGTAACTGTGAGGAGGATCCGCGGACACTGCAAACTGGACTGTTTGCGAGGTGACTTGACGGAGCCTGAGAGCTGGTGATCGGATTGGCGAGGTTTGGAGACTCTTGTCAGGGTAGCAGAAGCCCGGATCCAGTCAGCAGAGCGACACAGCATTTGTGCAAGCAAGCTGCAGTTACCGGACTCAAGTCATCATCCAGAAATCTGATCCAGTTAGTGAGCGTTTATTACTATTGCACGCAGTTAGACTCACTCGTAGGCCTTGCTGGAACCTGTTCCACGGAAGCGTAACTGAGCAACTGACACTGAGTAGGCTTGAGGCCCAGTTCGTTCTAGCACCCAAGTGCGATTACAAGTTCTTGGAACTATACCTGGAGCATTCTAAGTTAACTTTTGCACTTACCCCTTTGGATTACAGATATCTGAGGAACTACTTAAGCTAGCGAAGAACGAAGATAAAGGAGAAAGTACTTTAAGTGAGGCCTCACGTAAAACTTTAAGTAAGGGGAGCTCCCAGGTTGTTGTTTATTGTATTTGACTGTTGATTCATGCTGTACTGATGTTCTACGTTGCGAAAACAGTGCAATCCATGTAACCACTTACTTGCTATACTTTCAGTAAAAGTATTCCTGGTTAAGAGTACAATTGTGTGGCATTCTGTCTTTCCCCACCAGGTGGAGCCAGAGGATCCTGAGGGGTCGATACAGGTATCTTATACTGTTTATATTGTACTGTATTATTGCACCACAGCTGTGCCAAGGGGACAGAGTTATGCTGAAGGGGGGTTTCTCTAAAGAGTGCAGGCCCAATTCAAATTAGCAGCTCTTTTGGGGGTCAGTGCTACAGAAGCAAAGTAGGTTTCATGATATCTTTGCTTTCTGAGAGAGCCTTTGCCTGGGCAAACCCTCTATGGGAGATTCAAAAACCTGTTGTCTTGAGTTATCCTGAGTTTGTGGCCTCCTTTCAAAGGGTATTTGATGTTCCCGCATGCTGCACTTCTGCTGCCAAGTGCCTCATGTCCATCAGAGTACGAGAACTGTTGCCAACTACGCCATGGAATTCTGTACTCTGGCAGCAGAGGTTGCTTGGAACAATGAGGCCCTCGCGGCTGCTTTTTCTCATGGTCTCTCGGATTCCATCAAGGATGAGATAGCACCCCGAGATATACCCACTGAGCTGCAGAAGTTGATCACGTTTGCCATCCTCATTGACTCCAGACTCAGAGAAAGACTTTCTTTTAAGGAGCACTTGCGGAAGCCTCTCTACGTTTGTCTCCGAGCTTTGCAGTCCTACCCTTGCCTCCCTCCCCTCCCATGCCTCCTGGCACCGAGTCGGTCAATGAAGATGAACCCATGCGCTTGGGCTTCACACATCTCTCTGCGGATGAGAGAACCTTTGGGAGGAGGGAGAGATTGTGCCTTTATTGTGGCCAGGCAAGTCACTTTTTGAAGTCTTGTCCTACCCTTCCAGGGAACGCCTGAACCTTGAGGTCCTGCCATGGACAGACCTTAAGTGGCGTTGTTTCGCCCCCAGTTATCCAGAAGAAGAAGCCCCTGGTTTTCGGTCACCCTTTCTCGGGCTGTGTCGTCCATTTAGATACAGGCTCTAACCGACTCTGGGGCTGCAGGCCTGTTCATTGATGCTGCCTTTGTATCGAAGCATTGCCATTGAGGCTCTTGACGGGAGACCCCTACAGCTTGCCCATGTGACTCATGAGACAGTTCCATTGTCCTTACCTGTAGGGGCTCTTCACCATGAGATAATCCAATGCCAAGTTATTTCCTCACCTAAGTTTTTGTTGGTTATTGGTTATCCTTGGTTACAGAGGCACAACCCCTCTTTTGATTGGCTCCATACTGAGGTTCTCTCCTAGTCGCCATAATGCATTAAGACATGCTTCCAGAAGGTAGCCATGGTCCTGTGCACCTCTTCACTCTCCTCCCTGCCGGAGGAGTACCGCAATTTTAGCGGTCTTTGACAAAGGTCAAGCCAGTAGTTTGCCTCCACACTGGCGGTATGATTGCAAAATTAACGTTTAACCTGGTGCCATACCCCCTCGTGGCCGGCTTTTGTTGGTCTTGGAGGAAAAGGCCATGGAGGAGTATGCTGCAGATGCACTTTCCTAAGGTTTCACATGTTGGTTTCTTCTTCGTGAAGAAGAAGAGTGGTGAATTGAGACCTTGTATTGATGATAGGGGTCTCAAACGTTTCACAATTAAGAATGCCTATCCGATTCCATTGATTACAGAATTATTTGACTGCCTCAAGGGAGCAACGGTTTTCACGAAGCTTGATTTGAGAGGGGCATACAATCTCGTGAGGATTAAGGAGGACGATGAGTGGAAAACTGCGTTTAATATCAGAACAGGCCATTACGAGTCCGTTAAGGCCTTTGAGGGTCTCAAGGCTGCCTTTGTTTCTGCTCCTGTGTTGGCACATCCTGATCCTATGTTACCTTTTATCCTTGAGGTGGATGCTTCTGAGACTGGAGTTGGCGCCCTTCTGTCTTAACGTCCTATCTCTGAGAGTGCTTTGCATCCTTGTGGCAAATTTTCCAAGAAATTGTCACCCGCAGAGTGCAATTACGAGATTGGTGACAGAGAGCTGTTGGCAATCATTTTAGCTCTGAAAGAATGGACACATCTCCTCCAAGGTACCACTGTGCTGGTTCTCATTCTTACTGACCATAAGAATCCTCACATTCTTGTCTGAGGCTAAACGCCTCTCTCCCCGAAGGGCGTTATGGGGTCTTTTCTTGTCAAGTTTCAATTACCCTGTCTCTTTCTTAAACCAGTACAAAGAATGTAAGGGCTGACGCTTTGTCATGACTATTTTCCTCCACTTCCAAGATGAAGACTGTTCTGGTTCCTGTTATTCCTCCTGATCATATTCTGGCTACGGTTTTCACCAGTCTCACTTCTCCTTTAGGTGACAAAATTCTTGCTGCTCATGTCAATGCTCCTCCTGAGAAAAATTGTGACCACTGCTTTGTCCCAGAGAGTCTCCGTACTGCCGTGCTCCAGACTTAATATTCTCCCAAGGCTGCTGGCCAGCCTGGGAAGGATCAACTCTTTTGGGCCATTTCTCAACAATTCTGGTGGCCTAGTGTACGTGTTGATGTAACCGCCTTTGTAGCTGCCTGTTCCGTGTGTGCTCAGAGTAAGAATCCACAACATCTTCCAGTGGGCCTCCTACAACCCATACCCAATAGAGAGAGGCCCTGGACCCACCTGTGTATGGATTTCATTTTGGAATTACCCAACTCCCAGGGCAACACATTTATCCTTTTGGTGGTTGACCAATTCTCAAAAATGTCTCATTGTATTCCACTTAAGAAGTTACCCACGTCTAAGGAACAGGCTTCCATTTTTGCTCAGGAGATCTTTTGCTTACATAGGCTATCCAAAGTGATTGTCTCGGACAGAGGTAGTCAGTTTGTGTCCCGGTTCTGGCGAGCCTTTTGTGCACAGTTGGGAATTCAGCTTGCTTTTTCCTCTGTGCATCACCCGCAGTCTAATAGGGACGTAGAACGAGCCAATCAGTCCTTGGAGCAATTCCTACGTTGCTATATTTCTGACCATCATAACAATTGGTCAGACCTATTACCGTGGGCAGAGTTTGCTCACAATAGTGCCTTGAATTCTGCTTCCTGATTGTCCCTGTTTATGGTGAACTGTGGTTTCCAACCTTCCATGTTGCCTGACTCGTTTGTTCCGCAGAGTATTCCTGCGTTAGAGGAGCATCTCCGTGGTCTTCGTTCCACTTGTGCACAAGTCCAGGAGGCTTTGCAACATGCTAATGATAGGTACAGACTCCATGCTGACTGCTTGACGGTTTATTGGGCCTTTCCGTATTCTTTGCAGGATTAACCCTGTGGCTTACGCATTAGACCTTCCTTCTAACATGAGTACTTTTAATGTATTTCATGTCTCCTTATTAAAACCTTTGTTCTGCAACTGCTTTACCATCTCGGTGCCATGTCCTCACCCTGTACAGGTTGAGAACCATGAGGAGTATGAAGTGCAGTTCATTGTTGACTCCCGTAGGTTCAATGGGCACATACAGTACCTGATGCATTGAAAAGGGTACAGTCCAGAGGAACGCTCTTGGGTTTCATCCTCGGACGTACATGCCCCTGTCCTCCTCCCTGATTTCCATAGACATTTTCCCCTCAAGCCTGGTAGTCCTCTGAGGGGGAGGGGTCATTGAGGAGGGGGGGGGTAATGTCAGGGCTGGGCTCAGCCCTTCCTTCTCTGAGCTGGCCACTCTGCTGTCAGATAATTGACAAGCTTATGGAAGCATGTCTTACTGCATTGTGGCAACCAGGAGAGAATCTCAGCATGGAGCCAATCAAAAGAGGGGTTGTGACTCTGTAACCAAGAATAACCAATTCCCAGTGGAAACTTAGGTGAGGAAATAACTTGGAATTGGATTATCTCATGGTGAAGAGGGGGCAGTGGTGTGCTGGGAGGAGGCTCAGCATGATGTGATGTGGGAAGGCTGGGGGAGGAGCCCGAGGCGGTGTCTGTGAGGACGGAAGGGGAAGCAGGAGATCCATGGCGGCGAGTCCGATGCAGATGCTGGTGAAGTGGGATAGAGCACCGTGTTAGAGGATCGCACATGGTGACCCCCGCAGATGCCTATTCCCCGCGATATTGGATCAGGAGACCAAGGAGGAGCGACTGAAAGATGGGGGTGGACAGCAGTAAAGGATGCAGGAAACTGAACAGGGGTAAGTGAGAGATATCCCTGGTTCAATTAAAAAACGGCTGCAAGAGAAAACACCTGATCCTGAGACCCCACGAGTGTCTGTTGGCGCTGACCCCCCCTCTGTCTCCTCCATACGCCCCCCCTCTTATCTCTGCCTTTTGTGAGCTATGCATACTACCCTCCAGAGCCCCTAGGTTATCCAGCGCTGTTGCATTGTGAACTGTGTTTGAACTGTGTTTGCTGTGGAAGCTAAAGAGATTTGGTGACTAACTGAGGGAGAGATGCAGCAGCTGGGGCTGGCTAAAAATTAAATGACTGGAGACATAAGAGAGGTCTTGATGGAGCAATGATTCTTTCTGAAACCTATGGATCCATGAGAGCTACGGAATTCAAATGTTTGTATGAACTGTACTAATGAGAGGACCTGTTTAAATGTCAATGACTGCCTAATAACCCTAGGAGTGGCTCAATTGATTAAATGCTGGAAGTACTGGAACTACTAAACTGATAGTTGAAACTAGTACTGAGTTTTAAGTTCACTTAAGGACTAAGTATTGATACAGCTTAGTACTGACTGAAAAGGTTATGAACTATGTTACGAACTAAGCTGCAAATTAAGTGATGAACTCTGTGATTTAACTATGCGATAAGCTCGGAGCGATATCTACTGGAGAGTAACTTTCCTTCCTGTGGTGGATAGCAGCTGATTAGATAATTGGGTTAAGCTAATATAGAGCTGCAAAAGTATAAGGACATTCCTTTTTTTTCTTCCCCCCCTCTGCGGTTTTCTTTTTTCTTTTTATTTTATTTTTTCTTTCATATCCTCCCGCCTCTCTTACGCTATACAGAGACCGGGAAAGAGGGACGAATGGTACGTTTTTTATAGGTTCTTTATAGGATTTTCATAGGTGCCCCAGCAAAATAAAATACAAAAAAAAAATTAAAAAATCCACCACGTCGCAGAATTTTCAAATTCCATCTAAACTAGGGGGCCTGAGAGGGTTAAGTGACTGGAGACATAAGAGAGGTCTTGATGGAGCAATGATTTTGTTTGAAAACTATGAACCCATGAGATCTATGGAATTTAACGGTTTGCATGAACTGTACTAACGAGAGGACCTATTTAAATGTCAATGACTGCCTAATAACCCTAGGAGCGGCTCAACTGATTAAATGCTGGAATTACTAAACTGACAGCTGAAACTAGTATTGAGTTTTTAGTTCACTTAAGGACTATGTATTGATACAGCTTAGTACTGATTTGAAAGGTTATGAACTATGTTACGAACTAAGCTGTGAATTAAGTGATGAACTCTGCGATTTAACTATGCGATAAGCTCGGAGCGACATCTACTGGAGAGTAACTTTCCATTCTGTGGTGGATAGCAGCTGATTAGACAATTGGGTCAAGCTGAAATAGAGCTGCAAAAGTATAAGGACATTCCCCTTTTTTTTATTTTTTTTCCATGCGTTTTTTTTTTTCCCTCTCTCTCTGCGTGTCCTCCCGCCCCTCTTACGCTATATAGAGACCGGAAAAAAGGGACGAATGGTACGTTTTTTATAGGTCCTTTACAGGATCTTTACAGGTGCCCTAGTAAAATAAGTAAAAAAATAAATAAAATCCACCAAGTCGCAGAATTTTCAATTCTTAAAGCAAAAGTGAAGAGAAGTATTCCATCTAAACTAGGGAGCCTGAGAGGTGAAACTGCAGGATATTCTTCTCTCCCCTTACCCCTCCTTTCAAATCAATAAAAGCAAAGATTGGAACCGAGAGGTACTCCCCTCTATACAGGACAAGTAATTTATCAAACAAGATAAATGAACAAGATACATGATGAGGGGAAGATCACATAAAACAACAGAACCTAAAACCCAGAGGGAGAGTTTAAATACTAGTGTAACTGCTAGTTCAATACAAAAATATTTGACAACTAAAGAGGGTAACCAAAAAAGCCCAGATGTAGAAAAAAAAACATCCTTGCCAACCAAAAACGCAAAAAAGGAAATGGCTAAGTTAAAAGGAGCCCAAGGAGATAAAACAAGAGAAGATATACAAACAGAGAGAGAGATGGAAACTAACGAGGGGGAAGGGGAAGAACAGCGAAGTATAGCTCAAATGCCCACAAAGATCGAGATGATGGCAATGTTTGAAAGGATGGAAAGTTTAATTAAGGCCTCTTTCACACTGACGTGCCGTTCAGGCCCGCCTGTCAGTTTTTCAGGCGGACCTGAACGGGTGCTCCATAGAGCTCTATGGAGCGTCGGATGTCAGCGGTGACATGTCCGCTGACATCCGACCCGCTCCGATCCGAAAAAGTGTAACGGAGGAAAAAGCTATTTTTCCATCCGTCTGCGTATCGGATCGGGTGACGACGGGCACTGCGGTCCGTCGTCATCCGATCTCCCATAGGGGAGAGCGGCGCTGTGACAAGTCCGTCCCTGCGCAGTGTGCAGAGACAGAGCTGTCATCTCCCTGCTCAGCGGGGATCGGCGGAGTGATCCCCGCTGAGCAAACGGATATCCACGGGGCGGATCAGAACTGATCCGCCCCGTGTGAAAGGACCCTAAGAGTGAGATTACAAATGTCCGGATGGACCTGGGCCATTTGCTGCAGAGAGTAGAAGAGGCTGAGGAGAGAACTGAGAAACAAACACAAGAAATCGCAGAATTAAAATCGCAAGTGAAAGCACTGCAAATAAACCAAAGAAATACCTTTTATAAAATGGAAGCACAGGAAAATCAAAATAGACGCCAAAATCTAAGGATAAGAGCCCTCCCAGAGCAAAACGGAGAGAAACTGGAAGAAAAAATAAGGAAAATATTTAACCCCCTACTAGGACGAGAAGAGGACGAGGAGTTAAAGATCGATAGAGTACAAAGAATCAGAAAGCCTCTAGGAATGAAGGAGGAAACCCCACGAGATGTCATGGTTAAATTCCATCGGTATACAGACAAGGAGAAAATATGGAGGAACCTCAGAGAGAGACACCCGTTGCAATACGAGCAAACAACTTTGCAAGTATTTGCGGACTTGTCAAGTGAAACATTATCCAGAAGAAGACAATTAAAACCATTACTAGAACATTTAAGACAAGCTAATATTAAATATAGTTGGGGGTTCCCTGCAGCATTGATAGTACATAGGGACGGAAAGACGGTTAGATTGAAATTTCTGGAAGAAGTACAGGACTTTTGTACAGAGCTACAGATTCTAACCATTAGTATACCTAAGCGACCGGAAAGAGAAGAAAGACTAATTGAAGAGGGAATACGGCAGAGAGCTTAATGTAGGGGGGGGGGGGGGTAGGGGGAGAGGGGGGAGGGGGGATGGTGTAATTTATTACAAAAGAAACGAGATGGGAGAGGAAAAGTAAATAAAAGTTATTGTGGGTATGGGTGGAAACGGGAAAAGCCTCCCTGGACTATCTGCTCCCTCCTCTCCCCCCCTATGTCTACCGGGCCTTCATGGCCGGGGGGGGTGGAGGGACACGGAATGCCGGGCTTGGAGCTTCACCCCAAGGGGTGAGGTACATATTCCAGGGTGGGGATATATTCTGGATATAGGTACAAGGACCAAAGAGGGGTCTGGGAGGGTTGGGAGGAGGTTGGGAGGAGGTTGGGAGGGGGGGTGGGAGGGGTGGGGAGAGAAAGAAGACCCGACAGCAGAGAACCTCGCAAAGTGAGAAAAGAGAAATAACCAGCCTGACTAAAATCTATGTCTATAGTTAATTGTTTGTCATATAACGTTAGGGGGCTAAATGAATCAGCAAAGCGGTTTAAAATTTTGAAAGAAATAGAACAATATGAAGCGGGTATAGTGTTCTTACAGGAAACCCATCTATCATACGAAAGCAAGATTAGAATATATTCCCCTAGGTTCCCGGTGTGGTTTTATGGAGATTCTTACTCAAGGAACTCAAAAGGGGTAGCTATCGGTATAGGACGGGAGGTATACCATAAAATAGAAGAAAGATTAGTCGACCCGGAGGGTAGATTCCTCTTTCTGAAGGGGAATTTATGGGGAATAGACTATACCCTCGCTAACATATACTGCCCAAATAGAAGTCCAACGGTTTTTCTGAAAGGAATATTGGAGAAATTATGGGATTTTAAAAGAGGAAGAGTAATTATAGCTGGAGATATGAACTTTTGTATGAATCCGCAAATGGATAGTTCGTCCCGTGTGCAGGGGATTGGGAAGGAGCAGAGGAGAATAATAAAACATAGGCTATATCAGTATCAGCTTATGGATGCGTGGAGAACTATGCACCCAAGGATACGAGACTACTCGTTCTATTCCCCTGTACACAGGACGTACACAAGGATCGACTACTGGTTAGTGGAACATAGGGTTCTGGACGAGGTGATATCCACAGATATAGGAATTAGAACATTGTCTGATCATTCTCCAATATGCCTGAAGATCAAAATCCCAGGATTTCAGAAATCTCCTTTTTCCTGGAAATTGAATAGGGAACTGTTGGACGAGAAGGGAGAGGAAATAATTAGAAAGGAATTGGAGTTTTTTTTTACCACTAATTTAAATGAAGAGAATATGGAAAATATTATTTGGGAGACACATAAAGCTTATATAAGAGGGATATATATTTCACTAGGTACAAATAGGAAGAGAGAAGGTATAAAAAAGAGTAGGGAGTTGAGGGAGGAAATCCATGGATTAGAGCAAGAACATAAAAAGGCAAATGGCAGGGAAAGTGGACAGGTAGTAGACCTATTACATAAACTGGCTATGAAAAGAGAGGAACTTGGGGAATTAATGGAACAGGAAATGAGGACGATATATAATAGGATTACTAAAGAGAGATATTGTAGCGGCATTAAAAATAGTAAGATCTTAGCAAAGATATTGAGGAAAAAAAGATCGGAGAATTATATAGAGAAAATATTAAATAAAGAGGGAGAGTCGGTTTTTAAAACTAAGGAAATAGCAGAAGTTTTTAGAGAATATTACGAGCAGTTATATTCCGTGAGAAAAAAAGAGACAGAAAAACAAGAGATGAAGAGAAGGGGAAAAATCAAAGACTATATATTTCAAGCAAATATCCCTAAAATACCGGGGGAATTGGCGCAGGAATTGGAGAATCCAATCTCAGTCCAAGAAGTAATACAGGCAATAAAAGAGACCAAAGGAGGAAAGAGTCCAGGGCCTGATGGCTATATAAAAGAATATCTAAAAAAGTTTGGAGACATACTAGCCCCAATTTTATGTGCATATTATAATGGACTAGGTACAAAATATGGACTGAGCGAGGAGGCCTCCACTGCGACAATCTCCACGATATTGAAAGAGGGAAAAGAGAATACAATATGCTCAAACTATAGACCGATCTCACTACTCAATACGGACGTTAAATTGTTCGCAAAAATATTGGCCGCCAGAATAAAGAAGTTAATGTCTAGCTTAGTCCATGCAGATCAGGTGGGATTCATTGAGGGGCGAGAAGGAAAAGATAATGGAGTAAGGTCAATATTACTGCTTCAGAGGATGAAGGAGAGTAGAATCCCCAGTCTACTCCTATCAATAGATGCTGAGAAAGCTTTTGATCGAGTAGACTGGGGATTCATGATGGGTACCCTAAGGGGAATGGGGTTTGGACCCAAAATTTTGAAGTGGATAAAGGCACTATATAACAGCCCCAAGGCAGTGGTAAGAGTTAATGGGGTACTATCAACAGCCTTCAGAATGAACAATGGGACTAGACAGGGGTGTCTGCTGTCCCCCCTATTGTTCATTCTGGCATTGGAGCCACTCCTGGAGACGATAAGGAGAAACCCAGATATAAAGGGGGTTGAGATAGAGGGGGAAATGCATAAGACAGCCGCATTCGCGGATGATATTCTGTTTTATGTATCTAGCCCACGAATCTCCATGCCAAACATGTTAAAGGCTTTACAGGAGTACGGGGAATTATCTAACTTTAAAATTAACCCAAGCAAGTCAGAAATCTTAAAGCGGGAGTCCACCGGGACTCCGCGTTTTTTTTTTTTTTAAAAAGCCAGCAGCTACAAATACTGCAGCTGCTGACTTTTAAAATAGTGACACTTACCTGTCCAGCGCACCCGCGATGTCGGCACCCGAAGCCGATCGCTAGGTCGTCTGTCGGGTCCTGCCGCCGCCATCTTGGGTATGGGAATCAGGAAATGGAGCCTTTCGGCTTCATTTCCCGGTTCCCTACTGCGCATGCGCGAGCCGCGCGGCGCAATCCGGACGGTCCCCGCTGCCTCTGGGAACTGTGTGTTTCCCAGCAGGCAGCGGGGCACTTGCGCAAAGGGGCAGGCAGTTGCGGAAAGGGGCGTAATCTACGCCCCTTTCTGCAGACAGCTATCCCGGAAGTGGGTGCAGTTACCTGGATTATCCAGGTAACTGCACCCCCCTCCCCCCTGAAAGGTGCCAATTGTGGCGCCGGAGGGGGGGGGGGATTCCGATGAGCGGAGGTCCATTTTAGGGTGGACCTCCGCTTTAAACGTAAATATAAATTAGAGAGAAGAACTTGACATTAAGAGAGAATTCCCATTTCTATGGCAAAAAGAAATTAAATATTTAGGGATTAAACTGACTGCATCAATAGAAAAAATATATCAAATAAACTATATCCCCCTTCTAGAAGAATTGAGAGAAGAAATAAGGAGAATGAGAACAAAGCCCCTGTCATGGTTGGGAAGAATTAATGCCTTAAAAATGATTATTCAACCTAAAATCCTTTATAAATTTCAGCTATTACCAATATATATCCCCCCTCTATATTTTAAAATGATAAATTCTTTAATTTCTAAATTTATCTGGAACAACAAGAAACCTAGAACCCCACTGAAGACTTTGCAAAAGGGAAAAGATGAGGGGGGTCTGAATGTCCCAGACTTTAGAAAATATTACGAAGCAGCAGTGTTAACACGGGTGGTGGAAAGTAAAAAAAGATGGGGAAAAATAGAACACAGTTTATCAGGCACAAATCTAGGTAGAGAAATCTGGACTCCTTTAAAATATAGATCACTAGGGAAGACAACACCTTTGGTCACAAAAAATGTGTTTAGAGTATGGGAGGGAATACACAAACATAACAAGTGGAAATATAATTCCCCTTTAATTTATTTAAAAGATAATGATTTTTTTGCACCTGGTAAAAGTACAATAGGAGGGAAATGGATAAAACAAGATAATATGCAATTATGACACATAATTAAAGAGGGGAAATTGAAAACACTAGCAATATTACAGAAAGAAAATGATTGGATGGATTTGAATGAGTGGCGATACCTGCAGCTTGGACATTTCGTCTCAAGACTACCACAACCGCTTAGAGATGGAGAAAATTTGACTGCCTTGGAGCAGATATGTGAGGGGAAAACCCCAAGGGCAGGTATTGCCCAGTTTTATAAGGTCTTGAGACGGGAATGTGAAGCGGAGGTACCAACTTTCATTAAAAAATGGGAAGAAGAGATAGGAGCACGGGGTGAAAACCAAAATATAGAAAAAATATTGAAGATGGTGCACAGATCCACGGAAAATAGTAAGATGATAGAAACAAATTATAATATTTTAGTAAGATGGTATAGGACCCCAGATATAATGGCAAAGTACCAGGAGGGACAATCTGGGAAATGTTGGAGGAATTGTGGACAAACAGGAAGTTTGGCCCATATATGGTGGGACTGTCCCAAGATTAAAGAATATTGGAGAGAAATAATAAGATATATAGAAGTAATAGCTAAAATACAGTTACCTGAGAACCCATGGTTATGCCTATTCCATGCAGTAGATACCCCAATTAAGGAGTATAGGAATTCCCTTACAAGCTCATTAATAAACGTGGTAAAAAGTCTGATTCCGAAAAAATGGAAAGAAATAGAAGCACCCAAAGTAAAGGAATGGTTAGGAAAAGTTGAGGAAATGTATAGTATTGAAGGGCTGGGAATGGAGGAAGAAAGAGAAAGAAAGAGATTCCATGTGAAATGGAAATACTGGAAAATCTTTAGACAATCTATGATTTTTAACGAGGTAATGGGTTGGTAGGGGTGGGGAGAGGGGTGGGAGGGAGATATTTTGCAAGAACTCATGAAGTAAAGAAAGAAAACCAGGATAATGTGAAAAATTGAAGGGCATGAATGTATTTTGGTCCTATGGTTTTCTTTTAATACTTGAAAAAAAAAAAAAAAATCTCATGGTGAAGAGCCCCTATGGCCATGGACAATGAAACAGTCTCATGAGTCACATGGGCAGGCTGTAGAGGTCTCCCGTCAAGAGCCTCAATGGCAAGTGGAGTGTCATGCAGCTGCAATGGAATTGAGTGCTTTGATACAAAGGCAGCATCAATGAACAGGCCGGAAGCCACGGAGTCGATTAGAGCCTGTATCTTGAAGGACGACTCAGCCCAAAAAAGGGTAACCAGAACCAGGGGCTTATCCTTCTGGAGAACTGTGGACGTAACCACGTCACCTAAGGTCTGTCCGTGACAGGACCTCAAAAAGTCACCTGTCTGGCCACAATAAAGGCACAATCTCTCCCTCCTTCTAAAGTCTCTCTCATCCGCAGAGAGACTCTTGAAGCCCAAGTGCATGGGTTCACCTTCACTGACCTACTCGGTACCAGGAGGCATGGGAGGTGAGGGAGGCAAGGGTGGAACTACAAAGCTCAAAGACAAATGTATAGTAATGTGAGTCTTCCGCAAGAGCTCCTTAAAAGAGAGTTTTTCTCTGAGTCTGGAGTCAATAAGGATTGCAAACGTGATCAACTTCTCCAGCTCAGTGGATATATCTCAGGCTGCTATCTCATCCCTGATGGTATCCAAGAGACCATGAGAAAAAGCAGCCATGAGAGCCTCATTGTTCCAAGAAACCTCTACTGCCCGAGTATGGAATTCAATGGCGTAATCAGCAACAGTTCTCGTACTCTGTTTGATAGACATAAGGCACTTGGCAGAGGAAGCGGAGCATGCGGGAACGTCAAATACCATTTTAAAGGAAACCACAAAGTCTGGGTAACTCAGGACAATGGGTTTTTGCATCTTCCATAGAGGGTTTGCCCAAGCCAAAGCTCTCTCAGAAAGCAAAGATATCACAAAACCTACTTTGCTTCTGTCCGTGGGCAATGCCTGGGACAGCATCTCAAAGTATATCTCAACCCGATTGAGAAACCTTCTGGACTGGATCACCCCCAAATCGCTGGGGAAGCGGAGCAGAACCAGACATGCCTCTTATAGAGGTAGTACTTGAGGCAGGTGCCTCCTCAGAGACTGGAGCAGCAGCAGGGATGGCCTGCAACACAGATTGCACCAGAGCAGCCACAGTGGGAGATTCCAGGTGAGTCGTGCGACTAAAGAGCGTTTAGAATGCCATGGCAAACTGATTGATGCAGTGATCCTGCTCATCCAATCTGGAAAAAATATTACCAACAAGTGGATTGACTGCATCTTCTGAATTCATGGCCTTCACCTACTGTCAGAAACCATGAATCAGACCAAGATAGAAGTACAGTTAAATCACACTTGTTTAATAATAAAAGTAAATAAAACAAACTTAGTCAAAACATAGCAAAGTTTGGTAACTGGAACGGATAGTCGGACAAGCCAGAAAGTCAGGAAGCTAGTAATCAGTGTAGTAGAACAGCAAGCAGCATCTGCAACCAGAAGGAATGTCAGCAAAGCAAGTCTTTAACAGGAGCACAGGAGAAAGTCACTGTAAGTTTGACCAAGGCAAAGGCAGAGATCATCTGGGCTAGACAGCTTTAGTAAGAAGAACTGACAAGCAGGATATCATCAACAGGTGAGTCACTGTGGAGAGATGGGAGCTGGAAATTAGCCGACAGCTGTGCGGCCAGCTCAGAGAAGGAAGAAGGGAGGGCTGAGCTCAGCCCTGACAAGCTCAAACAGTATGGAAGCTCTTATTGTCTCCCTTATGGCTGCCCACAGAAAATACTTTCTGATCAAGGTCCCTGCTTTGAAAGTGAGTTCTTCCAGGAGTGGTGTCAATAAGACACATACAACCCCATATCATTCACAGGGTACCAAAGCACGTGAGAGATTTAATCGTACCCTGATACAACTGTTGGACCAGCCCATGAGAAAAGAACCAGATGGACCCATTACTTGGCTGAAGTGGTCTGGAAGTATACCCATACGTTGCACTCAGCAACAGGTTGCTCCCCTTATCACATTATGTTTGGTTGTACTCTTGAGGAGCCCCACAGACTTATGGGGCGTTGTCCCCACTGAAGAACTAGAGTATACTCTAGCATATTGGATTCAAGAGTGGAGGCGACAGCTGTCAGAAGTCCAACAGTTTATTAAGGATCTAACTTGGGTAGATTGAGAAGAGTCAAGAAAAGAGGTCTATGATGGAGACAGTTTCCTGATGCGGCTCAAAGGTGTACATCAGCAGCACAAGCTACAAACTCCATGTGAGGAAGTGCCTGGAGTGCCAGTCTATTACATCCAGAAAGAAGGTACCCAAGACAAGCTACACTGCAGACTCCTTAAGCCCATTAGAAACTACAGAGAGATTCCTGAGACCTTATCTAGAGGGCCAGAAGAACAGGTTCCAGTGGCACCACCATTAGAGAATCAGTGGTGGATACTCCTTGTTCCCTCACTACTATGTCCAAAAGAATGTGCAGGTTTAGACAGTCCCATGCAGCCCAATGATTGCCTGGTTTAGGTTCTTACTCCTACTGTGGAGCCCTCTGGCCCACTGTCTACTGAAACGTCTGAAAGTGAGCATGTGTCTTTGACTGGTCTTGAATAAGAACCTGAACCTCAGCCCTTAAGATGCTCCCAGAGGCTTAATGAAATGCCTGAAAGTGAGGCTGTGCCCCCACCTGTTCGCAGAGGAGAGTCTGGAACCCAACCTTTGAGGTGTTCCCAGAGGTCTAACTTTGGGAAACCACCTGAACGCTTTGCGCAGAAAGGCTTTGTATGGTCTGTAAGCTTGCCTGGAATTGCAAGTTGAAGTGGGGTGGAGTGTGGCGGAGTGCCTGTTTAGCTACAGCTAAGTGCAGGTCCCTTTTAATTCAAACTCCCACAATACTCTGGGCTCCCAGCATCCCCTGAGCTCTTTGACACGCCCAGGGGATATACATTTCAGCTCCTCCCTGCTTCCTGTGCTCAGAGAAACCCTACCTGATGGCACAGCAGTGTTTGAGCAAGTGAACTATCACCAGGTGCTTGGTTCTCCCCTGTTAAGTCTGGTGTGCAGGCCACCAGCAGTGAGCACAAGAGCACGCAGCATCTATCTAAGCCCCAGTCACTGGAGAGGACTTTACTACAGTCCATGTGGAGAGTCTTTCCATGCAGTGGGGTGGCCCTATCTTCAGCTACCAGAACCTCCTGATCGACAACAGCAGCAGTGCCAGTGTGAAGCCTGTGCCAGTCACATATTCACCCAGCCAGGAGCTTTCCAGAACCTTTCTTCATAAGGTGGACATCTGAGCACTAACGGAAAATGCGAGGAAGAGGAAGGGGGGACTTTTGGACTTTATAGGCACTGGTACAGCAAACCATTGAGGTGATTAAAAAAATATAATTTTATTTACAAAAGACATAAGTTACATACATATGTGAGTTAAAAAGAAAGAACAAGGATAGAAAGAGTCATTTTTAACTCCAAACTTTATCAGCACCAGATATTACCATAGTTTCTATGTACCCTGGCAATTGGGGTCGGCTCTGCAGCCGTCTTTCGGCTATAGAGTGGACACCTAGTGGTTAAATTAAATGTTTTCATTCAAGCACCAAATGGAACAAACTATTTTGGTCATGCTTTCCTCCATCAGGGGAATTTCCTTGCCTTGGCGGACAACAAAGATGCACTTTTAAACATAGCCAGTTTTGCGTGCACACCAGTGCTATATGCGGTTTGCCATGGGGCTCTCTCCACTACCAGCTCAAAGCCTTTCCATTCAGCTTTCCCTGTCCATTTTGGGTGTTCACCAAGATGGTAGCCCCAGGTATGGTTTTTCTGCTCTCTTGGGGCATTCCACAACTGGGCTATCTGGATCATCTCCTCTTACAAGAACAGTTTATTTAACACCCCCCCCCCCCCCACACACACACAGTTGTGGTTAGTGTCAGTGTTTTTTCAATACCCTCCCCACATTGGTGGTTAGCAGCAGTGAAGCTTAAAGCCTAGGCTGCTGCATGTACAAGAGCCCATCTGTCAGGAAGATTGGGCAGAAGTAGCCAATTTGGAGGGAATCTTGATTTGAAAAGGAGCCACAGTTATGTAATCCTAGAATGTCTCTATCAACACTGAATAAAAATAATATGAATATAATTTTATCATGACATTTCCATAAATTGTGTATTTGTTTTTTTTTTATATCTCAATATTTTTATAGAACAGGATAAGATTATCACTAATGCCGCGAACACTAGACCGAATTGTCCGGCGGACTTAGTCCGGCAAATAATCCGGCAAACAATCCGCCAGACTTTCTAACGAACGGACTTGGCCACACACGAACACTCCGAAAGTCCAGTGATTTCTAACGCGATGACGTACAGCACATACAACGGGACTAGAAAAAGGAAGTTCAATAGCCAGTAGCCAATAGCTTCCTTCTCGTACTTGCTTCTGAGAATGCGCCATTCTTAGTCCGCCGGACTAGCACACTGACAAACGGATTGTCCACTGAAAGCCAAGTCTGGCGGACAAATTTTGAGTCAAAACTACTTTCTAAGTCCGCCGGACTTTACGATGAAAAAGTCAGTTGGAGCCCACACACAATCGAATTGTCCGGCGTAATGTGTCGTGTGTACGCGGCATAAAACATAATTATATTCCCCAATCTTATGCATAAACCCCTGTGCTTAGTGAAAAATATCTGTTTAAACTAATAAATTAAAAGATAAAAACATACTCACAAACCACATAATAAGAAGCTCTAGCTCCGAGGAAGGGGGCTTGACCCCCAAATCATGTCAGCTGTGGACATCATCTGTCTGGACCAATGGGGTTCCAGGGCTGGCTTCTAGGCCTGAGCTTGTGTCACGTTATCTTTTTATGGGATTTGCGAATATGTTTTTATCTTTCGAGAAAGATATTACGGTACTGCGCACTGCTAGAGATTATATACAATTTTTAATATTACTCAGCAATTAATAAATAATCTGGTGAATCACTCACACCTTCCACACTCTCATAGTTATGTGATCCAACTAAAATTAAATAATATTAGTGCTGCTCTTCACCTTAATAATCAAACAGTTTGTGTATTTATACCATGTTCAAAAATATAAGGTGCAAATCCTGCTACGGTATTGCTAAAACACCCTATAGCAGTTCTCTTTAAGTGTATGTCTCACACATTAAATCACACATTAAATAAAATGTACACCAAAATAAAGTCCATCAATAAGGTGTATCCATAAGAGTTTCCTTATATTTTTTAGATCATACACTGTAATGCATGTTTATGATCAGTGCTTTTCAGGTAACAATTCACTGTGTGTGTATCACTCATACTGCATGCTGTGCTCTATCCCTCCACCGGTGTGCTCTCACCTGGGATAATGGATCATATGTGGATATGGTGCTTTTGTCCTACCCAGTAGGACTGTAAATACTGTCCCCAGGGTTCGTGTTAGAATCGCTTCCTTTTTCTCCTGCCAATTCCTTCCATCAGCCATGAACATATAAATACAAGAACGCCAATAGTGCTTTATTTTTAAAATATCCAAACTTTACACTCACATTTAAAAGGTGGTTACAGTGCATCAGATTGTAAATCGCATGCTACATCAGCTTTGTACACCAGTATGAAATTCAGAGATGTTAAATTACCATGGGGGATCCCCCTGCGGAAGTCGCATGTTCCTGTGGTGCAACACGTAGGGGAGGGGCTTTGACGTCATGATGCTCTAACAGTGGATGCTGAGGAGCACCAATTTGTGGTAATTTAACATTTCAGAATGTCGTACTGGTGTACAAAGCTGATGTGGTTATGGTTCATTTGATGGTGACCCTTTGTGGACTGCAGTCTTCAAGTCATTCCACAGATTTTCATTGGGATTTAAGTCATGCAAGGACATTCACCTTTTTCTCCTTCTCCCTGTGCTTTGGGTCATTGGTAAACCTTCTTCCTATTGACAACTTTTTTGGTTTAACTGAACTTGAACAGTTCTGAAAGCAAGAATGGGAAAATATTGCAGTCTACATGTGCAAAGTTAGTAGAGACATATCCAACAGACTAAAGGCTGTAATTAAAGCAAAAGGTGGTTCAACAAAATACTGACATAAGGGGGTGACCCTTTTTCCATCTCAATGATTCTGTTTTAAAAAAAAATTGTTTATTTTTTGACATGTTGGTGTTATGTTTTTCACTTGGATGTTATAAATTGCACTAGTAAATACAGCTGGATAAAATAAAAACTGTGCCTGTCTTCATTTCAGCTGCACTGTAATCATATGATAGAAGGTGTCACATTTTCATGATATGCAGTATGTTGCATGTTTTTAATACTGTATATGTGTAATAAAACTGAAAATATGTAATTTTCCTTTCCTGATGCCAAACCATTACAGCATACTAGTGATAGAGCTTCGCCTCTTGACCACTCCCTCAGGACCAGTGAATAGTATAAATGAAGGCAAGGTTAGCTGCCACCCCATTCTTTGAAACAAGCCACATCCCAGAACGCACATGGGTGGGCTCATACGCTGCCATGGTTTGGCATCAGGAAAGGAAAATTACGGTAAGTATTTGATACAATTTTCCATTTTCCTGACGCCAACATGATAGCATAATAGTGATAAATAACTAGCTGATAGGGTGGGATCTATTTGTCAAACCAATCTTCTAATTAGAATGAGACAGCGGACTGAATAGTCCTTCCTACAAAGTCCCCTGATGACAGGGCCCCCCGGATCTATTCCGTCAAGTTTGAGTAGGAATGTTGGAGCAACCGGGATACCCCTGTACAGATGGGCACCATAGATTCTCTTGAATGTGTTGCCTATGAGGCTTTAACAGCTCTGGTAGAGTGCTCTGCCGCTGCTCACGGAGGCTTGTGACCTCTAGTCCTATATTCACAACCAAGCCTTCTAGGATCCAGGCAGTAACCTCTTTCCCTTGATGATTCCCAGCTGGAATGACAAAAGGTTTATTTAGACTTGAAAGGGACAATTGTGGAGAGATACTCCTTTAAAGTTCTGAAAATGAACAATATGTGTGACTTTCCTGTGTGATGTTAGGCAATGTCCAGCTGTCTGTTAAATAGCAGTCTGTTGCTACGTTTGATGCAGAATGATCTACAAGATCCAACGCTACTATTTCTGGAAATAAAGGAATATATTATATACAGTATATTATATATAATTATTTTTTTTACTTTGAAGCTCCAAGAGCTTGAATCTCTGATAACCTTCTGCTTAAAATTCTCGGAATTGATACTGTCTTGTAAGTGATGGCCTGAATCGAACATTGCTCTGTTGGAACAAACGGTTAAATCGATATGAGATCCAGCAACTGCATTAGATCTTTCTTCCTTGGTGACCGACTCCTCACGATCTCAAAAGTTGTGCAAACTGAAGGATTCTTGGTCCTTTCAAATGTGTTATTGCCCATATAGCCCACACTCATAATCTATGTGAGGATAGGCTAAGGCCTAGAGGAAGTATAGAACAGCTGACACTGGAAGGGCAGTAGGATCAATGTCTCGCCCTACCAAGAAAAAGCAAACTTGTTCCAGAATTAGACCTAGATGTTGTAAGTAGAATGTCTACTTGCACACAACAAAGTTGTGTATGCTAGAGGGGAAATGTCTTCTGTATCCTAAAATGAATGGCCAGGGAAAACCGAGGGCCTCCTGGTCAATATGGAGGACTGGCTATGACAACTATGTTCTCCCTTGACAGCCTCAAGGGCAATCTCATTTATGGGAAATGTTGGGGAAAATATATAGGTTAGATTACAGTCCCAGGGAGAGACCAGAGCATCTGCCCCTTGCGTCTTGGGATACAGACAAAATCAGACCAAAGTTTGTGATTACTGTGGGAAACGAGGAGGTCTGTATGTGGTAGGCCCCACCTGTGGACCAGCTCAGGGAAGACCTCAGGGGAACGAGAGAGGCATTTTAAAAGGGCTTCCAACAATTTATTGGAATGCACACTGATTGATTGATTGACTTTTTGAGGGAATATATTAAAGAACTCACCAGTTTGAGTATGTTCGAGACCCCCCAAAAAAATTCAGAGGGACCCTATGGATTTCCCAATGGAAAGAGTCTGCACGGGCACCCCGGGGCAATTTTGGCCTATGACCTATCCAACCAGTTATGGATCTGGCCAGGCTTGCCCCTATTCTAATTAGGAGGTTTTTGTGTTGCAACCCACATATTGCAAATACTCTTTTCGTTACTATTCTGAAAATCGGGGTTTACATATAGAGGCTGACGGAAGGGCAGAGGATTGTATTTATCTTTTTTCTTTCTGTCATCCCCTTCTCCGTTTGATTTGCATATGCTCGATCCGGCTATTCCATTTAGGCATAGTTGCCTCTTTCCATCGTGGTGATCTGTTGCTGAAGGGTGTAGGTTATACCTTCAGCGCAGGTCCGGTGAGAGAGGTGTGGGCACACTCCATGATTCCAGCCAGGTTGCAAAATGGCGGATGCGCTGTAACGACGTATTTCACGTAGTTCGCGCATGCGCAGTAAAACCAGCACGCGCAGCAAGGAAATTCCTCCGGAAGACATGCCCGCAGCCCGGTAGTGACGTCAGACGCTACCGGGCTGGAGCCACGAGATAAAAACACTAAACCCGTCAGTGCTGTTTAGGCAGCGGACGGGAACTGACTGTGAGGAGCTCCGCTGATGATTCAACATTTCCATATGTGATTCCAACATTATTTGCCACAAACAGGTACGAATTTAGGGAACAATGATCACCCTCACAGTATATTAGAAGGAGGGTATATTTTCTGATGTGGGGCCTTAGCTTTTTGTTTCCCCTTCATCTTATTTTTCAGATTGGCATAGATGATTGCCCTTTCTGCTGAATTTTACTATTCATAATTAATATCTGACAATATATGGATCACTATTTTACCTGGCTCTATGAACTGGTCCAAATTTGATTCTTTATCTGGATTCATCCCAGGTATGCATTTATATTAAATATTTATGGGTACCCAAAAAATGTTTGAGCTCAACTTAGATGAAATATATCTTTACTCTCGTGCCTCTGCAGGCTCTTGGGAAATACCAGGGATCCCTAAGGGTGTTCTCCTCATACTCCTTCTGACTTGGTGGGGGTCTTTGTTCATTTACCAACGATTATTCAGAGGATTGACAAACGACAAACATTTTCATTAATTCAGGGGTAAGAGGCCTTATGTTCAATTTAATTTGTTTTATTCTAGTTTCATTTTATTTTATTTTTTATTTTTATTTTTATTATTCTTCACCTAAATTGTAATCTTTAACAGTGTAGAACTATATTACTACAACATTATATGCTTCAAAAAATTGGGATTGCATCTATTTAAATGGAATGCCTTTTTGTGATGTAGAAAAATATGTTTTCCTTCTGTGCACAATTCTTTCTTTTTTTTACAATTAATATGTCCTGTTTAGATGTATTTAATTATTGCTCTGGTCTAATTACAAGATCTAAGTATAATTATCTATTGAAACTATTTATTGTACCTATGCAAGGTGGACATGGAGGGCCTTCCTCCTTCTCCTTTTGCTTCTGAAAGAGAGAGAGGGGGGGGGTGAGGAGGGAGGGTGATGTACCCCCTGATACTCTCTATGTCCAGTTTGAATATTCATTCTGTTTATTTTTTGTATATTTGCAGTTCTCTCTGCACATCATTAGTTGCTGCAATGTCCTGAGGAAGCTCAGAAGAGTGAAACATGTAGGAAAGAAACAATGCAGGCTCACTGATATACAAATGTGGAAAAATTGTAGAATTCTGTGGAATCTGCACCAGTGTTTGTATATTCATTTAGGTTTATCCATATGTATATGGAGATAAATGTCTCTTTTTATTTATAAGATGTATTTTGTTTATTCAATAAAACTTTTTTGGTTTTCATTTAATATATTGTTCTCACATATGTGGTACCGATTTAAAAATCCCGGGGGTTGGTTACCCTCCAGTCCCCTAGTAATTTCTTTTCTCCCCTTTTCTTCTCTATGTTCAGTCTGAGTACATGTTATTTATCACCACCCTTTGGCCTCGTCCCTTTAACCAGTTTTTTACCCAAGCACAGACCCTATGGTCCAAGCCTGCAGACCTCAGCTTGTAAATTAAGCATTTATGGAGAACTGTATCAAATGCTTTTGCAAAGTCCAGATACACCACATCCACAGCCCCCCCCCCCCCCCATCTAGATGGCAGCTCACTTCCTCATAGAATGTTAGCAGGAACGTCCTCTCGTTCCTGCTAATGGTCTGGCAGGAACGTCCTCTCGTAAACCCATGCCAATTACCACTAATGATATTCTTCTCCTCAGTAAATCTTTGTGTATAGTCCCTCGTAATCCCCTCCAATAATTTACCCACTATTGATGTTAGGCTGACTGGCCTGTAATTCCCAGGAATATGTCTCTGCCCTTTTTTTAATATTGGTACCACATTGGCTTTTTTCCAACCAGCTGGTACTAATCCTGTCAATTATGCTGCCCACAAAGATCAGGAATAATGGTCTGGCTATAACTTGACTGAGTTCTTTGAGGACTCTCGGATGTAATCCATCTGGTCCTGCGATTTTACATTTCTTTTTGCATTACTTGTAGTGCTGGAATGCTGATGTTGACCCATTCACTTTATATTTTTTAAAGGCTATACTTTTCTCCTTGATGAGGCTATTCACATTACGGTTTAGCCACTCAGGTTTAATTTTCGCTCTTCTATATTTATTGGCTATTGGAATTCACTGTTTGATACCCTTCAGGAAAATTGGCTCGTTTGAATTTTAGTGTTTTTGTACTACCCACGTGCCTCCTTTTCCTGCGATTTATGCATGTAAGGGTATCAATAGAGTCCAATTTGTCTGAAGTACAATATATAATATGGAGACTGAAATACCTTCCCTAATCTACATTTATCAATGTTTCTTGAACATTGCAAAGTGAGGCATCCCTTAGGGATGAGGAAGGATTTTTTTCTTTTCTTTTAGAGAGGATTGGGACATGAGTTAAAAGGTCGGGCCTTTTGAATTCCTGTATATTAATTACAGGTTTAGGATTTTTGTATTGAGTTTGAGCTCAAAGGGGAATTGTCTTTTTAAGCTATTGATCCTGACTAAATCTCCAGCTTCATTTGCAAAAATGCAGCCCAAAACTTGCAAGGAACCTCCACCATGCTTCACTATTGCCTGCAGACACTCATTATTGTAGCGCTCTTCATCCATTTGCAAACAAACTTCCTTTTAACACAGCCAAATATTTAAAATTTTGACTCATCAGTCCAGCGCACCTGTTGCGATTTTTCTGCACCCAAGTTTCTATGTTTTCATGCATAGAACATAGAAACAAGGAGAAAAAACTCAACTATGCACAAAAACATAGGAACTTGTTCACACTAAACACGGCTTTGAAATCGGGCAAGTTCATCTCAGTCCAACTTCAGGGGAGACTTGAAAGACATCTGTGTCGCATCATGTACAGATGTCTTTTGGAATGGCCCCCCAAGTCACCAAAAGTAGTTCAGGAACTACTTTGGAAATCAGTGCGGCGCCGCAAAGTGAGTGCCGCACCAATTGGGACACTTCTATTGCCAACAATAAGCACTGGTTTTGACATGCGATTTGGCCTGTTAAATCGCAAATTCAAAGGGAGATTACATAAAGATTACATGAAGAGACAGAAGGATTTGAGGCAGCCTACATCCACAGAAGATCTGTGGTTAGTTCCCCAAGATGTTTGGAACAAGCTACCTGCCATGTTTCTTCAAAAACTGTATGTACCTAGAAGATCTGAGGAATTGATGCTGTTGTCTTGAAGGCAATGGGTCGTCACACCAAATATTGGTTTGATTTGGATTACCCTTCTGTTCATTTACTTTCCATCTTGTTAATTGATAAAAAATAAACTATTAACACTTCTATTTCTCAACTTGCAGCATTTTTTTACACCTGCCTAAAGGCCTCTTTGACACATTAATGTCAGTTTTTGACAGACTGCTTGCTCAGCAGGGATCAATCAGTTGATCCTCACTGAGCCGGCAAATGACAGGTCCGTCTCTACTCACTGTACAGGGAAGGACCTGTCAGGGCCCCACTCTCCTCTATAGTGGATCGGATGAAAATGGACAGCCTGTCTGTTTTCATCCGATCCGCCAGATGGATGGAAAATAAGGTTTCCATCCTAATGCATTTGGTGATTTGGAGCGGATGTCAGTGGACATGTCACCGCTGACATCCGTCGCTCCATAGAGGTACATAGAGCGTCCGTACAGGTCCACCTGAAAAACTGACAGGCGTGGACCTGAACGGTCCGCATATGTGAAAAAGCCCTAGAACCTTTGCACAGTACTGTGTGTGTGCGTATATATATATATATATATATATATATATATATATATATATATATATATATATATATATATATATATATATACTGTATATCTATCTATCCTTCATTTGACAGCCACATACTTTTACTTCCTCACATAAACTTCTGCCATAAGCCATGTTATGTTTGTTAAGTCTAACCATTATAGAACCTTTCATTAAGCTGAATTTAGTTGAAGGTTTTCATTTCAGGCACAATAATAGAATGTTATTGCAGGACAAATATACATGTGGTTTTGGGTATTGTATAAAAATAACACTCTATCCAGCTTCACAGAACACAGTGCATGCAACAATGAGACAAACAAAACTTTTTATTAACATTAGCAGGCTTTTTTATTTACTTTGGAGGCTTGCAATATGTAATATACAATGTTTAATTTAGAGATTACCTGTGTTTTGCATGGATAGGCACCTATAATAGTTCTATAATACAAAGAAAAAAAATCTTAATAAAGCTACATCCCTACCATATGTGGAAGATTGTGGATAAGAATATACAGTGGTGTGAAAAAGTGTTTGCCCCCTTCCTCATTTCCTGTTCCTTTGCATGTTTGTCACACTTAAGTGTTTCGGAACATCAAACCAATTTAAACAATAGTCAAGGACAACACAAGTAAACACAAAATGCAATTTGTAAATGAAGGTGTTTATTATTAAAGGTGAAAAAAAATCCAAACCATCATGGCCCTGTGTGAAAAAGTGATTGCCCCCTAAACCTAATAACTGGTTGGGCCACCCTTAGCAGCAACAACTGCAACAAAGCGTTTGCGATAACGTGCAATGAGGCTTTTACAGCGTCCTGGAGGAATTTTGGCCCACTCATCTTTGCAGAATTGTCCTAATTCAGTTACATTAGAGGGTTTTCGAGCATGAACGGTCTTTTTAAGGTCATACCACAACATCTCAATAGGATTCAGGTCAGGACTTTGGCTAGGCCACTCCAAAGTCTTCATTTTGTTTTTCTTTAGCCATTCGGTGGTGGACTTGCTGGTGTGTTTAGGATCATTGTCCTGCTGCAGAACCCAAGTTCGTTTCAGCTTGAGTACACGAACAGATGGTCGGACATTCTCCTTCAGGATCTCTTGGTAGACAGCAGAATTCATAGTTCCTTTTGTCACGGCAAGTCTTCCAGGTCCTGGAGCAGTAAAACAGCCCCAGACCATCACACTACCACCACCATATTTTACTGTTGGTATAATGTTCTTTTTATGAAATGCAGTGTTCCTTCTACGCCAGATATACTTGGACACACACCTTCCAAAGAGTTCCACTTTTGTCTCATCGGTCCACAGAATGTTGTCCCAAAAGTCTTGGGGATCATCAAGATGTGTTGTGGAGAAATTGAGACGAGCTTTGATGTTCTTTTTGCTCAGCAGTGGTTTTCTCCTTGGAACTCTGCCATGCAGGCCATTTTTGCCCAGTCTTTTCCTGATGGTGGAGGCATGAACGCTGACCTTAACTGAGGCAAGTGAGGCCTGCAGTTCCTTGGACGTTGTTGTGGGGTCTTTTGTGACCTCTTGGATGAGTTGTCGCTGCGCTCTTGGGGTAATTTTGGGCGGCCGGCCACTCCTGGGAAGGTTCACCACTGTTCCATGTCTTCGCCATTTGTGGATAATGGCTCTCACTGTGGTTCGCTGGATTCCCAAAGCTTTGGAAATGGCTTTATAACCCTTTCCAGACTGATAGATCTCAATTACTTTCTTTCTCAATTGTTCCTGAATTTCTTTGGGTCTCGGCATGATGTGTAGCTTTTAAGGATCTTCTGGTGGACCTTACTTTGTCAAGCAGCTCCTATTTAAGTGATGCCTTGATTGTGAACAGGTGTGGCAATAATCAGGCCTGGGTGTGGCTAGAGAAATTGAACTCAGGTGTGGACAACCACAGTTATAGTATGTTTTAACAAGGGGGGGCAATCACTTTTTCACACAGGGCCATGATGGTTTGGATTTTTTTTCACCTTTAATAATAAACACCTTCATTTACAAATTGCATTTTGTGTTTACTTGTGTTGTCCTTGACTATTGTTTAAATTGGTTTGATGTTCCGAAACACTTAAGTGTGACAAACATGCAAAGGAACAGGAAATGAGGAAAGGGGCAAACACTTTTTCACACCACTGTAGATGTGTGTAACACACCTATAAATTCCTGCGCTAATAGATAGGTAACCTGTGAAAATAAATAATAGCAGTAACCATAAAAATCAATAATAATGTTAACAAAATGATAATAGTCCATTAAAGATTCAAGTGTGTAAAGTTCATGAACTTCAAACTTTGCAGTGCTGCTTCCAAATTTTCCAATATGTGCAATATAAAGTGCCAAGTGCTGAAAAGATAATCTGTGCAATCCGTGCTCCCCCCTGTGTGCCCTCTCACTCACCAGAAATCCAGGACTCCCATGACAGAAGTCACAAGTGCTTGGGAGGATGGCTGGGCTCTGTTGTCCCATGTGCTGTGTCTCCAACGGCAGTGTGCATTGTTCAGAGATCCAGAACTCCCAAAAATAAGTCTCAAACGCTTGGGAGGATGGCTGGGCTCTGTTGTCCCACGAGCTATGTCTCCAATTGTAACGTGCATTATTCTCAACGGATCAACAGGAATATGTACAAATGGCAAAAAGAGCGATATAAAGTTTGTTTGTTGCATAAAAGGCAAACAATATCCACTCACATGTAAAAACGTTGCAAACAGTGTTAAAAACTGCAAGTAGGTGGGTATCAGTGCTAAAATCAATAAACTGTAAAAAAAAGGGTGAAATAGCAGCTAGCACAGTTCGTTGATCACCAAACTCAGCAATGTGTAAAAGAAGAAGCACACAACACCCATGACCATTGTATAACAGATGTGTCTTACTTACTTATTGCTACCATAACCCTACCTCTAACTGCTACGTGCCTCTTAACTTAACCCCAGAAAATGAGACCACACCAATCTGGAGTAAACATTGGCCGTAGCAGCCAATTATCTTTATTATAATATATTCAAATAAAATTAACATAAATTAACATAACTGAATAAAGTAATAAGCCACCAGATCCATTACGGCACTGCGTTACCTTAAAACTAAAATAGGCCTCAAGCTGACATGCTAGCTCAGAGGCAAAACCACTGACTGCAGTGCACCCGATAACCAACTTCCAGCTAAAACCACTGTTTAGCTGGACCACCACCCGTGGGTACCATACCACAGATAGGTCCCGAACTCTTCCATATCTGGGGTTAATCCTTCATCCACAAAGACCAACACCACGCCGCTGCCACGACATCCACTGTTCTGGAAATGTAAATCAAAACCATTAATAAAACAACAAATCCCCCCATGATAAGGGAGGGAGGGTGGGAAACTCGCTCCTCCTTACAGACTGAGCTGGGGAGGAACCACTCCCTCTGCTCAGTAAACTCTGCTCCACCCACATCTTGCTTCTCCTCCAATCCCATAACCGCTTTACCCCACCATAGCCCTTTCTCACCACCCTGTTAACCCTGTCATGCCCGCCCTACGCTGATTGTTTTATTTCTTTTGCTCCAGGCTTTCTTGACCATTGTATAACAGACAGTGGCGTAACTAGAACCTTCAGGGCCCCAATGCAAGAAACCATGAAGGGCCCCCCTGAACCCCAGCCAGGGCCCTGCCCTCCCAGTCCGGCGGTGGAACTCCAGGGCGTGGTCACAGGTATGACCTTTGTGAGCCCTGTAGATCCACCACTGGTATCAGTATTTTTTTTTATTTATTATTTTTTTTACATTTTTAGGTGCCTGTCCCTAGGCAGAATGGGGTCCCCGTCCCCAGAATAGATGAGGTCCTTTTCTCCAGGGCAGATGAAGTTACTGCCCCCAGGTGAGAAGGGATTCCTGTCCCCAGGGGAGGTGGGGGTCCCTGTCCCCACATGAGAAGGGGTCCCTGTCCCCAGGGGGAGATGGAGGGGGTATGTAATAGTGTGTGGAGGATGGGGTCCTCTCACTCACCATGACCAAGCTGTAGGCCGCGCACTCATCCATGTTGACCTGGGCTCCATCCAGTGTGCTGGACAGGCGATTAGCATATCTCCCAGAAAGACCTTTCATCATCTGTGTATGACGGGGGAGGAGGGGGGCTGGCAGACAAGCCTGCAGTGTCCTCCGGGGGGCTCTCATAGGGCTGCACTGCATCTGTGTGCTTAAAGTTTGTTTAACCGGGAGAAGTATGCAGTGCAGCGTGGGTTGGACTCGGGGGGGGGGGGGCGGGACTCTGGCTGGGGAGAACAGACATGGGACTGAGCGGCAATGCATGGAGCAGGAGAGGGGTACTCTGAGGAGCTGGCCGAGGACACAGGTCATGCGGGGAATGCACAACTAAAGAGCAGCCAGTGCGATAGTCGAGCATGGAGCTCTGCTAGTCACCCTCCAGCCACCCGTGTGCATGGTGCACTGGTTCCCCTAGCTGCCTATGCTGCTGCCGGCCATATGTAGAGGGGGCTGCATGGGCCCCCTGCATCACAGGGCCCAGTTGCGGTCACTACTGCTGCACCCCCTATAGTTACGCCCCTGATAACAGATGTGTCTTACTTACTTATTGCTACCATAATCCTTCCTCTAATTGCTACGTACCCCTTAACTTAACCCCAGAAAATGAGACCACACCAATCTGGAGTAAACATTGGCCGTAGCAGCCAATTATCTTTATTATAAAATATTAAAATTAAATTAACATAAATTAACATAACTGAATAAAGTAGTAAGCCATCTCCTCCATTAAACTCCTCCCACTGGTCTTTGCAGGAAAAACAAACCAATCTTACCACCAGATCCATTACAGCACTGCGGTACCTTAAAACTAAAATAGGCTTCAAGCTGACATGCTAGCTCAGAGGCAAAACCACTGACTGTGCACCGAATAACAAACTTCCAGCTAAGACCACTGTTTAGCTGGACCACCACCCATGGGTACCATACCACCGATAGGTCCCGAACTCTTCCATATCTGGGATTAATCCTTCATCCGCAAAGACCAACAACACACCACAGCACACAAGGGTAAAACCTTACCCCTGTGTGCCCTGCCAAACTCTCAAAGCTCGCTGTATCACATCCTGCAGACCCAGGGACCACAAGTCAATCCCCACATCGTTCAGGTGAACTCCGGCTCTCTTCAAATAATGCCAGGTGTCCACTTCTAATTCCAGGTGCCGGATAGCCAACCCCCCATTCCTGACCACGAAACCACTGACCTCCTTGTTCACTTTCTTCCTCGCCCTATTGATCTTCTCTATCGATCTTGCCAACCTCCAAGAGGTCCTGGCCACCATGTCTAACCACATTATGATCATGTGCAGGAAGGCAAGGCGGAGCTGCCAAAAGTCGAATTTAATATCCCTCACCAAATCCAAAATTGTCCTGCTGTCTAGATCATTGCCCCCCACGTATAGTACCAACACATCCGGAGGCCTGTCCAGGCATGCAAATCTATGAACCTCCGACACCGCCCTACCCCAAAGCATGCCCGGCACCCCCAACCATTTAATACATGCATCCTGTCTGGAAAAACCAAGCTGCCTCCCTTCTGGACGAGCATCACCTCTCCTAGCCCCCAACATACATATGAGTGGCCTACTATCCAGACCAGGCCCTGTGTTCTCCCTGCAAGAAAATAAGAGAATAAAAAACAACCCCCAGCACAGTCAATATTGACCTAAAACACAAAATACAGCGTACTCTGTTATCCCTCCAACCTCCTTCCTTATACAGTCAAGAGGTGAGGGCGAACATACGATTTATACCTCCTAGATTCCCATTTCCCAATCCGTTTTACCGCTGCCTCATCTAATCCCCATCTAACTGCTTCTGTAGCTGCCCCTATGCGAAATGAGTGAGAGGAAAATTTGTGATCCCCCAAACCCAAAGCCTCCAAACATTTTCTAAAAACTGCAATAAATTGAAATTGCGATAGGGACAGCCCATCCTGGTGCACCAAGAAAGACCCCCCTACTGCCGGGCGTAAGGATAAGAAACCCTGCACCAATTCTATTGGGCACAAGGGCGAGCCGGGGAAGTGAAAAAACCTGCACCGTCCGTCCCTTGCCCCGCTGATCCGTTTTTGATTTGCGCACCAGTATGGACATCCTGTCCCTCTCGCACACCACTTCTGACACCCCTAACCCCCGTGTCCCTTCTTCAAGGGATTCACTAGTTCGCTAATTCGAAACTCCCCAAAAAATGGCAATGCAAACGCAGCTTTGAACAAGGCCACCTCATATTCTGAAGAACATATAACCATCAATTGCCCCAATAACCTAACCAGGAGCTCATACGAAACCCGGCGTCTCGAATCCCTGCCTGGTTAAGAACGCCTGTAACCCTTCATTGCCTGTCTCACCCAAAAATCCTTGGTCACATCCGGAAAACCCTTGAACTTGAAGCAAAAACGCCAACCCAGCCAATTTTCTATCCAGACTAGACACTGCCTCCAAATTCCTTGAAAATATAAAACTAGTAAACAAAGGTCCTGTTCTTCCTGTCCCTCCGTGACCTGTTGCACGAGGGCTACCCATTCAACCCATACCCTATTGTATGCTGACCACGTCGCTTCATTCACCGACCATCTGATCCATCCTGCTACTCATCCAAGGCAATTCTCCACAGCCACTTGCCCCGTATTGTTCCGCCCCCGGTGCCAACTTCCGAAACCTGTCCCACTGAAAGCGAGGCAATGCATCAGCAATGACATTTTCCACTCCCGGGAGATGCACAGCATAGATGAACACGTTCAACTGCAGACATCGTAGTACGAGGTGCCTGAGCAACCTGACTACCGGCAGTGATGCTGCAATACCTTGTTGATCACCTGTACCACCCCCAAGTTATCCCCATGGAACCTAACTTTCAAATTCCTGAAAGCCTCCCCCCACAATTCCACCGCTAGCACCACCAGAAACAATTCCAACAGTAACATATTCTTCACGAGCTCTGCCTCCTTCCATGATTCCGGCCACGGCCCTGAGCTCCACTTATCCTGGAAAAAGGGTTCAAAGCCCGCTGCCCCCACCGCATCTGTGTACATTTCCAGGTCAAAGTTGATACCAGGCCCTGACATCCACAGCAGCCTGCCGTTGAAATTAGCCAAAAACGTGTGCCATGTCGCCAGGTCTTCTCTATGAGCCCTTACCAAGCGCACATAGTGCTTGGGGGTTGTAACCCCCGCGGTACTTTGCCGACAGCCATCAGCAAAATACCCTCCCCATCGGCAAGATGCGACACGCAACTTACCCAAGAATGATTGTAATGGTCTAACTTGCACCTTGCGTAATCCCATGATCCCCCCGATCTCCTCCTGCAGTGCTGCCAACTTAACCTCTGGCAGCCTACATTCCATCCTCTCAGAGTCCAACACAATGCCAAAAAAACTCAACACTGTCGTCAGACCCTCCGTCCTATCCAGGGCCAGGGGAACTCCAAACTCCTCAGCGATGTGTTCCAACGTGGCTAACAAGACCACACAAACTTCCGAGTCAGGCAGGCCCACGCAGAGGAAATTGTCCAAATAGTGTATGATTGAATTCATTCCCGCAACGTCCCGAACCACCCACTCAATGAATGAACTAAACTGTTCAAACAATGCACAGGATATGGAACATCCCATGGGCAAGCACCTGTCCACGTAGAACTCTTCCTGCCAGTGACAGCCTAACAAACAAAAGCTATCCGGATGGACCGGGAGCAAACGGAAAGCTGACTCTATATCAGTTTTCGCCATCAGTGCCCCTTCCCATATTTCCTCACCCAGAATACTGCTGCATCAAATGATGTATAAGACACAGCGCGAATCTCCGGGTCAATGGCATAGTTTACTAAACCCCCTTTCGGAAACAACAGATGATGGATGAGCCTGAATTTATTAGGCTCCTTTTTTGGCACTACCCCCAATGGTGACACCACCAAGTCCGGTATTGGCACCATGGGGAAGGGACCCCCCCATGCATCCCAGTGCCACTTCCTTTTTTCAATTTTTCCGACACCACCCCAGCATGTTGCAGAGCGGATAGCAAATTGCGTGCCAACGGGGGAGTGTTGACCAGCCACGACGGAATCCGAAATCTGTCTGAAAACCCCCGGGCCGCACGCCACCTCCCTATCCGGGTACCTATCGAGGAAAGGCTGCATCCTTTCCACTCTCATCGGCGTTGTCCCCTTTACCAACAGTGTGTCAGGAAAGGTTCCCTCCGCTGGTAATATCAATCATTTGGCGTGCAGTACTGAGATCCACCAGCAGGTGTCTCCTGGCAGTTTGGAGCTGTCAGAAGAGCTTTTCCCTGCTGGAATTATGTCATTGTTGGTCCACAGTACTGGCGTCCACCAGCGGAGGGATCCTGGCAGTGTGGAGCAGGTATTACCTTCTGCAGTCAGGCGTCACATGACTGATAGCAGCCATTGTATAAATACCCGGCAAGTGCACACACACCTTGCCCTGGTATTGTCCTTGTGCCCTGACCTAGAGCCTGTTTACCTGATTCCTGAACCTTGATTCCTTTCTCCTTGTCCCCCCATCTGCTGACCTCCTATTTATGACCCTGGCTTGGCTTGACTAGGATTCTGGTTCTCCCTTTTGCTACATATGCTGGTTTGTTTGTTTATCTTCACTGTTTGGTTGTTTGGTTTGTTCACTCAGTTTGTATTGGTGGTGTATTCACATTTATATGCATTTACTTTAATAAACTTACTTTCACCTATTTACGTCTGGTTCACTCTGTCGCAGTCACACAGTTCTGGTCACATCTAGTTTATGACACAGTGTCTCCTGTCCTACCTTTTCCTTGCTTGAAGCAGCGGGACATGGGGTGCCCTCCTCCACAGCCAGAGCATTCGTGCTTGTATTTGCACGACCCCCAAACTTGCAGGAGCCTTCATTGAATTGCCAACAAACCCCTTTCTTTCTTTCTTGTGGCCCATTGTCCGGGGTTGGTTGACCCACCGCCCCCCTTGAAAAAACTGACTCCTCAGCCTAGCTGAGGTCATAAGGCACATCCATAAGCTGGTGTCCTTATGATCCCACCTCAAGGACGGGCGAATCGCCCTCCGCTGTCTAAATTGTTTGTCATAGACTCTGTATGCCTCTCCCACGCCGTCCAAATAGCAGAACAGCGCCAAGCAGTGTTCTTGGTTCTCTTCCCCTATCACGTTTGCCATTATCTCAAACGCCTGCAGCCAATTCATGAAAGTCCTAGGAATGAGCCTCCTAGGCCTCATCCTATCCAAATTAAACTTTACCAGCATTAGAAGAACGAAAATCTCCACGTATTCCCCTTTCCAGGTTTTCTCCCTGACTTCCACTTTTAAATGAGCCCCGAGGAGCCCCTCGAAGCACACATAAACCTTGCATTTTGCTGCGTCTGCCAACCTTACCAAGTCTTGTTTCTTAGCCGTCTCAGTGGTAGTTTCCCCCGCGGTCTTTTGTACTGCCCCTTTGTCTGCCACCCCAGCGACCTCCGTCACGGGTGCCGCTGGCTCCTTAGCCACTCCCGCAGGACTCCCTGACCCAGTCAATGCCCCACCGGTCCCCCCAACCCCTGGGGCCACCCATGCTGACGCCGGAGCCTGAACCCCACCTTTACCTGGTTCAAACTGGTACACTAACCCCTTCAAGCTTGCTAAGAAGCCGTGAAACCCCGATTCTGCCGTTGCGTGGTCCAAAACCAATGCAGCTGGAGGGGAAGGCACAGTCATAGCTGACCGCCACATTGGGACCTGACCTACCCCCATATTTCCCACATCAGTACACGGTACACGAGAAACATTAGTTGCAGACTTACCGAGATGCCTGGATGGGGTCCCACCAGCCGAAGGTCCTGATTCCACCAATGCCGGACGTCCCTGCTGCCCATCATCTTCCGACTGTGACAGCTTACCTTCACTTGTCTGCCAACTCTTCCTCGCTAGCCGACTGCCCTCCAGCGGATGCGTCGCTGGATGCCGGGGATCCGCGGTCCTCCATGCTCTTCCTCAGCGTGCTAGATCCACCCGCTGACTTCTTTGTCACCTTGCCAGGTCAAAACGGAAATTGGACATAATAAAAATATAAAAATGTTAAAAACAATTCAAAAATATATCATAAACTGTGGGTAAGCAAAAAAGTAAAATCAATTATATGGAGGTAATGTATGTCCGGCATTGTTAATAAGCATAATCAATATACTGAAAACTCAATCTATAAATTTGGTGATAAAATACCTCTATTGCATATGTGTCACGGTCCCTTGCAGATGGCCAGGCCTGGTCGTGCCCCAAGTGGCTCTGGGTGGTATTGAACTCATGACCTTTACCTCTGAGCCACAACTCAGTTCTATTCAGCCTGCTTTCCAGCCATGCCTAGTTTAGCATGAAGTACTGTGGTCGATACTCTGTTAGTACCTGTCACTCCTGGATTCGCTGGGGCCAGTTACCTAATTAGCTGGGTATAAAACCCTGGGTATAAAACCCTGTCTCACTCTGAGGGCTTTGTCAGTTTATTTTCTCATGTTTGCCAAGTATTCCTGTCTTCTGTTGCAGAGTTACAGTGTTCCAAGACTGAACCTGGCTTCAGACCCTGGCTTTGTTTATCATTATCCTGACTTCTGGAATCCCTGACTGTGGCTTTACCTCGACTATCCCTTGGCTATTCCTGTCAAGCCCCCATGCACAGATTCACAGCCTAGGTAGCTTATCCCTTTGTTACCATGGACTGTGTATATTTGCAATGGTGAGCATACATCTCTGCACCATGGACTCCATCCTAGGTAAGCCCTAACAGTATGTATTTTAAAAAGATGTTTTATAACAAAAATATCAATCTTAGCTGTTGTTGATCAAATAATTCACGTCCCAATAAACGTTCATTCCAGAGGGAGTGTAACTTTTCAAATCACAAATCCAACGAGTTTCCAGACGGGGAAATTTATATTTCTATACAGGGTTTAGAAAAATGACTAGCGTGGCGTCACACTGATTGGTAGACGTTTTTCTGTCCGCCAATCAGTGGAATGTATCGTTGCTCTGCCCTAACCGTACTGTACCATTTTCTATGGCCCCACATCTGAGGCAGGACCCTGAATGGTGCGGAATGGTTTGGTTGTATGGGCTGCTTTCATAATGGAAACACTCAAAATAGCGTACCGTGCCGAACCGATCCACTCAGTGGAAACGAGACAAAAGGGAGTCATTCCTCTGCTCTTCTCCTGCCTTGACTCATAGAGCCAATCTGACTAAAGGTAACCAATCTAATTTGAAGTGCCGTATTGTGTTTTAGTTTCCATTTAAGTGTCCCTCTGCTCTTGGGGATATTCTAGTGTTTGGAATCCCCTGAAAGCAGCTTGAGAGCTATATTGTGCTTAATCTCAGTTATTGCTGAGATTACTCAAATATTGTTACTGTCTGTTATTCTTCTACAGATAGATTGAAAGACAATTTCATTGTTTTATCATAACGTATGTGTTTCTCATTGGTCATTGCACTTACACTATTGCCAGATGTGCCAGAGGGGGCTGAGACTGTTATTCGGGTTGAGAGGCAGAGTAACGGACTGAACTAACTTAAGAAGCTCCTACAGGGGTATCGCTACAATTATTATTGATTGTTATGGTTAATGGCAAAATTTATATTTTGTTTTGTGGTATTGATGTATTAGTTTAGCAAGAGGTAGTGCTCTTACTTTGATCACATAGTGGAAAATTGTACTTACTTCTTTTTAACACTTTGTTAAGCATTGCAAATTCAAAAAACAATATTGGACAACATTTTGAGCTTACAGTACAAACAGCAACTACAGCTCCAGGTTGCAAGCTTGCCACTGGAGATATGCCTAAATAGAACAACAGATGACAGAGGGATTCTTTCCACAAGAAAATACTATTCCAAGTGAAACACACTAAAGACTAACGTGCAGGTCATACATGATTATTTTTTTTCCCCAGTTGGTAGAATGAAAAAAAAATATAACCGATTACCCCATCCACACATTCGGCTGAACCAAAGTTTGATGCATGTATGGCTGACTTACAGAAAACAATGCCTATATGTACCCTGTTTTAGCACAATAAAGAATTTTGTTTCATATGCTGGATTGTGTTGTCATCGTGTGTTTCACTGAAGCTAAAAATGTTGAACTGCTAAACTACAGTATACTTCAAATAATTTACATGATATTAATTATCAAGAGTATAATGTAATATACAGTATACCCTACTCTTGCGTAAAATAGTCTATTGTAAAGGGTATTATAAAATACAGATACACAGTGTATTCTCTTATAAAGGTTATTATAGAATACAGATACATTTCAGTTAAAAAATATATTCTATTGTAAAGTTAATTTTACACTTACAGAGGGTTAAACCTTTGTAATCTAAAGGTTATAATGGAATATAGATAAAAAGAGTTAAAATTAAATGTGAGTTTGTCGGTAAACTTAAAGCCAAACTCCTTTTGCTTTTGGATAGAGTGGTGCAGGATTAACGCTTTTATTTTTATTTTATTTTTTTTTTATTTTTTTTAAAGGCAGTCTGTGTCTCCATGCTTAGTATAACAGATAAAGAGCAGCTTTCAAGTATATGGCAAAATGCGTCTCTTTAAAGTAGTAGTAAAGCCTCAAGGTTTTTCACCTTAATGCATTCTATGCATTAAGGTGAAAAACCTTCTGTGCTGCAGCGCCCCCCCAAACCCCTTTTTCTTACCCAAGCCTGATCCGATCCAGCGATGTGCACGAGCGCAGTGGCTCCAGCCGACGTCTCTTTTCTCATTGGACAGATTGATAGCAGAAGGAGCCATTGTCTCTCGCTGCTGTCAATCAAATCCAGTGACACGGGAGGGGGGTGGGGCAGAGTCCCACTGTCTGTGTCATTGGACGCAGTAACAGGACTTGGGAGCAAGCATGGGTGCCCCCCAGGGAAAACGTCTTTCTAAGGGGGCACCTGATGAAGAGGAGGAGCTTGGAGCGTCAGCAGGGCACCCCAGAAGAATAGGATCGAGGCTGCTCTGTGCAAAATGATTGCACAGAGCAGGTAAGTATAGGGATGTTTGTTATCTTTATAAAAAGTAAAACAAGGGTTTAAAACCCCTTTAAAGGCAACATGTCAGGACAGCTGTTTCCCATCAGACTCAACCACCCTTTAGCCCCAGAGATGACCAATTTATTGGAGGAAGTTCCAGGATAAGCATTTTACTATGTGTCATACTACACAGTTGTGCTCTTCCTCAGATCCAACCTGACTAAAACAAGAAGGTTATAGACAGCCTTGAACAGAGGGTGGGAGCTTAAGCTATACTAGATAACAGGCACCCTGGCAATTTCCCTATAAGAAAGTATGAGCAAAATTCAGTGTTTGTTTTTTTGGGGGGGTTTGCGCAAACAAACTGAAAAATTAAACTGTTAGTAATGCAAGACTGTAAATAGCCATTTCAGGTGATTATGTATCATTACTGCTAGATCAAATGCAGCCTCACTGTACCCATCAATTGCAGCCTCTCTGTGCCATTCAATTGCAGCCTCACTGTGCCCATCACATGCATTCTCACTGTGCCCATCACAGTAGACCAATCACATCCACATTTCAAGTAAAATAAAATAAGACCACTTAACATAAGATGTCCTCATCAGAGCCCCCTTTTACATCAGCTGTCCCAATCAGAGTCCCCCTTTACAACAGATGTCCCACAGTCCCCCTTTACAGCAGGTCCCCCCTTTACATCAGGTGTCCCCATCAGCATCCCCCTATAAATCAGGTGTCCTCATCAGAGTCTCCCTTTACATCAGGTGTCCCCATCAGAGTCCCCCTTTACATCAGATGTGCCCATAAGAGTCCCTCTATACATCAGGTGTCCCCATCAGAGTCCCCCTTTACATCAGGTGTCCCCATCAGAGTCCCCCTTTACATCAGGTGTCAGCAGGCTGCCTTTTAACCCCAAGGAATCCTAAGCCTCCCCTGACTGATGGCTATGGGGACATCTGGGAAGTGGGAATAATGGCGCGTACACACGTAGCCGACTATCCGACGGACTTAGTCTGGCGGACTTCCCGCCAGACTGTCCGTCGGACTTTCCGAACGAGCTACTTGCCCACACACGGCACTTTTTCAGCGGACTAATACGACGTACTAAGTCCGCCATACTATCCGCCCTACTTTTGAAATGAACGGACTCGCCCACACACGCGGAGGAAAGTCCGCTCATTTCGAGCGCGTCTCCAGGTAGACGGGGCCCGCGAAGGAGACGTCGCTGGCCCCGCCACCTGGTATGGACTTAAAGGGGAACCCCAATGCCGAAAAAAATCGGCTTGGGGGTCCCCCCAGGTCCACATCAGACCCTTGTCCGAGCACGCTACCCATCCGGCCAGGAAAGGGGGGGACGAGCGAGCGCCCCCCCCACTCTGAGCCATACCAGGCCTCGTGCCCTCAACATGGGGGGTGCCTTTCGGAAGGGAGGGCCGCACGGCCCCCCCACCCCAAAGCACCTTGTCCCCATGTTGATGAGGACAAGGGCCTCTTCCCGACAACCCTGGCCATTGGTTGTCGGGGTCTGCGGGCGGGGGGCTTATTGGAATCCAGGAGCCCCCTTTAATAAGGGGGCCCCCGGATACCGGCCCCCCACCCTATGTGAATGAGTATGGGGTACAATGTACCCCTACCCATTCGCCTGTAAAATAAAGTACAAAAAAAACACAACACACAAGATAAAATAGTTTATTGCACAGCTCCGGGGGTCTTCCGTCTTTGGGGGTCTTCTCGCAGAGGAGCCCGGCTTTCTTCCTCGCCGCGGCCTCTTCTGCCGACTTCGGGGGTCTTTTCCCCCTCTTCGGGGGTCTTGTCCCCCTCTTCGGTTCTTCTGCCGGGCCACTGCACCTTCTTATAGCTCTTTTACAGGTGGTGGCCCGGTCTTCTGTCGCCGCCGCCGCCTTCTGTTCTTCTGTTCTTCTCTTCAGATGTTGCCTCGTCGCTCGCTCCGCTCACAATGACGGGGACCATACGCGCGGCGACTTATATAGGGACATCACCGGATGATGTCCCCGCCCATTATGGTGTCACAGTCCCAGAGGATGCTGGGACTGTGACATCATAATAGGCGGGGACATCATCCGGTGATGTCCCTATATAAGTCGCTGCGCGTCGCACCAGAGCCATTGTGAGCGGAGGGAGCAACGAGTCAAGATCTGAAGAGAAGAAGAGAACAGGAGAACAGAAGGCGGCGACAACAGCGGTGACAGAAGACCGGGAGGGGGACAAGTCCCCCGAAGTCTGAAGAAGAGGCCGCAGCGAGGAAGAAAGCCGGGCTCCTCCGCTAGCAAAAGAGCTAGAAGAAGATAGCGGAGGAGTCCGGCGAGAAGACCCCCGAAGACGGAAGACCCCCGGAGCTGTGCAATAAACTATTTTTACCCTGTGTTGTGGGGTTTTTTTGTACTTTTTTCACAGGTGAATGGGTAGGGGTACATTGTACCCCATACTCATTCACATAGGGTGGGGGTCGGTATCCGGGGGCCCCCTTATTAAAGGGGGCTCCCGGATTCCGATAAGCCCCTCGCCCGCAAACCTTGACAACCAACGGCCAGGGTTGTCGGGAAGAGGCCCTTGTCCTCATCAACATGGGGACAAGATGCTTTGGGGTGGGGGGGCCGCACGGGCGGGAAAAGTCCGTTCATTTCAAAAGTACGGCGGACTGGCATACACACGGCCGGATTGTCCGCCGAAATGCAAGTCCAGCTGGAAGATTGGAGTGCAAAACTACTTTCTAAGTCCGCCGTACTTTCGGGTCAAAAAAGTATGCCGGAGGCTACACACGGGGGGATTGTCTGGCGGACTTGAGTTTGCCGGACTTTTACACCCGATTGTTTGATCGTGTGTACGCGGCATTACAACCACCTTTGTGCTCTACCTTATGCAACTAATGAATCCACTTTCCATCAGAACAACAGAGGCTGAAATAGGGACTGTACATATTGTATATCTTTGGAGGGATCCTGAAAGTACTGTCCGTAAAGCACTCATTTCAGAGACTGAACACTTTACTGTGTAAACTGTTCCCTGTGAAAAAATTAAATCCTTAGGTATTTTGGGTATGTACTGAATGCTATAAAGCCCCATACACACTATTAAATTTTCTGCTGATTTTGCATCCGAATTGAAACTCCTAAGGTTTGACCTCATATTATATGGTTTTGGTAAATCTAAAGGAAAGAAATCAGTAGAAAATCTGATAGGCCGCGTACACACGGGCGGACTGTCTGACGGACTTGGTCCGCTGAAACGTGTTTCAGCGGACAGTCCGCTTGTGTGTGGGCTTCAGCGGACTTTTTCAGCGGACAGTCTGGCAGACTAAGTCTTTCGGAATTTCCGTAATATTGTCCGTCCAATTTTGGTTTCAGCGGACAGTCCGCTCGTGTGTAGGCAAGTTGGACGGACTAAGTATGGCGCATGCTCAGAAAGGATTTACACGGCCGAAGGTTGCATTGCAGTGTATTGGACGTCGTATTTCTAGTCCCGTCATACGTGCTGTAACGTCATCGCACAAGCTTTCAGCGGACTGTCTGTTCATCGTGTGTGGTCAAGTCCGTTCATTCGAAAGTAGGACGGACTGTCTGTCGGATTGTCTGATGGACTTAGTTGGCCAGACAGTCCGCCCGTGTGTGTGGGGCTTAAGGCTGCATATTTGTGGAATATTCTGCAAGTTGAGGCTTCCATTTGTTTTAGCTCCCCTCTGCTGAGTGGTAAAGGGCGTGCTTAGAAATTTGTTTACTTATGTAGTTGTGCACTTGATGAATTCCCCTCGTACTCTGTATCACACATGTACAGTGCCTTGAAAAAGTATTCATACCCCTTGAAATTGTCATGTTACAACCAAAACGTAAATGTATTTTATTGGGATTTTATGTGATAGACCAACACAAAGTGCCACATAATTGTGAAGTGGATGGAAAATGATAAATAGTTAACATTTTTTACAAATAAATATTTGAAAAGTGTGGCTTGCATTTGCATTCAGCGTTAATACTTTGTAGAACCACCTTTCGCTGCAATTGCAGCTGCAAGTCATTTTGGGTATGTCTCTACCAGCTTTGCACATCTAGAGCGACATTTTTGCCCATTATTCTTTGAAAAAATAGCTCAAGCTCTGTCAAATTGGATGGAGAGCATCTGTGAACAGCAATTTTCAAGTTTTGCCACAGATTCTCAATTGGATTAAGGTCTGGACTTTGACTGGGCCATTCTAACACATGAATATGCTGTGATCTAAACAATCTCATTGTAGCTCTGGCTGTATATTTAGGGTTGTGGTCTTGCTGTAAGGTAAACCTCTGCCCCAGTTTCAAATCTTTTGCAGACTCTTAAAAGGTTTTCTTTTAAGATTGCCCTGTATTTGGCTCCATCCATCTTCCCATCAACTCTGACCAGCTTCCCTGCCCTCGCTAAAGAAAAGCACCCCCATAACATGCTCCACCACCATGTTTCATGGTGGGGATAGTGTGTTCAAGGTGATGTGCAGTGTTAGTTTTCCACCACAAAGTTCAATTATGGTCTCATCTGACCAAAGCCCCTTCTTCCACATGTTTGCTGTGTCCCCCACATGGCTTTTTGCAAACTGCAACCGGGACTTCTTTTGGCTTTCTTTCAACAATGGCTTTCTTCTTGCCAGTCTTCCATAAGAGCTAGATTTTTAAGAGTGCACTACTAATAGTTGTCCTGTGGACAGATTCTGCCTCCTGAGTTGTGGATCTCTGCAGCTCCTTCAGAGTTACCATGGGCCTCTTGGCTGCTTCTCTGATTAATGCTCTCCTTGCCCGGCCTGTCAGTTTAGGTGCATGGCCATGTCTTGGTAGATTTGCATTGTGCCATACTCTTTGGATTTTCAGATGATGGATTCAGCAGTGCTCCGTAAGATGTTCAAAGCTTGAATTTTTTTTTATAACCTAACCCTTCTTTAAACTTCTCCACAACTTTATCCCTGGCCTGCCTGGTGTGTTCCTTGGCCTTCGTGATACTGTTCATTCACTACGTTTCTCTAACAAACCTCTGAGGGCTTCAAGAACAGCTGTATTTATACTGAAATTAAAGTACACACAGGGGGACTCAATTTACTAATTAGGTGACTTCTGAAGGCAATTGGTTCCACTAGATTTTAGTTAGGGGTATCAGAGTAAAGGGGGCTGAATACAAATGCACGCCACACTTTTCACATATTTATTTGTAAAAAAATTGGAAAACCATTTTCCTTCCACTTCACAATTATGTGCCACTTTGTGATGGTCTATCACATAAAATCCCAATAAAATTAATTTATGTTTTTGGTTGTAACATGACAAAATGTAGAAAATGTCAAGGGGTGTGAATGCTTTTTCATGGCACTGTAAGTTTTAAATTGATCAAGCAGCTACCATTTTTTTCTGTTTGTTCCTTCTCCAAACTGTTCCTAGGTTCACACTAGTTCATGTTCTGGCCTGCAGTGGTATCACGTACATGACTGTGGAGCAAGGGTGGCCTCTTGCACAATTCCCATCCAAGCATGCCTGGTAGTGGAGACAAGGACTGCTAGGTCAGTGGAAGGGTCAGGAACAGGCAGAAGTTGGTAATGTGCTAGCGGTGGGGTACCAAATCAGGAGATGGAGACGTGGTCCAAGTTGGAGTTGGTAACATAAGCCCGCTGTCAGCTGAAAACAGGTTACAGGAGTGCAGAACGAACTGCACTCTTGTAATACACTGGAGAATTACCGTCAAATGAGCTTTGGATGTGCATCTCCTTTAAAGCCTTTTCACTTCAAATAGCCTTTGTATCCTAAAATGGTTAAAGATATAATTTACACTAAAATAATAATACAATCAAGACCTAATAAATTTAACCACTGGACTCACCTGCACATATCAATGACACAATGCTTTTAAACAGGTTGAAAGAGGTAGCACCCATCTAACACCTTGTTGTGTTTGTATAATAAATAACACCACAGTTTTTAAAACTCTTTGAACTCTGGTAAACCTACAGAATGGCAGGTTTCCTTTTACCTAAGAAATGTTATCTACTACCTGGGCTTCTCTTCCCATGGTTACCATTTTTCATCATTCTTCTTTTATCTACAATAAACCTTACATTTCTAACAATACATATTTGTAATGAGGACATCCAATCTGTTTGTAACAATAGACGAATTCTGCTTGTAGTTCCAACAGGTGTGTCTACAAATAGGCTTTTCATGGCCTAAGGCAGATATGTAATGCAGAACTTTCATGGATTTAAGATTTAAATAAGTGGAAATACTTAGGGAAGGGAAAAAAAGAACAGATCAAAGAAAGAAGAATCTTAAAACAGTTATATTTTCCTATTTCTTGCCAAGTTTGTTTTAAACAGTTAAGGCAGTGTTTCTCAATTCCAGTCCTCAAGGTGAACCAACAGGTTATGTTTTCAGGCTTTCCGTTATATTGCACAGGTGATTTGATCAGTTTCACAGCCTTAGTAATTACCACAGCCATTTCATCTGAGGGAAATCCTGAAAACATGACCTGTTGATGCACCTTGATGACTGGAATTAGGAAACACTGAGTTAAAGAGACAGCAGGCGCAGATTTTAACTCATTTTTCTGAGGCTAGAAATACCAAATTGGACCATGCATGTTTCTTGTGGGTTTTTCATCACTATATGTGGTATAATGTACACCTGATGAAAATAATTAGGGTGTTAAATTTCAATGACCACATAATTTCCCAAGGCTAAATATCGAAATATCTAATCTAAATATTCTTTATAATTTATTGCAGCAGGTACGTTATTCTTAAAAATGACAGTGTATTAATGAGCAAGCCCCCCAATATATTTGTTACAGTAAATTTAAATTTAAAAATAGAAAAAAGTTAATAACTGTTCTTACTTTACCCTTGGTTTCTGTACTGCAGGGGTTAATGCATTTATCATACCCTAGTGATCTCATTGAATGCCAGGTACTCTACACCTTGCAAGAGAACACGCCAGCGCAGTTCAGTGGCATCTTTTGTGCAAGGTTTGAGATATTCAGATAGGACTGCAATGTCACCCTCATCTAGGGTAAGTAGATATATTTATCTTCCTCATGGTTTTCACTATGGTGGAAGCTAAGGTAAGTATTATTTACTTACTTTTTTCCTTTGCAGGTTTTCTTGTTTGTAAACTTTTATGTCACTATTTGTGAAGGGGTCTTGCTGTATTAAGCAGACTTAGCTTTTTTAGGCTCAAATTTTACTTCCAGGTCATTACTGAATGGATACTACAAACTCCTTATTTTTCTCCAAAGTATATGTGACCTTGTCTATTTTGTTTTCTAAATCTGTGCTTAAAGTGGTAGTAAAACCTTCTATCGTTTTCAGTCAAGGAAGCTGCCATCTTGGCCTCTAATGATTCTTCAACTGCCATAATGCTGCACCTGTGATCAGTTATGAAACCAGCCATTGGATGGTTTGAAAGTTTAGTTGAGAGCACAACCAATGTGAAAGTTAGCATTTCCGGCATGCAAGTGTTTTTTGAAACTGGGTTTACTCCCGCTTTAATCTCTTGTATTTGGTTGGTGACAACTGCCAGAACCTTTGCTAATGCAGCTTACAAAATAAATTGAATGGAGATCAGCAAGTATTGGATATCTTTCTGCCAAATTAGTTATGTCTGAAATTACCATGGGTAAAGCTCTAGATGAGTTTTTGCGATAGCAATCAAGTCCTGAGAAGAAAGAACAAGTTTGATTTTCCCCAAAGAGAGAGAATTGACCAGGTCTGGGATCATTCTGGTGGTGGCTGCCAAAGTGCTCGGAGTGTCTTCCTTGTCATTCCCGTAGTATATGGAGGTGGGTGACTTGTGGTTCATAGTTGGATGAAAACTTGTGTGATACATTTTAGCAATGGCTGAAGTGAAGGTCACTCATTGTACATGTATTCGGAATAGCATCAGTCATATGCCCCCATTCAGTTGTTGCGTATTGGAGACAATCATGTCGGAGATCAACTTAGGTGGAAAATTGGAATAGGTTCACGTGAGCTGGAGATCAGAATGAGCAAAGGCACATGTTTTAGTAGAGCTGGTCTCATGTGACATCATTTAAGGCAGCATTAGCAGGAATTGTGGTTGATTTACTAAGGTGCAGAGGCTAGTTACTTAACAAAGTGAATGTTAGTAAAAGGGTTAAATCTATGTTCACTTTGAATATTCAGCCCTATTTTTTCCCTCCATGCATGCAAATGGGTATTCAAAGTGAACACTAGTTATTTACTGTATGTCTGAACCAAACTATAAAGGTAGGTTTTTTCATATTACTAAAAATTCGACATGTGCCATTTTTCTGATGCAGAGCACCACTACTTATGGTACTGTATTGTGGTGTGTTACAATGCATGTGCATTAGAGGTACATTGCCTTAGTGCATAGGGAATTTATTGCAAATGAATGGCACCACAATGCACTAATGCATGTGTGGACTGTCCCACTAAAGCTGCAACTCACTGCAATAGATAGGTAGGTCTGAATGGGTCCATATTGCAATGGAGAAAGGGTGGGAGCAGTCCTTTTAGTTCAGCCCATAAGTGTTATTTAAACTCCTAATTAGAGGTGGAAGTACAAGATGAAGACTCATCCAAATGCTGACTCCTTGGTACTAAAGTTAAGTCAAATAAACTCCTGACTATGTTGGGTGTTGGTCTGCATACATTATTGCGTTTCTGTTTCCTTCTTACAATAGGTTCCATTATTTGGGCATCTTCAGGGGATGAAAACAAAAACAAATCCATTACCTGAATATTTCAGTCCAACCCCCATTTGCACAATTCTCCCCTATTTGAAGCCCCCTCTTGCTGACCATTGTTAGGCCAGTTGCCATGCAGAGGTACACAGTTACATCCAATTGTTGGTCTGAGAACCCAATAACCATAGTTCTAATTCACTGCTTTTTCAGGTTCCTCACAAACTTTTGCCCAAAACGTCTTGTGGGGAATCATAACTTTACACATTTACAAGAGGCCTCTTCTTGTTCAGTGGCCTAATCTGCAAGGGGCTCCCCCTTAGAACCCAAGACCAAGACCCATGGCACAAGGTAGGTGCACTCAGGAAAACCTTGCCTACCACTGCTAAGCAGCTAGACATTACTCCAAGAGGACACCACTCATGTATTTTAAAATCTATATTCCTTTAAGTATTTGCTGTATTCTTAGTGTATCAGAAAGAATGGGAGACTGGTCCAATTTAACCATTTTCAGAATAGAAATTTTGCTTAAAGATCTGCACAACGGGTTTCTTTCATAACCGCATAATCACAATAATGCCCTGTACACACGGTCGGAAATTCTGACGGAAAAGGTCCGATCAGATTACATTGTCGGAAAATCTGATCATGTGTGGGCTCCATCGGACTTTTGAGAGCAGGATCTCAAATTTTCAGACAAAAAAATCTGATCAGACTTTTTCCAATCGTTTGTAGAGAATTCCGATTGGACAAAGTGCCACGCATGCTCAGATCAAATTACGAGACCAAAGCTATTGGCTACTAGCCTCAACGTAGTCCCGTCGTAACGAACGAATGTCATCACGTTCCAAATGATCGGATTTTCCGTCAACTTTGTCCGACCGTGTGTATGCAACACCCATTTTGGACAAAATCCGTCAGAAAAAATCTGATTTTGTGGTCGGAATGTCCAGCCGCGTGTACAAGGCATTATGCATATTACAGTACAGTGTGGAGCACATCGATTCTCACAAAAGTTCAGAACCTCTGCTTTAGTCTAACTCCTACCAGGGTAGCTTCTACGAGGGCCTAGCCACTTCACCAGAAGGGATGGTGCAGCACCCACAAATTACTTATAGCACTTTAGTACATATGTTTGTTAAAAATAGGATGACTTACCTTCCTCTTATTTCCCATTTAAAAATAGTCCTCGTCATTACCCACTGCCCACAGGGGGAAGCATTTCACTATGCCACTACTTTGTGAACATCTGTCATGTACCTGGTCCTGAAGCCAAATACAGTAGCGACTGGTGTTTTTTTTTAGCTGTTTGCCAGTCTGTCTGGCACTTACCCCATCAGAGGCAGCAGGTGGCAGGCAGCAGGCAGCATGGTGCAGCGGCTCTGTGCCTTCTCCTCCATGGCAGCTTTCAGCTCCTCCCCCCCTAGGCGTCCAATAGGATCACCTGTCCTTTCAGCCAATTGGGTGACCGGTGTCAAAACTGGCTTCCTGATTGGCTGGGACAAGGATCATTGTTACAACAATGAATAGTCATTCGCTGTTCTAACACACCTGGGTGGGATCAGAGCACACTCTGCGACTCAAGCCCACTGTATATTGAAGCCTATTAGAGCCTCTGGCTCTAATCGGTGCTTCAAAAAAACAGCCCCCCTGAAAAAAAAAAACTAAAAAAAACAGCCCCTCAGAATATGGTCAGACAAGTCAAGATCATACAATGAGCAGGAGACAGGAGCAGATCCGTGAGAAAGCTGAATTCGGTGCCAGGAGAGAGACAAGAGAAATCCAGAAGTTCAGAAGTTTCAAACACACAGGATAACAGGGAGCAGGAATTTGAAGACCAGTCAGTAATGTCAAGGTGCAACAGTAACTCTTTTAGGGCCAGAGGGTGCCTGAATCTATCGCACGTAGCGTGCCATGTTAGAAATTGGCCATTATACCAGGCCTCCTGGCAACTTTCCTCTGGCTTGCCTCCTGACAACATCCAAGGAACATTGTGAACATTCCAGGAAACTGGGTCCAGCACCATGACAACAATCTGCCCCAGGATTGCCAACTGGCAGTAAATTTACTGACAGTTTGTAAAAATCTCTGATTTTTTTTTTGCAGCTGGCAGACTAGTGTTGGCTCTGCAAGTATAAGAATGAACATCTTGATAGCAGCACCACCAACCACTTATCCATTCAGAGTTTGGAGCCAGTTTGGAATACTTTTAAATAGAAGCAGGCTGGAGCTGGCATCGGAAGAAGCAGGTGGCCACATCTGCCGATCCTGCTCCTCTAATTTCAGCTGCAAAGTGATCTCAATTGTGCTCCGCCTACCACCTCTCTGCATAGATAGGTAGTTGAAACCTGGAACCCAGTGCTTGCCTGGCAGCAAGGGCTCCAGAAGCCTGTGTCCAAGGCCCCACAGCTACACTACACTCTCCTCTTGAGTAACCTATCCTGCTCTTCTGCAGCTGCAGTTCTCTATCAGGTACTATCAAGGAAGGGAATCTGGGGATGGGAGTAGAGCACTGTATTGAGGGAAGGGGCGATTTGGCAAAAAGGGAGCACCCCTGTACTTTGCATGCAGCACATGCCTGATTCCTGCACTCTGTACGCAGCGCAAAACTTGCACTCTGTATGTAGTGCGCCCTTAAACCCTGCACTCTGTACATAGCACACCTGAACCCTGTAGCACACACCTGGACCCCGTATTCTGGTATTTACTGCCCCTTTAAGACCATACCACTGTTAGTGCAGGAGGTGATACTGCTGCCTCCTGAATGTGTTTTTCTTTTTACAGCTCATTTGGCAAGTTTGACAGGCGAGGCCGCCTGTGAAACTCGACATGTCAAGTTTAAATTGGCACACTGTGAAGCTAAGCATCGAGGCCATGGCAATGTGTACTGCTATGTAAATTTAGAGGTAGGGGATCAGAAGCGGTTCTGTTTAATCATACACTTTTAGGCCACTCCCACTATTAGACACATCTAATCTGGCCATGTCCATTGCGCTCTATGGCATACATAGCAGAACTTGTTTTTTACAGTAACTGTATCCCAGAAGAGTGGCTGATCATTTTGCCATGCTGTGTTGACTTTTTAAATGTAAACCAGGCCAATTACCTGTTATAGGTATTGTCAAACTTTACAAATTGTGTTTATACTGTTTAAACATTGATTGTTTTCGTTTTTAATAGGAGTTGTCAGTTGAAAATATGCTCGGTCAGTAAATTCTCCATGTTCTGTCAGTAAAACAAAGTTATGGAAGGTTGGCAACCCTGGTCTGTACTCACTGCTTCTCCCTTCCTCCCTCCCCCACCCCCTCATCCCCGCTATACTGTATATCTCTTACTCAGCTATGATGATGAACAGTAGCTTGGTCAATTGCTTGGTCAATTGTGAGGGATCAATTGATTTCACCCTAAGTCTGGAATTGCTGCACTCTTTCTTCTGTCACTAGATGGCCGGGTACCTGGTGACATTAGATAAGACAAGGGCATTGCAAGGACAGATTAGGAATAGATAGGGTATCTCAGCCAATGGGCAGGGATTTTCTTGGGTCCCTTGGCCTGCTGGGAGAGCCTATTTATTTGGGTGAGATCAGGTGATCAGCGTTCTGTGCCACCTGGATGGCTGTCTGAGTGGACGTGTGTTATCATGCCCGGGCTGCTAGGCCAAAGTTTGGGCCTATACTGGGCACATCTGACTTCTAGGCTGTCTGAGGGCCTATCCAGAAGCAAGAGAGCAGCGTAGGGTTGGGATTGCTGCTTGCAGTTACACCATAAGTGACAGTGCTGCTGGCCAAAGAAACTGTCACGGTCAGAGGTAGAGGGGAAGCTGTTGCCACCAAGGGACCAATCACCTTATTACCTGGGACCGCAGTGAGTAGCTGAAGTAAGTACCGGAGCAGTATTCTCACCAACGGGGTAAAAAAATCAGGTAACTTCAGCAGGTGTCAAGCCAGGGACCCAGCCTGCGAAGGTGATGTTTGCAGAGCAGCCTAGTGGGGTGAAGCTTGAGAAGTATCTGGTGTGCCAAGCTAGGGACCCAGCAGAGAAGCAGAGGTGACGCTTGAGGAAGATACTAAAGTGAAGACTGGAAGAGCTCATGGGATTCAGTGGCAGTGAATCAGCAAGTCTAGTGAGAGAGACTGGGAGCTCAGTGGGTTGAGAACCTGCAAGACGATCATTACAACTTGTGTTAGGAACTATTCTAAGTCTATTGCCATAGGAGACAGCATTCCTACACATGCAGATATGGTGTCTTGCTGGATGCCTTTCCCTGCATGGCTGTCTACCTGTAGAAGTCTTGGAGTCTGCCAATTAACATTGAAACTACCTAAGGGTGTCTTAGCCCTAAGCCATCTGTCCTACAGTTCTGTTCAAGAGAAATAAAATCTTTTTGCATTCAGGACACCCTCTACCCTCTTTGCTTTGCACGAGGCACCACGGGAGAGTGTCGCGGGAGAGAGAGGAGGAAGCTTGTGCGTTGCGTCAGAAGCTAAACTGAAGAAAATGTTCAGAGTTCCGTGAAAATCACCTGCCATGAGACCCAGAATGCCAGCTGTTGGTATCTCTGCGAGTGTGAGACTTCCAGAGACTGTAATAACTGATACGGGGATTCGCCTGGCACCTCAAGGGCATTTCCTCTTATAAACCTCAGGAGACATCGAGGCCCTTGGGATGCTGTGCGGAAGGTATGCAGGACTAGCCACAAGTCCCTGGCCATTTGCTCGCTGTACCGGTTGCAGAGAATGTTTGTTCAGAGTGGAGCAACCTGTTGTGTTGCCTAAGGCGTACCGTGTGGACTGGGCCACGGGCGTGGTCACTGAGGAGTCTGCTACCTATACTCCCTTAGTGAGGCCTACCACAGCCGTGATGCCTGTTGCTGTCAGTACTCCAGATGGAGATGTGACTACTACCACTGTGACTACTACTGCCATCTTCAGAGGAACTACTCCGGAAGTTATGGACACTGCATCGTCTACCATAACTGCCACCACCATGCCTGTCTTGGAGAAGGTGGGGCGATCCAGGTCCTCCTGCAGCCGCAGTCGAGGACATTCAAGGAGCTTGCTTCAACCTGACCGGAGAAAGGAGATCGTATCGGAGAGGTCTGCCATCACTGATGGTAAGAAGTCAGGGGCCATTGTGTTGGGTGGGACTGTGAGGGATTATCTCCCAGCGGAGGAGCTGAGAGATTCGGAGTTGGACTCTATCTCTGACACTGGAGATGATGACTTATTCGAGACTATGTCACAGGAAATGCTAACTCAGATGATGTTGCCGCAAATTGCAGTGTCTCCAGATGGCTGGCCTAAATTCGGGGAGTGTAACCCCACGGGCGGAAACCACAAACACAATAGATCTAACTTTGCCTAAACCCATAAACGTACCCACGCCTAAGACGAGCTCTGATACCTTGGTGCGCAAAGGCCTCTAACTCTTGTATACCTCTCAGTGATGGGAATTCCAGAGCTTTGCCAAAACTTGCGAGGTCCCAGCAACTGCGCAATAAGCGGGTAGTATCTGAATACGGGTTTGAATTCCCTTATGTCCCCAAAGAAATAAAGGATGTTATTGAACAGCACCTTGAGGAATGGTATGCGGAGGAAGTCTGGAACTACTTGAAGGTACCAAAACCATTTAGGAAGAAGATCTTTTCTTTGGACATGCAGGAACGGTTTACTGGGTGCCTCCAGCAATGGAGTTACGGGAGGCACATATATATGGACAAGGTGGTTATCTGCTGACCGGGAAGGGACAATGTCATCTACTTTGTGACAACAATAGATGCTCAAGGGAAGTCACTGACCCTACCAGACCCTAGGTTCTACTAGTGAAGTGAATTACTAGAACTGTTTTGTTTTTTTGAAAAAAAAAAAACTTTTCTCCCCCTACTTTTGCTTGGACTCAAGGACTGTGGGTAGACAGTTAGATGGTAGGCTTTTGAAGAGACTACGCATCAAGCTCTACACATCACAGCGTTTGTTAGAGAAAAGGACTAGCACTTATGACTCTCGCCACTAGGTGGTGTGAGTTTACACAAAAAGAGAACATTCTGAATCTTTTGACCTTTAAGCCCCGTACACACGAGCGGACTTTTCAACATCCAAAGTCCGACGGAATGATTCCGTCAGACTATTCGATCGTGTGTGGGCTGCAACGGACTTTTGATTCGCAAAAGTCTGACGGACTTTAGAAAATGGAACATGCTTCAAATTTTTCCGACGGAACTCCGCCGGAGCCAGTTCCTACCGAAAAATTTGCTCGTGTGTATGCTATTCCGACGGACTAAAACCGACGCTAGGGCAGCTATTGGCTACTGGCTATGAACTTCCTTATTCGAGTCCAGTCGTACGTCATCACTTTCGAATCCGTCGGAGTTTGGTGTGATTGTGTGTGGTCAAGTCCGCTCAGTCGAAAAGTCCGTCAGAACTCTGTCGGAACTCCGGCAGAACTCCTTCGGAAGTCTGTTGGACATAAGTCCTCTCGTGTGTACGGGGCTTTAGAAACAGTTTAAGTTGGAAGAGAGGGACTCATCATTTTATGATGAGGACTTGCCTTTCAGGAATGATGGTGTTTTGCTGTTTTACATGTGTTTTCTTTTGCAGGAGAATCTCTATCAAGCTACCGGAGAGTGGGTGGTGTAGGTAGACAGGTTTTGGGCTGCATTGTGTGTAAAGTGATCCTGTATTGCTGTTAAATGTTTTTTCCTATAAATGTTCAAGGTTTTTATTGTTTCCTTCCCTTTTCCCCATTCCAACCCTAGTTCAGGTACTCAGTTTTGTTAGGACTAGAAGTCGTTTTTTCTGGGTTTTTTCCTTTCTTTCCCAGAAGATGAAGACATCGTCTAAATTGGAAGGGGAAGTATATAGCGCCAACTCCTGAAGAGCACGCGCTATGTGTTTTTGTCATTTAATATTCCTGGAACTGCAGTTTGGTTTTGGGTTCAATTACACTAAATTTTGGCCTCAGTACTAGTCTGGCTGGTGTTCTGCCTGACCATGGGTGACACTGTCATCTCTGGCAGGGTCTAGAACACAGTCCAGTTTGGTGCATTAAGTGTTTATTCTCTCTCAGAACCAGCCCAGTGGGAGTGTCCTCTTGCTGTGCGTTCTGGGAGAGGGTACTTAAGGTGCTGATGTCACGTGCTTTGGGGTTCCAGTCCAGAAGAGCTTTCTGTCTGTTTGGTCCTGGTCCTCCTGACCAGCCCCCAGGTCTCTCATGGCCTGGGGTGTGGATCCACCCGATTCCGAGTCTCAGGGCTGGCTGGCCTGAGGCAAAGTAACTGAAAGAAGGATTCAAAGGTGGTCTGGTGCCGTCTCAGGTTTGTGGAGAGGCCCAGGAACTGGAGAAGCATCCAAGGGAGGACTCTTTGGGAGAAGGCCACGAAAAGGCTGGCTTCTCAGAAAGAGCCTGGAGGCTTAGTTGAAAGACCCCAAACGAATCTGATCTCCTATGGTATCGCCGGACCAGCTGCAAGATACTGGTGCTGTACGAGGGTTCTCTAAGCTGCTACATCATTCCGTTATTCAAGTGTTCTACAAGAAGTTTGTGGCAGAGACTTTATTCAAGTGTTCTACAAGAAGTCTGTGGCAGAGACTTTATTCAGGTGTCCTATAGCAAGTCTGTGGCAGAGACTTCGCTTTGATTGAACACTCTATCGGCTGCTAAGCCTAGTGAGAGGAGGACTATCCGATAAGGGTGAGTATCCAGTTGTGAATGGCTATTCTCTGGATGTTCCTAATGTGAGAGACTCTTTTTTCTATGTGTTTTAACTCCAAGAGTACCTGGACTTTCCTACCTAAACCCTCTAACCCTACGTTGAGAGACTGTGTTAGTTTATTTATTTTTGCAAATAAAAATCCCTTAAGCAGATCAGGTGTCAGTCTCTCCAGTTCTTGGGCCATCTACTTCGGGGAAACCCCTAGACACACTCGAGGTCAAGAAGGTAATGGTAATCCCGATTAAATCAGCCGCTCCTACAGGGGTCAGTGCTACATAAAAAAAGATTAATAACAGTACATACATCCAATGTACATACAGGTATTATTAGCAAAGGGCTCAAAAAGAGTCCTGGTGGAATTATGCACATATACCCCAACCACACCCAAGTCAGGAAGTGACATACATAATTTTACATTACAGTGTAATGCTAGCAGCTGACAGTAGAGGGCAGTGGGTCCCCACAGGCACAATCATTTACAATTGCAGCTGCTGCTCTTGACCCCCTCAGCGCCAGATTCCAACATAAGTGGAGGGAGAATTTTTACAGTAAGTAGCAGAGCATGGGGATGCACTTTACTGGAGTTGACTTATGTGGCTGGTACTGCGTGCCAAATAGCTTTAGAGCTGGTTCACACTTACTGCATTGTAAAATGCCGCACAGACTGTTACTGTAATGTAATGTCAGTGTCACATTCATGTCTAAAACCAGGGAAAAAGAGAGCTATAGGTGGGACATGGTATAGCTTCTTCTTTCACTCCACCACAGTTTACCTGAAGTCTGTGATCAAGTGTGAGCAGGGCACATAAAAAAACAATTGTTTTTTACATGCCCTCCTGGAGACCGGTGTATTTCTAGTACAGAAAAATGCAGGCCTCTGAATGCAGTGTCAGCAAGCCCTTAAAGTTACACTAAACTTTGATTTAAAAAAAAGAAGATTCAAGTAGGAATTCTTTGCATTCTGTTGCCCTCAGCTTCCTCTACATTCCTTTTTTTTTGTGTTGCTGTGATCCGACTTTCTGATAGAGGGTGGTAATGCTGGTTCTCCATGATACCTCTGTATGTAGAAGCATAGTCACCCTTTCTTGTTGGCTCCTGAGAAGGACTAGAATCTATGGACTATGAGATGTGTTGTGTATATAGAGCAGTGCACATGCTTACTTCATAGAAATTAGAAGTGAGGGGGAAAAGGAGAGGTAAGGAAGTTTGCGGAGGACATTACAATGAGGCAGAAAACACAATAAGGAGGATTTCATGCAAATTAGATTACAGGGCCATTAATTGCTTGCCGACTCCCCCACGCAAATGTACTGCTGCGAGGGAGGGTCACAAAGCTGATACGTGATCAGCGCTTCCAGGTAGGGGGTGCGTGCTCCCTCCTCCTCGACTGTGCTGTGATTTGTTACAGCACAAGTCAATCAGCAGGTCCCGGCCAATGATTGACCGACAGGACCCGCTGATCTGCTCCATCTTTTGGGGAAGGGAGCTCTGTTTTATAAACAACACAGAGCTCCGAACACTGACTTGCTGTTTTTTTGTTACCTGCAAAACTCATACAGTACCATTGTTAGGTGCACATTTAACCCCTTGATCGACCCTAGATGTTAACCCCTTCCCAGCCAGTGTCATTAGTACAGTGAGAGCATTAGCAGTAATCACTGTATTAATGTCACTATTGCTGTCAGAGTCTGTTAGTATACCTCACAGCCAGTGTCAGCTAGTGTCAGATTGTTTGCCACACTATCACAGTCCCGCTGATCACCGTCATTACTAGTATATAAAAAAAATATATAATTCCGGTATGTATACCACATGCTGTAACTTTCAAGCAAACCAAATAATGGGATTTTTTCCCCAAAAACATGTAGCAATATACATTTTGTCCTAAATTCATGAAGGAATTTTAATTTTTTTACTTTTTTATTGGATAGATTTTATAGTTTTATAATTTTTTGGCTTTTTTTGTTTATAGCTCAAGAAAAAATAAAATAAAGTCGTGATCAAATACCACCAATGAAAGCTCTATATCAAAATTAATTTTGCGTACAATGTTGCATGACGGTGTAATTGCCATTTAAAGTAGCACAGTGCTGAATAGCAAAAAAATGCTTTGGTCGTGTATCAAGGTCTTTTACCTCTTTTGGTCTAATAAGAACCCCCAAGTTCAAAGATAGCTGATATCATTCAATATGTAGTGGGTTGTGAGGCATAGTGGGTGCAAAGATGGTGAAAGTCATTGGGTGCCAGACACTTCTTGGATGTAAAAGAGGTTTTATTTCTTTTGACAGCCCTTTTTATATATTTTGGGGAAAGAGGGTTAGTGCCAGGACAAACTTAGATAGTTGCAATCTCAATTGGCAGACTCAGAGACTTTAATAGGAAGACAGCCGTACAGAGGAAGGCTCCAGCAAGGCGCCATTTTTGCACGTGCAGGATTGTTGTCTCCTATGGTAACAGTCCTTTAACAGTTCCTAACGCAACGTATCGGTTCATTCAGCTCCACTACAACTGCTCCTTGTAGTTCTTCAATACTGAGCTCCTGGTCCCTCACTGGATCCTCTGATTCACTGACTATGAATCCCATGAGCTCTTCCAAGGTTTTCGGTGGTATCCCCTCAAGTGCCACCCCCCTTCTCTGCTGGGTCCCTAGCTTGGCACTCCAGATACTCCTCAAGATTCACCCCTGCTAACTGGCTCGGTTCTGTATGGCTTAATTCGCATTGGCACCAAAATAGTACTGGGTGCTTTTTTACCCACGCCTGAATCGCATTGTGTCCAATTCTGGCAGTCGCACTACGCTTTGTGCTCTGTTTTGGGGTGTTGCTATCCTAATTGACACCAGCAGCAGATCGCATGGACTCTGTATGATTGCTATACAGCGAATTGTGTGCGTTTCCTGCATCGCATCAGTGTTTACCAGGGCTAAAGATCCGTCCTGCTCGCAGTTTGTGACAGCAGAACTTAAAGGGGAGTTCCACCCATTTCAAAGTCAGCTGTTACAAAAAGTGTAGCTGCCGACTTTTAATATTCGGACAGCGATGCGGACTCACTAAGGCCGGGTTCACACCGCTGCGATGCGGGAACGCCGCGAATCCGCGGCATTTTCCCGCATCGCACGACTCCCGCCGGCAGTTCACACTGCCCTATGCGAACGGCTGGGAGTGTCAATGATATGTTAATGACACCCCCAGATCCGATCGCATATCGCAGTGCGATCTGCCGACTCGCACAAGAATCGGATCGCATGGTGTGAACGCCCATGCGATCCGATTCTGTTGCGGACGAAAAAAAGGGTCCCGTGCGAGTTTGCTGCGGGACCGCTGCGAGTTCAGCCATACTATCTGTATGGCTGAACTCGCAGCGCTACGGAGATCGGATGTGATTTGCGGTGCGAATCACATCCGGATCTCCCCCCGCAGCAGTGTGAACCCAGCCTAAGTCTCACTCCAATCCTCCTCCTCTCCGACAACTGTGGGCACCTGGCTGTGGCTTCACAGCCAGACGCGAGTCATGCTAAGTGCTGTGAATGGTCGGGCGATCTTCTGGGACCTGTGATGTGTCCTAGAAGATTGCAGGGAGGGAGGGGGAGGTGAACTTCCTTCTGGTGCCGTGGAACCTGGGAAGGAAGTGGGAGCTGGGTGCCCATAAAAACTGGGTATCTGCTCCCCCCCAAAAAAATGACATGTCAGGGGGTCACCATCACTTAAAGCGGAAGTTCCATTTTTGGGTGGAACTCTGCTTTAAGTTCCCCTTTAAGTAGAGAATGTATATGGATTATTTTCTGAGGATAAGGATGTCATTTAGAGTCACTTTAAGGATTGCTAAACTGCAATATATGCCACTTTTTCCCCTGGGTTTAGATTAGAAGCTGCAATGCGATGTCTCCTGTAACTCTCCGTCCTCCAGCGGGCGGCGCTGTCCGCTCTCTATAGGCCATGTGTAGGCGGGACGCTGAGCCTAGGTGGGTAAGGAGGAGGCAGAGATCTCCGGCTGTACCTCTCCCTATCCCGGCCTCTCCCCAGGACAGGCTGAGAGTGGCGGACGGAGGAAGTCTCAGCTCCATTCATCCCTCCATTCCTGGAGTGCGGCCGGCCGGGGGACAAACTTTCACCCGCCGTCTGAAGTGTATGTGTGCGGACTGAGAGAGTCCGGAGACAGCAGCCTGCATCGGAGCGCCTACAAAGGTAAGATGAATGGGGAGCACGGACCCACACAAGTCCTTATAGATGGTGTCATTAGTGCTCTCAGTGTCCGGCTTATTGTGTGCGCCCAGCATGGCTCCATTCACTCTTCTATTGTACCACCCACGTGCCTCCCATCAGTGTGGACACAACCAGAGCCATCAGTCTTCTCAACAAAGCCTTCCTCATCATCATCATCAGGAAGGGGCTTGGCCCCCCTTTGTTGGCTTATTCTTTGTTAGAACTTCATTTTAAAGTGCTACAGAAGGCAGATCCCATATGATGGTCTGTTACCTCCCCATTGTGACCCTTCCCAGCAATTCCTAAAGTAGAACTAAAGTCCTCCAAACTTCCCTTTCCTTGGACACTCTTCTGCCAAGTTTCTTCTAGGGCTGTGGCCACCATAATTTTCTGGCATAAAATGGCTCCCTTGGTGGCATAGTGTGGGTTGCCAGAGGGAAGGCAAGTATTGCACCCCCTAACCCATGGACCGTTACTCTACCAGTCCCACCAGAAATATACATATATGGCACATAGTGGGAAAATCTGTGCCTTACCTGAGTTCCCTTGTGCCCAGCTTTTTCATGCATGTCATACACCCTCCTAAAGCTGCCCATACATGGCTCATGCCATACATCATTTTTTTTTTTTTCCACAAAAAAATGAACCAATTTAACCATCAACATGTACAGTGGATGGAAAAATCCTTCCCATGGTGTCGTATTCTGACAAAGTATGTGCGAGTTTAGGGGATGCTACTGTCGGCAGTCATCCACTTGTTAAAATGCCTTGTTTCAGAATGAGCTCACTGGTGCCCCATCCATACAGTAAACTGCCATGGCAGCTGCCTCTCATGCCCACCCCTTGTCCCAGTCATGCAGAGGGGCCCCGAAGCAAAAATTTCCAGCCTATTCATGAGAAGTCAATAGAGGCATACCCCACTTGTAAGTACACAATGGGGTTTATTTACTAAAGCTGGAAAGTGCAAAATCAGGCTCACTTCTGCATAGAAACCAATGAGCTTCTAACCTCAGCTTGGTCAATTAAGTTTTGGTAATAAAACCTGGAAGCCCTTTGGTTTCTATACAGAAGTGAGCCTGATTTTGCACTTTCCAACTTTAGTAAATAAACCCCATTGTGTACTTAAAAGTGGGGTATGCCTGTAGTTAGATTTCAAACCAGCTTATGCAAGCACCCCCCACTCCTCATTGTGCATCCCCTTATTGTGCCCCTCAGCTCCATAGCCCCCCCTTGTGGACCCAGCTCTATATTATCCCATAATACCCCCCCCCCCCCCCCCAGGGCTCAATGGTAGTTCAAGTGCATGGCATGCCAGTTTACAATGGGTTTCAAGAAAAAGAGAGACCGGAGCCAGGGAATTGAGAGTAATCCGTTTCAACACAGGAGAGGACTTGGTACAAGTGGCTGGGAGGAAAAAAGGTAAGGCTGGAATTGAGCTTAAAAAGTATTCTAATGCTTCCTCTGGAACTACCCTATGAACATAATGTAGCCCAACAGTAACCAAGCAGTTCCTGACAGGACCAGAATAGGAGTGGGCACAGACAGATTTCCCACCTCTTCTCATCCTGAACCCTTAGGGATTTTGCACCCAGGGTGGCTCCTGTGGCCCTGTACATGGTATGTCACTGGATGCCACTCCTGTACATGTGCAGGAATTCACTCATCCTCGCACACATGTGGTGAAATGTGAACTGTGTACGTTCTATTGAAGACTTTCAGCAGGCGATTTGATGTATTTTATTGCATGTCTCTTCTGCATACAGTCCTGCCTGGAGACTTTAGTTCTACTTTAAGTGGGTTTTAATGCACCAGGACATGGAGTGGCTTCTGCATCATGTGACCACTCTGATTGGCTTTCACAGCTGTCACATGATCAGGAGCCCATCCTGACCCTTGAATCTGATCAACTCTACATCGATTGTAAGGAAAAATATGGCTGTTAGTTAAAATTGAATTGCATATTGATCAAATAATAAAACCTGAAGTGTGTAGGGCAATCATTATTCACTGTGTGGCAAAACGCTTTAAAAATTAGTGTTAGTGATCCCATAGAAAATTATTGTGATTTTTGTTGCCAAGAAAATCTGAGGTAAAAATGTGGGCTAATCACCATGAGAAAGTCGCCAGTGTGTGTTCAGCCTAATTCCGCGTACACATGATCGGAATTCCGGCCAGGAAAAGACCAATGATAGCTTTTCATTGGAACATGCAACCGTGTGTATGCTCCATCAGAATTTAGCTGTCCGAATTTACGCCAGCCAAAAATTCATAGCATGTTTTCAATTTTCCCAACGGACAAACTTTCTATCGGAAATTCCGATCGTGTGTATGCAATTCCGAAACGCTAAAAATCACGCATGCTCAGATTCAACGACGAGACAGAAGCTATTGGCTACTGGCTATTGAACTTTTTCTAGTCCCATCGTACGTGTCGTACGTCACCGCGTTATAAACGATCGGAATTTGGGGTGACCGTGTGTAGGCAAGACAGCTTGAGCCGAATTCCGACGGAAAAAGCTCTGATGGTTTTCCCGACAGAATTCGTCTCAAGCTGTCTTGCCTACACACGATCACCCCAAATTCCGATCGTGCGTACGCGGCATTAGAAGTCATTTCCAGCCTTCTTGGGAAGTGATCTGAGGATTTGTAGCTGGTCAGATTGCAGTGATTTCTCTTCTCACCCCTCTTTAGGGTGATTTCCCATCAGTACAATGCTGTCTGGCCAGGAATGTCTTCCATACACATACCATATGATGACTTGGAGATGGGACAACAGTGAAACACTAGTAGTCTGAGGAATGTCCCGGAAAGGCAGTAAAGCGTCAGATCGTTGTGAATCACCAGGGTGATGGGGTGTCTTGTTTACCCTTTAGAAGAAGGGATCCACATTATAACTGACAGCAGACTTGTTCGCGTGGCTGTAACGACATCCAGCTTTTGTTTAGAAGCTCTCTGTAAAAAAGGGTTTATTCAGAGTACAGCTATTGCTTTCTAAGCTCACCTCACATGTTACAGTCCTATTGTGTGATCTACCAACAAGTAGTAGTACAGATTGATTGGATGGTTTAGGTAGGCACACTTCTTGCATATTGAAAGAAAAAAGTTGGGACTTTGTATCCTCTGCCTCATACAAAGTCCCAACTTTTTTTTTTTTTTTTTTTACTTTCAATATAGATATAAGGATGGAGATGCATGAGTGTATGTGTCTCCTATAAAGTCCCACATTTTCCCTTCCCCTTTAATATAATACTCGCATTACATAGTTTTGGTTTACTTAGATTGTAGCATGTTTTGGGAACCTTATGGTGGCCATCCACACATCAATAACTTAGTCCTTTATGTTTTCCAATCAATCTCTCCTGATGGGAAAATCCAGGATTGTGAAATCTCTCTCTTAGGTTTACCCACAACTATGTAGGGCAAAGACCTGCCTGCTTGGATATCATTTGATTATATAGATTCCAATATTACATAGCTTGATAAATCAAAAATTGATTGTACTGTTAAATTGCTATTTGCAAGGTGTGACCCTAACAGATTCCGCCATCCATGTTAATAGCACAGATGAACAGATACCCCTGGCCGGCTATGGTGTTCTGACAGCTGAAATGCCTGCATCTGATTGGATGTAGGCACTCTTTGACATTTTTCCATCAGGTACCTTTGAAAAAACATCTGTAATCAATCAACTTTTGTTAAAAAGATGGGCGCTGGTGGGATCCTACACTCCTCAGATTTCATCTGAGCCAGAAGAAATTGGCAGAATTCGAACAGTGTATGGGCCAGCATTATATTAGTAAAATGAGTTCAGGTTTGATAGAAACTTGGTCACCCATGTGGTCATATTTGGTCAAAGATTTTACAGGAATCCTCACCCTTTTGTGTATGTGCAGCTGTGGGGCGAGATTGCCCTGGCAGAAGTTTATTTGGTGGAAGTGACACTTCCTTCTGGGCACCATGTGAACCTGGGCTCACCCCTAATCCCTTGATTGGTCAAGCTCACCCCTACTCCCTTGATTGGTCAAGCTCACCCCTACTCCCTTGATTGGTCAAGCTCACCCCTACTCCCTTGATTGGCCAGGCTCACCCCTATACCCTTGATTGGAGTAGATTGTTTGTTTTTAAGCAGTAACTTCCCATTGGCTAAATCTGGTAATTGAACAAATCACATGTCAGATATGGTGTGGTCATCCTTGTGACATTGTCGGTTATTACCCTCCTAGTGCTCTCAGGGAATGACTGGCAACAAAATAAACTGATCTAATATGCTTTCTATATTTCTCATAAATAATTATACACGGTTCATAGTATTTACAATGATGTCATACATCTCTAAATTCTAATGACTTTTTATTATACACAAGTATGTATTTATACCTTTTTTATATTCTAGCTTCTAGGATGACTGTTTACTGCCTTTGAAAATGTAGACTTTAGTAGTTCTTTTATAGTTCTGTTGTATCTGTGCTCCAGATGGTGTGGGTTTTTCTTTCTCCTATTTTTTTTTTTGGAATTTAGTTTGACGTGTGCTTAATGTGAGTGAAAGGGTTAACTACCTAGCATTGTATGTTTCTTATCTGGTGATTTTCATCAGACTTGCTCCCAGGATCAGTCCTGTTTATACACCATTTGTCATTTTGTTTCTGCCATGTGTTCTCATGTTATTGCTACATTTCCAGCATAGACTGTCACTTTGTGAACAAAGATCCCCAACACGCTCAGTTCTCAGGATTGTTTTCTGGGAGTGTTGGCAGTGCTCCTCTCTTTTTATCCTGCACCTTGGGCAAAGGAGGGCTGTAAACCAGATCTGCTGCCCTTGGGGCGGTTTTTCTTTTGAAGGGAACCTAAACATAAAGATTTCTAAGGTGATATTTAAACCCTTTCAGCTGCTGATTGGGTCATTTATTGCGTATGCAGCTTCTTTGTCTTTGTAATCCATACCTATGTTCCTGTTTAAAGTGTTAGCTCACGTTTCTAGAAAAAAAGACAAAAAAAAAAACTAAAGCTGGCCATACTGTATAGATGGATTGAATTTTGGCCAGTTCAGCAGGGACTGGCTGAATTTCGATCCATTGTTGGCCGTTCCCATTCAATAGGAGCTGATCTAGTAAGTGACACCTCTTGAATGGGACTGTTGGTACGTTTTCATTTGATCAAATCGATCGGCTGCAGTGTATTCCCACCATGGAGGAGTCCTGTCAGAATACAATAGCCTGCTGGCTGACCGAGTGGGGGGGGGGGGGAAGTAATCTTTGGCCAGCTTGACACCCTACAACATCCCCACCTCCCGGTCCACTCTGTACTTACCTGCCATGGGTGATGTGCTGTCAGTGTAGCAGTCTTGTGCCTAGTCTCCTCCTTTGTTCGTTCTATAGGGCTTCCGGGACAGATCAAAGCGCTTCTGTGTGGTTATTGCTGTCGCTGACCAATCCGAAGCACTGAACCATCCCAAAAGCCCTGCAGAATGGCAAATGTAAATGGGCCTGTAGTCTAAGCCCTGGTACACACAGTTGGAGATTCTGACAACCAAATCCGTCGGAGTAATTCCGACGGATTAATTCTGGAAGTGATGTTGCATACACACGGTCGGACTAAGTTGTCAGAAAATCCAATTGTACATAACGTGATGACGTTATTTCGTTACGACGGGACTACGTTCAGGCTAGTAGCCAATAGCTTTGGTCTAGGAATTTGATCTGAGCATGCGTGGCACTTTGTCCATTGCAGTAGGCTACACATGATCGGAGTATGTCCGATAGGAGCATTTTGTCGGAAAATTTTACCGGCAAGTTGGAAAACTTGGTCCGTCGGATATTCCGACTGAAACAGTCGGATGCAGACCACACACAGTCGGAATATCCGACAAAACGGTCCGATAGGAAACATTCAGTCGGAATCTCCGACCGTGTGTACAAGGGCTAACACTGGAAGCTTGCTGATAATGGAGCAGAGTGATGACTTTATTGGTGTGGGGATGTGTCTGCATATGGCTAGCCATACTCTGTTTGATTCTTGGCTGGTTCAGAAGGAACCGGCCGAGTTTTGAACCGGTAATGGGCAGGCTGAATGTACCAAGTTCAGTTATAACTGAAACGTGAAAGTTTTTATTTTGTTATAGTGAATATTTTGCCCATCAGAAGGATATTCTTTGGATCGCTAATACAAGGGCTTCTTTTTGGCTTCATGAACACGGGATGCTGTTCAACCTCTTCTGCATGATTTAACTTGACAGCTAGAAATCGGCGCCTAAAAACGTCCGTTTAGCTGCGTTTGTGCCTAGAAGCGTTTGAAATGAAAATTTTTTATTTTTTTTAATTTGTTTTTTGAGATAGCCAAAAATGAAAAGTGCCTGTAAACAAAACGCGTTTGAAATGCCTCTAAACACTTCTTCTGAACGCATTTTTTTTGGGTTTCAAAAAAAGCCTCTAAATGCAACTGCCTAGAAATGACTATAAACGAACCTGTGTACTCATAAGAGAGTTCAGGAGAAACTGGAAAAAAATGCCCAACAGCTCCTAAATGTCCGTTTACCAGCAACAGTGTACATCAGGACAGTTCATACAATATTATTCTATCGGACATGCACAATTATTATTTTTATTTTTTTTGTACGATGCCAGATCGTACGATTTTCATTTAATCAGTACAGCTATCGTTTGAAAATGCAATACAAATGCATTACAACACATGACGTCACTTCCGAAATGTTTTTTCCATCATGTGGAAATTTTTGTGACTTTTTAGTAAACTCATCAGATTCAATTTGAGATTAGCATGCAATAAAAAAAACGGCCGATAATCTCATTGTGTGAATGTGGATTAGTCAATTTAAAGCTGTAGCTGCTTCATGTAGATTGTTCTGATTTATTGGATTTGTTACAATGTGTATACTTACTGAGGCATGCTGACATTGAGGAAATGACACATCCAAACCAAGGCTGTAAACTATATAATTATCGGACAGTTTAAAACATGTAAAAGCTTTTTACATTTTTAACTTGCCTAAAGGAGAACTAAAGGCCAATTTTATTTAATTTTTTTCATGTTGGATAGAGTACTTTTTATTTTTTTACCATCTGTGACCCATTGGGGAAATTTTTTCTTCACATCCTGTCCCATAGCCAAAACATAAACAGACCAGAAATCCCATCAAAGTGAGGGGATCCCTGGTTTTCACCAGAATTAGTGTCCCCATTTCCTCTCTATTCCTGTTATGATGTCAACACAAAATGTGGGGTTTACTTTCACTTTCTTTCTGTGATAATGGTAAACATGAGAGATGGAGAGGGTGAATCGCCCTAAAGCAGCAGTCTGCCTAAAAAAAAAAAAAAAAAAAAAAATTTGGCTACAAATACTGCAGCTGCTGACTTTTTAAATTAAGGACTGTGTATGCGCAAGTCGCGCTGCACTTTCAGTGGTCCCTGTTGTCTTCTGGACCCCCCCCGAAAGGTGCCAAATGTTAATCCAGATAGCGGAAGTTCCATCTTTGGGTGGAACTCCACTTTTATGGGGGCACAGACAGCAGTAAAGACCTGACAGGTGTTCTCATCTCTCTCCATTCCAGCCAAAGCTCCCATGCAGTGGAGCTGTGCTCATTTTGTCTAGGGGCGCACCGAAGGCTATACTCGCCTAATCCTACAGAAAACTGCACTCCTCCCCACATCCAGTGATGGATTGTTCCTGACGTTCTCACGTCCAGAGCCGCTCTATGGGTGTAATGACATCAGAAATAGTCCATTCACAAGACCAGGATGTGGGGGGACTGGTTTTGTTCTCAGGATCGGCAGGTTTAGTATATCTCCCCTAAAAAAAACAAAAAAAAAAGTTAAACGATAAGTTCACCTTTCATAACATGTTAAGAATGCACCGGCCCCCCGCATCTCCTCGATCCCTGCTGTGGCAGCAGACCATCACCCAGCCGCATCACATATTCACATGTCTGTGAATGGATTATGGTGAAAAAACAGGAGGGTTTACAACCCCCCCCCCTTTTTTTTTTTTTTTTTTTTTTTTTTTTTTTAAAGTAGAACTAATAGGCAAATTTTTTTTTATTTTTTCACTTTGGATGCAGTAAGGGAGGGACTTATGCCCCATACACACAATCAGAAATTCTGCCAGCAAAAGTTGGATATGAGCTTTTGGTCAGAAATTCCAACCGTGTGTATGCTCCATCTGACTTTTGCTGGCAGAATTCCAGCCAGCAAAAATATGAGAGCACGTTCTCAAATTTATTTGGTCGGAAAATGTTCCGAACGGATATTCCGATCGTCTGTACCAATTCTGACACGCAAAATTCCTATGCATGCTTGGAAGCGTTGTACTTTTCTCAGCTCGTAGTAGTGTTGTATGTCACCGCGGTCTTGACGGTCGAAAGTTCCGAGAACTTTTGTCTGACCGTGTGTATGCAAGGCAAGCTTGAGCGGAAGTTTTTTCTGATGGAATTTTTGATCGTGTGTATGGGGCATTACAACCTGCCAGTTTATTTTTTGCCATCTGTGTCTCATTGGGGAGATTCTGTTCATTTCCTGTCCCATAGCCAAAACAGGGAGTGAGAGGAAATCTCCTAAGATTCTGTGGTGTCAGCTTAACCTGTCATAAGTGAGTCATGCGAATAGCAGAGGAATGACGGAGAAGGTGTAAATCATGCTTGGTGCTTTGGATTGAGGCCAGCACACACTATAGAGCAGCCTTTTTAACTTTGAGGAACCCTTGAAATAACTTTCTAATCTCAAAGAACCCCTACTTATAATTATTGTGTCTACAGATCACCGTACATTAGTGTGACGGTCACTAGGAGGCATGTTCCATCCATCTGTGGTCATTGGGAACATTTACCTTTTACATATAGCTAAAAAGACCATCGGTTTCTGTGGTTATTTATCGAAGAGGCAGAAATTGTGATTTGTAATGGAACCATGGTTGAGAGAGGCTGATATATAGAGAAATGTTCTGTTGATTTTTAATTTCAGAGGTATAAGACTATTTTAACTTTTGTGTATTTACACATAACCCAGTCTTAACCAGACCAGTCTTTAGACTTGCATCCATATAGTCCTCCAGGTTATTTATGTAGATTTCAAATTCTTACCTGCTCCTCTTTTGTAGATACTGTGCATTGCATTTGTTTTCAAAGTGCAAATGGACATTCTGGCAGCCCGTGTGTTAAACTGTGTGCAAGTTTTCCAGCATTAGTGCCACTCGGCCAAACTTTCCTGTAATCCACAACTACAATGGTACCTTCCTCCACATCCAGCAGGCATATCATGTACTGAAGTCTTATTTTCATTGTTTCCCATTATCTAATATTGGATTTCTGTCAAGGAACTGAAAACATTGTAGTCACAATTTGGAACAAGGAAGGACACTAGCAACACAGTATTTATTTTCAAGGCATTGTGAAAAATGTGTACTGTATAATACACTACACTAGGGGTAAAGAGGTGGAGATCTACCTAAACAACATGGGAGAAGTCAAAGATCACCAGGCACAATGTCACCTCCTTACACTTGATTTAAATCTCGAACTGCCTTACTATTGAGTCGAAATCGCTTGCATTGCATGCCAGTCATGGGTTTAAATTGGGTGGTGAGGAGGCAACATATCCTCTCCTCACCACCTGTCAAACATGCTCTGATCGCTTTTCAGGGGAGCATCAGTGCCTGCTGCACTTGTGAATGTGCCCTTAGTTGCCTTTGGCAGCAGCATCAGCACCCTTAGTGCTGTTTCATACGTAAAGTCAGGCAGTTGAATTGTGGTTTTACTGCACCCAATCCCTACCCCTCTTTAGCTGCGGAGGCATCGGCCAAAAGTGTACACATGCAGCAGCATGCATTAAGCACCCTGTTGCTTTTGGTGGGTGATACAGCCTGTCAATCGTGACCCATTCAAGTAAATGGGGCCACTTTGCAAGTGCCCCAGAACTCTTAGATTTTTATAGCAGGCTGTGTCCTCGTTCTGTTTTTCCTGATGACCATTGTCACCAGGCTTAAAGTAATGGAAAATTCTGATTTGCTGATGGAACAGGAATGAAGTATATAACTTATGGGGTTACGTGTTCTGTTGACAACTCTCTATTCCATTAGCCTGGTACACAGTGCACACTACAAAACAACTTACCAGGTTGGAACTGTTGTACTAACAATTTGATGTTCGCATTGTGTTCTGACAGGGGGACAACCCCCTTGCCAGAGCATTCCGGTCAGCGCTCTGAGCTGTTGCTGATCAGGAGCTAGTCTGCAGACCTTTTGCTGTCATGGACCCTTCGACAGAAGCTTGCTGTAAAGACGAGCTGAATGTCAGCCAGTTTCTATTGAGCTGCCTGACGTTCAGCCCATGTGTACGGGACTTTAAAGCCTCATACACACCATTGGACTTTTGTCCAAACTTTCCCGTGGATTTTTGTACAAAGGCCATTGGCCGTGAACTTGTATTGCATACACACACAGCATGTCTTTTTCAGCCAACTTTAACCAAATCACGTGTTTATTTTTTTATTTTATTTTTTTCCTGCTCTTTACCTCCACCTTTGGTCAACTTCTGTATTGTTTGATCTTTTGCATTGGTTGTTAGCATGCGTGTTTGTACTTTATACAAAAGTCCTATGGTTTTGCGTACACACGATCGGACTTTTGTTGCTGGAAAGTTTGTCCGTTCGCACAGCCAAGAAAAGTCAGATGAAAACTGAAGTTTGTCCGATGGAGCGTACACACGGTTGGATGTTGCCTTAAAACAGTTCATTTGCATGTTTGTTGTCAAAAAGTCAGATCGTGTGTATGGGCCTTAAGAGAAACTTCCTCAAACTACTGCTGACAGGGTAGTAAAGAAATTTATCCCAAAGAGGGACAGATGGCAAAAGACAGTAATCTGATGTGGGTTTTAAAGAGGAAGTAAACCCTGATGAGTTTTCTTCCTCTTTTTTTCCCTGCAAAGGTAAAGCATAATGGACTACTATGCATCGCATAGTAGCCCATTATGTGTCACTTACCTGACACAGGAGCCAGCGAAGTCGCCGCTGTCCCCTGTAGTCCGCCGCATCCATCTTGCTGGTGGCATCTCGCAGCTCCGCCGCTGTCATTCGGTGAAGCCGCAATGACGTCACTCCCGCGCATGCGCACGGGATTCGACAAATGCGGCAGCTCCATTCTTGGAACTGCCGCGCTCAGTGCGCCTGCGCGCCGCAGACAGCGGTGCCCGTTTTCGGGCAAATATCTCCTAAACCATATAGGTTTAGGAGATATTGCTTGGACCTACAGGTAAGCCTTAATCTAGGCTTACCTGTAGGTCAAAGTGGTTTGTAAGGGTTTACAACCACTTTAACCTCCCCATAAAAAGCACGTTTTGACTTTTAGATTTAGTTTAAAAATACCCTGTTGCAAGAATTTATTTCAACAAAAAACTTTCTATAAGATTATACAGTATGCGCATTCAACATTTTATGCATGTTATTTATCTGTAAAAGCTCAGGCTGCTGCTATTAAATTAATATAATCTATTTAAATAATAAACCAATTACTATTTCTGTGCTTTTAAGGGTGAAATTTTGATACTGTTTGCCATCCACATGGTTTGTTTAGAATTTGGTTTACAGAGAATGAATTGGTCATTATGTGATTTTGGTTCGTTCTGGTGGTGGTTTGTGTGAGTGCAAAAATAGGTGTAGCCATGTTCTTGTTATTGCTTTATAACCAAAGCAATAATTGAAACTATATACTATAAGCAGGTGTTGAATATGGATTTCCGTTTATTACCAGTTGTGTGTGATCAAAGGTCACATAATGTGCCTTCTGTGGTAGGTTTGTTAGCTTTATGTCTGCAACAGATAGATTTTATTATATTGGATTTCATGGAATATAATGGTGGAAAGTGATATACCCCAGACCTGTACCTGCAGTGATGAACTAAACAAACAAGACATGTGTATGTTCGTTGTTTGGCTATATGCCATCTAAACTACATATTGATCACGGAGCCCAAAATACAGAGAGTATTGGTGGCTGGAATGGAAAAAAAACAAGACTGTATGAGGAGTTAAGAAATAGAGAAGGGGGAGTTTGGGGGGAAGGGGGGAGAAGCCGCATTTGTGCCACCATTATGTAGTTCAGCCAAAGTGACCATATTTTTAGAAATGTGGGATGAGTATTGTTCAGTAAATAAGCTTGTCATAGATCATCATGCTGCCCATTAGCCACTGCTTCACCTCCATTCGGTTCAGAGTGGGCTGTCCCAAGGCTTTAGCTATGCTAGAAAATAAAAGGTTGTTTGTTTTCTTTCAATAGCGGTGAGGTCAGAGGTTGGCCTATTGAGTAAGGCTTCCCAAAAGGTTGCGAACCAGGTTTTTATTAAGGATAGTTCTGATCAAGTTGTAAAACTGTATCCATAATACAGATGCGGTGACGTGTGTCCTTCATCTCCGAAAGCAAGGTAGAGAGGCAGTGGGTATGAATTTGACCATGCAATCTGGGGACATGAACCATAATAATGGTGCTTTGTGAGTGTCCTGTTGGGCTGAAATGTTTTTAAAGCACTTTGCTGATGCTGATCTAATTCTGATTCTGGGATATCGAGGGATTTCCCAAGATCTTGTTCTCAGCTAAACATGTACAGTCGATCTAAAAAGTCTACACACACCTGTTTAAAATGTCAGGTTTCTGTGATGTAAATAAATGAGACAAAGATAAATCATTTCAGAACTTTTTCAACCTTTTAATGTGACCTATAAACTGTACAATTCAGTTGAAAAACAAACTGAAATTTAGGGAGGAGTAAAAAAAAATCCCTAAAATAATATGGTTGCACACCCTCTTATAACTGGGGATATAGCTTTGTTCAGATTTTCTTAGTCGTATCCTACAGTAAAAGCCATGGTTTGCAGAGAGCTTCCAATGGGATCTCATTGTTAAAAGGTATCAGTCAGGAGAAGGGTACAAAATAATTTCCAAGGCATTAGATATACCATGGAACACAGTGAAGACAAGCATCATCAAGTGGAGAAAATATGACACAACAGTGACATTACCAAGAACTGGATGTCCCTCAAAAATTTATGAAAATAAAGGAAGAAAACTGGTCTAGGGGGCAGCCAAGAAGCCTACAGCAACATTTTTTTTAAATGTATTTAATTATTTTTATTAAATTTTCAACCGCAAAATTAACAAGAATATTCACAGCTCTCGAAGACCATCTCAAACTTAGCTATCACAGGGACAGAGCTATACACAACATTCAAATTATAACAGGCTTGCCTTTTAGCTAACCCCAAAATCCCCACCTAACCCACCCCCTTGTTGAATACACACTGTTAGCGCCAACCGCTACAGTTCCGATGGTATTTGACTAGTTGGAAGAGGGTAAACTCCGCCGAGAACAACATTAAAGTAGTTGCAGGATTATCTGGCAAGTACTGGCTGTGTGGTACATGTGATAACAATCTCCCATATTCTTCATATGTCTGGGCTATGGGGTAGAGTGGCAAGATGGAAGCCTTTTCTTACGAAGAAAAACGTCCATCCAGGAAAATTCTGCAAAAAACACATATGAAGTCTCCCAAAAGCATGTGCGGAAAATGTCTGATGAAACCAATGTTCAACTTTTTGGCCATAATTCCAAAAGATATGTTTGACGAACAAACAAAACTGCACATCACCAAAAGAACACCATACCCACCATTAAGCATGGTGGTGGCAGCGTAATGCTTTGGGGCTGTTTTTCTTCAGCTGGAACAGGGGCCTTATTTAAGGTAGAAGGAATTATGAATACCAGTCAATATTGGCACAAAACCTTCAGGCTACTGCTAGAAAGCTGAATGTGAAGAGGGACTTCATCTTTCTGCATGACAACGACCCAAAGCATACATCCAAATCAACAAAGGAATTACTCCACTAGGAGACAATTAAAGTTTTGGAATGGCCCAGCTAGAGCCAAGATCTGAATCCCGTTGAAAATATGTGGGGTGATCTGAAGAGGCCTGTGCACAGGAGATGCTCTCGCAATCTGACAGATTTGAAGTGTTTTTCCAAAGAAGAGTGGGAAAATATTGCTAAGTCAAGATGAGCCATGCTTATAGACTTGTACCCGAAAAGAATGAGTGCTGTGATAAAATCAAAAGGTGCTTCAACAAAGTATTAGTTTAAGGGTGTGCCCACTTATGCAACCATATTTATTTTTATTTTCCTCCACCTAAAAGATTTAAGTTTCTTGTTCAACCGAGTTGTACAGTTTATATTTTAGGACAACAGTCTGTCAACAGACAATCCCCTGCCAACAATCGCGTTGTGTATACGAGGCTTAAGAGTTTAAATTTTTCTATCAGGCAGGCACTTGCACTACAAGGTTTTGGTAAACCTGACAAAAATCTGCAGAAAATCGAATGGTGTGTATGGGGCCTTAGTGTCAAATTTGCACCTGAACCGCTAAATGGAAACCACTCCAGACTCTGCCCTGTATATTTGTAAACCCAGCCTTAAAAGGAAAGAATATTAATGTTGGAAAATGTAAGGCCAACTCTGGCATTTGAATTTGTCTAGCTTTGGTGATAAAATGTATTATCTCTTTGTGAAAGACATTGCTACATTTTAAGACCCTTGTCTGAAAACCTGAGATCTCCTGAGTGGTTTATTTGTGATTCATTTAGGTGGAATGTTGGAACTTGCATAAGGCATTCTGTGTTTACTTCCCATGTTCTCTGTAGATGATAGATGATAGTATAAGGCCTCATGCACAATGCAGCTCAAAGAAGCTGCTCCTACAGGTGTTTGAGCTGTTTTGAACTTTTACTTTTCTCTGCCACTTTACTTCCCTCCATGTTAGCTTAGGAGTCCATGCAGCAAGTGTTTTCAGGAGTTTAGTGGCAGTGGAGTTTACAGGCAGAAAAAACAACGCCCTTTGTGCAGTTTTGAAGCGTTTGATACGCATTGAGGTACGTTAAAACTGCTCCACAAAAGGGAAGTGAAATTACAGGAAAAAAAAAATCCATGGTGAATGCTTCCTGTGCATACGCCATTAGCCGGGAAAGCAGCAGCTTGGATTCCTTTACTAGGGTTTATCTCATGTTTGGCCTCCAGCAGATGATGCTGATGCAGGGGTTGACAAATTTTCTTTGAATTTAGGAGCCAGTTAAAAAAGTTAGGAGCCAGTTTTTTTTTTCAGCTCCCAGGGTAAGGCCACTCATTTTCACCCCCTATCCCTAACTCACAATGGAGCACCCAGTCAATAACTCCATTGAAACGCTGTTACATCAGGGGTATGGGCGGACCAGAAAGAGTAAGGCTGGCAACAGATGGAACTGGCTGGCACTGGCAGGTGGCACTGGTTGCCACTGGAAGGCACGTGGAACTGCCAGATGGCACCGGCAGGTGACACTGGCATTGGCAGGTGACACTAGTTGGAACTGGGAGGTGACACTGGTTTGGAACTGGCAGGTGGCACTATTGGCACTGGCACGTGGCCCTGGTTGGTGATGGCAGATGGCACTAGTTGTCACTGGCAGATGGCACTGATTGGCGGTGGCACTGGTTGGTGTTGGCAGGTGGCACTAGTTGGCACTGATTGGCGGTGGCACTGGCAGGTGTCACTGGTAGTGGCAGGTGGCACTGGCAGGTGGCACTGGTTGGCGGTGGCAGGGGGCACTGATTGGCAGATGGCACTGATTGGCGGTGGCACTGACTGACGGTACTAGTAGGTGGCACTGATTGGCGGTGGCACTGGTTGGTTGAAGGTGGTATTGATTGGCGGTGGCACTGGTTGGCACTAGCAGGTGGCACTGATTTGTGGTGGCAGGTGGCACTGGTTGGCGGTGGCACTGGTTGGCGGTGGCAGGTGGCACTGGTTGGCGGTGACACTCGGCATTGACGGTGGCACTGGCTGACGGTGGCGCTGGCAGGTGGCACTGGTTGGCGGTTGCAGGTGGCACTGGTTGGCGGTTGCAGGTGGCACTGGCAGGTGGCACTGATTGGCGATGGCACTGGTTGGTACTGGCAGGTTTCACACGGAGCACTCTGTTACTGAAATGTAACAGAGGAGCTGTCAGAATTGAGCTTAATGTCGGAATGGGCGGGACCCTGCCGGGGTGTCAAAGTGACAAGTAACAGAGGCGGATATGTCAGATTTCAGCCTGATGTCGGGGTGGGCGGGACTCAGCAGCTATCAAACACCAGCCAACGATTGGACTGCTTAAGAAAAGGGGCGGGCCACATAACATAGCGACCCGCCCAGATCCCATTGGCTGGTGTTTGATAGCTGCCGGGTCCCGCCCACCCCGACAGTTGGCTGAAATCTGACAGATTCTCCTCTCCTCCGTTGCTTGTCAGTTTTACACACTCAGCGCGGCGCTGCTGAGTGTGGAGTAGGGAGGAGGACGGCGGCAGTCGGTGTTAATGCTGCTGCATGTCTGGGTCATTGATAGTGAGTGAAGAAAAGAAAGAACTGCGCAATCCCTAATATTTCTATTAGGATATAAGCCACTCCACCTTAAAACAAGTGTTCCTTGTGGTCTATGATTCTAACAAACCAATCTTATAACTAAATGAACCATAAAACATTGCTTGTAACTAATGAAATAAACATATATATAGCCCCTCATAGGTTGTGAACCAAAAAGAAAGAAATATACAATTCTAAAAAATGTGCCAAAAATTCAAAAAAGGAAAACATGTAAAGTAAAATCCAACAGTACTAATAATATATGTGATAACATAAAGTCCATTAAGAGTCCAACTGAAGAAACACCCCGTGTGTAAGGGATCTATTCAATCGTAAACCTTTCAATCAACGTGAAGTAAAACCAGGTGCACCTCCACCAGACAAATAACAATAGCCCCTTACCAGATACCCCAGTAAGGAGCACTTTATCACAACACAGGTCTGAAGATGGGTCAAACTTGAGCCATCCAAGTGGAACACTTTAACGTAAAACAGATTAGGGGATACGCCAGTCATGAACCATCCAGCAGGGGAAAACGCTGTTTGAAGCAGGACTCAGATGTGTAGCATTGTAGAATCAAGGAAGGTCCACCATAGGGAGGAAAGAATACTCCAGATAGTGTAAAATCATTTATTAAAACGCAAATGTAAAAAAAGAGATGCACTTACAAACATGAAAGAACATCGGGCATATCATCAAACTGGGCAAGCGTCGGCCGATCGCGAACTCCAATCGATATCCCTTCTGGTACCAGTTCACATGAGGCAAGTAAGCGTGTCACGCCACCCAACGCGTTTCGTGAAAAATTCACGTCGTCTGGGGTATGGGTGACACGCCATATTGCCTCCATTATATAGTAAATGCTGGTACAAGCCACCTCCTCCGTTGTGTGAGAGCCTATTCCACTTCCGGGATCATCCTGGAAGTGTGGCATGCAAGTCTTAAATCCCAACCTATGAACATCAATCCTACCCTTAAACAAGATGACAAACATCAGGTGAATACACCGGAGAGGCAAGCTCCTAAGTATATTATCGTAATAGTGTAAGGGTAGTGACATTAATAACGAACGAGCCACCTAATCTCGTGTCCATAACGAAGGGCCAAGCCTCGCTCTCGTATCCAATGGAGTGCGGGGTCAGAGGGCCAGGGCGGCGGAAGTGACGTTCTCGTGTCCAATGGCATGCAAGATCAGGGGGCCAGGGCGGCGGAAGTGATCCATACAATCACCCGCCCCTCTCTGGTCCACAACTGAAGAGCGATGCCCCTTAGAGCGGCGTGACAACACGCCGTACGTAACGAGCGGATGACACCACGCCGTACGTAACGAGCGGATGGACAGCGCACATCACCCCCTACAAAGAAGCATGTGCGCTCCATCTAGTGCCATGTCTCGTTTTCGTTACAGGGTTGTCGTGGCTACGGATATCCATAACAAATAAAGCTTCCCCCAAACCACGAAAGAGGAAGAATAAAAAAATATATATATACCTTAAATAAAATTAAAGGGGAGGAGGGGACTTGTCCAGACACAGAATTTAAAAAGTAAATGACAATTAATAATCAAAAATGGATAAAACATAAAAGGTACTTTGTAATAAATACCTAACTGATTATATAGTTAAGCACTTCCTGATATTATAATAGCAGTATTAACTAAACTGCGAAGTTCACCCCCAGCTAAAAGTGGGGGGGCATACACAACTATATTATGCATAACCTAATTCCCGTCAAACACCCTGGACAGCCCAAACTAAGAGTGTTAATAGGGGCTAAAAAATCTCAGTACATTATGAGAAAAAAGGGTATTTCTCTTTCATACTGAAAAGAAACAAAGCTACAAAGACCATCAAACGCTACATTAGAGTAGAGAAATCCACAGGTATCCAAATCCCACAATGCCTGATTGGAAAGTCATAAACAATTTACATATACGCCAAGAACACTGGCAGGAACATCCCATTAAGCATTATTAATAAATGCATTAACGTCTGTGTTCATACCGTAAGGGGTGTAAATTTTTAGTCAATAGATCCACGACATCTCCAACCGTGAGATCTCTCTGACCAAAGCTCCCCCCCTCCAGTGGGGTTTGTACTTATCAATCCCCATGTACAGAGTATTGGACGGGTCCCTTCCATGTTTTTCGTCATAATGTCTAGAAAGGGGATGTTTGTCAAAACCCCGTTTAATGTTGGCGATATGCTCATTCAATCTGACCTTGAGGGCCCTCTTGGTTCTCCCCACGTACTGAAGCCCACAAGGACATTGGATGAGATAAACCACTGCTTCTGAAGAGCATGTGATGAACGGCTCCACTGTATATCTCCTCTGAGTACTAGTGGAGACAAATTCAAGGATTTTAGAATTTTTATTCCTATTGTAGGAGCACACTTGACAATTCCTGCATCTATAAAACCCTTTGAGGTTCTGAAAGAAGCATCTGTCTTTCGCAGGGGAGTTCTGCACACTAGGGGCAATCATACTGCCTAATGAAGGGACTCCTTTGAAAATCACTCTAGGGACTTCCGGTAGGATGGTTCCTAGAGTTTGGTCGGTGGTCAAAATATGCCAGTGTCTACGGATAAGCTGTTTAACCTTCTGATGTTGCATCGAGAAGGTGGTAACGAAGGGTAATAAAGACTGATTCGCATCATCCCTACTCTCCCTGTCAGCCAGCAGGCTAGATCTGTCTCTATTTCGTGCTTTTATATAAGCCTCGGATAACAGATCTGCCGCATACCCTTTCTCCAAAAAACGCTGAGACAGTAATTTAGCTTGCTCATCAAACTCGATGGTATCAGAACAGTTTCTCCTTAGGCGTAGATACTGTCCCAAAGGGACCGACCTTAACCAAGAGTCCAGGTGACAGCTGCCCATAGGAATATAGGAATTCCTATCTGTGGATTTAAAGAAGGGGGAGGTAATAAAACTCTCACTATTAACCTTGATGTTTAGATCTAGAAAGTTCACCCCTTCCTGGCTGGCTTCATAGCTAAATTTGATGTTTCTCGTGTTGTTATTTAACCCTTCCATAAAGGCATGGAGCTCCCGTTCATCACCAGCCCCTAGCTTGGCTAACCTATTCATGGCCAAATGGGAGGAGGATGTCATCGACTCTCCCAGACGACCGGAGATAGTGCTGTGGGCACGATACGTTGATGACGTCGTCCTCCTCTGGGATGGTGATGAACGGGAGCTCCATGCCTTTATGGAAGGGTTAAATAACAACACGAGAAACATCAAATTTAGCTATGTCTCAGCGTTTTTTGGAGAAAGGGTATGCGGCAGATCTGTTATCCGAGGCTTATATAAAAGCACGAAATAGAGACAGATCTAGCCTGCTGGCTGACAGGGAGAGTAGGGATGATGCAAATCAGTCTTTATTACCCTTCGTTACCACTTTCTCGATGCAACATCAGAAGGTTAAACAGCTTATCCGTAGACACTGGCATATTTTGACCACCGACCAAACTCTAGGAACCATCCTACCGGAAGTCCCTAGAGTGATTTTCAAAGGAGTCCCTTCATTAGGCAGTATGATTGCCCCTAGTGTGCAGAACTCCCCTGCGAAAGACAGATGCTTCTTTCAGAACCTCAAAGGGTTTTATAGATGCAGGAATTGTCAAGTGTGCTCCTACAATAGGAATAAAAATTCTAAAATCCTTGAATTTGTCTCCACTAGTACTCAGAGGAGATATACAGTGGAGCCGTTCATCACATGCTCTTCAGAAGCAGTGGTTTATCTCATCCAATGTCCTTGTGGGCTTCAGTACGTGGGGAGAACCAAGAGGGCCCTCAAGGTCAGATTGAATGAGCATATCGCCAACATTAAACGGGGTTTTGACAAACATCCCCTTTCTAGACATTATGACGAAAAACATGGAAGGGACCCGTCCAATACTCTGTACATGGGGATTGATAAGTACAAACCCCACTGGAGGGGGGGAGCTTTGGTCAGAGAGATCTCACGGTTGGAGATGTCGTGGATCTATAGACTAAAAACTTAAACTAAAACACCCCTTACGGTATGAACACAGACACAGACGTTAATGCATTTATTAATAATGCTTAATGGGATGTTCCTGCCAGTGTTCTTGGCGTGTACGTAAAGTGTTTATGACTTTCCAATCAGGCATTGTGGGATTTGGATACATGTGGATTTCTCTACTCTAATGTAGCGTTTGATGGTCTTTTTTGTAGCTTTGTTTCTTTTCAGTATGAAAGAGAAATACCCTTTTTTCTCATAATGTACAGAGATTTTTTAGCCCCTATTAACACTCTTAGTTTGGGCTGTCCAGGGTGTTTGACGGGAATTAGGTTATGCATAATATAGTTGTGTATGCCCCCCCACTTTTAGCTGGGGGTGAACTTCGCAGTTTAGTTAATACTGCTATTATAATATCAGGAAGTGCTTAACTATATAATCAGTTAGGTATTTATTACAAAGTACCTTTTATGTTTTATCCATTTTTGATTATTAATTGTCATTTACTTTTTAAATTCTGTGTCTGGACAAGTCCCCTCCTCCCCTTTAATTTTATTTAAGGTGTATATATATATTTTTTTATTCTTCCTCTTTCGTGGTTTGGAGGAAGCTTTATTTGTTATGGATATCCGTAGCCACGACAACCCTGTAACGAAAACGAGACATGGCACTAGATGGAGCGCACATGCTTCCTTGTAGGGGGTGATGTGCGCTGTCCATCCGCTCGTTACGTACGGCGTGGTGTCATCCGCTCGTTACGTACGGCGTGTTGTCACGCCGCTCTAAGGGGCGTCGCTCTTCAGTTGTGGACCAGAGAGGGGCGGGTGATTGTATGGATCACTTCCGCCGCCCTGGCCCCCTGATCTTGCATGCCATTGGACACGAGAACGTCACTTCCGCCGCCCTGGCCCTCTGACCTTGCACTCCATTGGATACGAGAGCGAGGCTTGGCCCTTCGTTATGGACACAAGATTAGGTGGCTCGTTCGTTATTAATGTCACTACCCTTACACTATTACGATAATATACTTAGGAGCTTGCCTCTCCGGTGTATTCACCTGATGTTTGTCATCTTGTTTAAGGGTAGGATTGATGTTCATAGGTTGGGATTTAAGACTTGCATGCCACACTTCCGGGAAGATCCCGGAAGTGGAATAGGCTCTCACACAACGGAGGAGGTGGCTTGTACCAGCATTTACTATATAATGGAGGCAATATGGCGTGTCACCCATACCCCAGACGACGTGAATTTTTCACGAAACGCGTTTGGGTGGCGTGACACGCTTACTTGCCTCATGTGAACTGGTACCAGAAGGGATATCGATTGGAGTTCGCGATCGGCCGACGCTTGCCCAGTTTGATGATATGCCCGATGTTCTTTCATGTTTGTAAGTGCATCTCTTTTTTTACATTTGCGTTTTAATAAATGATTTTACACTATCTGGAGTATTCTTTCCTCCCTATGGTGGACCTTCCTTGATTCTACAGTGCTACACATCTGAGTCCTGCTTCAAACAGCGTTTTCCCCTGCTGGATGGTTCATGACTGGCGTATCCCCTAATCTGTTTTACGTTAAAGTGTTCCACTTGGATGGCTCAAGTTTGACCCATCTTCAGACCTGTGTTGTGATAAAGTGCTCCTTACTTGGGGTATCTGGTAAGGGGCTATTGTTATTTGTCTGGTGGAGGTGCACCTGGTTTTACTTCACGTTGATTGAAAGGTTTACGATTGAATAGATCCCTTACACACGGGGTGTTTCTTCAGTTGGACTCTTAATGGACTTTATGTTATCACATATATTATTAGTACTGTTGGATTTTACTTTACATGTTTTCCTTTTTTGAATTTTTGGCACATTTTTTAGAATTGTATATTTCTTTCTTTTTGGTTCACAACCTATGAGGGGCTATATATATGTTTATTTCATTAGTTACAAGCAATGTTTTATGGTTCATTTAGTTATAAGATTGGTTTGTTAGAATCATAGACCACAAGGAACACTTGTTTTAAGGTGGAGTGGCTTATATCCTAATAGAAATATTAGGGATTGCGCAGTTCTCTTCTTTTTCTTTTCTTTATACGTATATTACACTTTGGGTATATATTAGAATTGCTGCATCACATAATTTCGTTGAGTATACACTGTAGCGCAGATTTCCTCTTCTTTTTTTCATTGATAGTGAGTGGGCTGGTGGCAGCTTAGGCGCCAGGTTGCAATTTCTGGTCGCATTGGCGACATGGCGCCTGGGGTTTGTCGAGCCCTGTGCTGATGTATGAGCAATTGGGTGAGCAGAGGAAGAGAAGGGCATCAAGGCACTTTTGGGTACATCCAATTGTGTCTCCGATATTCTAAAGAGCACTTTTATGCCATGTATCATGATTTATGCACCTAATCTCAGAAGTTGATGTCCGCCATCTTAAAGCAGCACAAACAGGAAGTCCATAGAAGGAAGTGACTTCTGGACACTCTATGCTCTCCTCTATCATTATAGGGCATTGTGGGGCATTATATTCCTCCTACCTGATTTTTTTTTTTTTTAAACTAATTTTAAGGTGCCATAAACACCTGCCACCTGTGTAAAGAACACCACCAGGTTGCCATATTACAGTGCATTTTATAGAAAATGACTGTGGCTGTTGATTGGAAAGGTCATTTCTAATAACATTCAATCACAATATGAGTTGTCATAATTGTATGCCTGTTGTTGTTGTTATTATTAACCACTTTCATCCCGGGCCATTGTCATGACGTCCGCAGGAACACTCTGTCCCTCCGGGCGGATGTCACATGACGTCCTTGGCTTCTGGCATGGGGGGGGGGGGCGCGTGCCTGTCAGCCTCGATCATGCGTGACAGAGCAGGAACTTGGATCTGTGTGTGTAAACACACAGATCCACGTCCTGTCAGGGGAGAGGAAGACGGATCGTGTATTCCTAGTATATGGGAACACTGATCGGTCTTCTCCTCTAGTCAGTCCCATCCCCCCACAGTTAGAACACACATAAGGAAACACATTTAACCCCTTGCTCACCCCCTAGTGTTAACTCCTTCCCTGCTAGTGACATTTAAACAGTAATCCGTGCATTTTTATAGCACTGACCGCTGTATAAATGTCAGTGGTTTAAAAAAGTGTCCAATCTGTCTGCTGCTTTGTCGCAGTCACGATAATAATTGCAGATCACCACCATTACTAGTAAAAATAATGAAAATGCCATACATCAATAACCTTTTTTTTAGGCGATATAACTATAACCAATCAATATACTGTAAGGCTCGGTTCACACAGGGGCGACTGCGATCCGACTTGAGGTCGCCCCTAGTCGCCTCAGGTCGGACAACATTTAAAAATCAATGCTAGTGAATGAGAGCCGTCTTAATGCACGTTACTGAAGTCGCCTCCGACTTCAAAGGAAGTTCCTGTACTACTTCAATCCGACTTGTAGGCGACTTGTACCTATTGATTTCAATGGAGGTCGCCTCCAAGTCGGATCTCTGTCTATACGGAGGAGACTTTGACAGAATTACTAGCTCTGAAGGGGGAACTCCACACCAAATTTCTGAAAAAAATTTGGCGTGGGTTCCCCCTCCGAGAGCATACCAGGACCTTAGGTCTGGTATGGATTCCAAGGGGAACCCCCTACGCCGAAAAAACGGCGTGGGGGTCCCCTCCAGATCCACACCAGACCCTTATCCGAGCACACTACCCGGCCGGCCAGGAAAGGGGGTGGGGACGAGCGGGCGGCCCCCCTCCTCCTGAGCCGTACCAGGCCGCGTGCCCTCAACATGGGGGGGTGCCTTGGGGGAGGGGGGGAGTGCAGCCCCCCCACCCCAAAGCACCTTGTCCCCATGTTGATGAGGACAAGGGCCTCTTCCCGACAACCCTGGCCGTTGGTTGTCGGGGTCTGCGGGCGGGGGGGCTTATCGGAATCCGGGAGCCCCCTTTAATAAGGGACCCCCGGATACCGGCCCCCCACCCTATGTGAATGAGTATGGGGTACAATGTACCCCTACCCATTCACCTGTAAAATAAAAGTACAAAAAAACCACAACACACCAGATAAAATACTTTATTGCACAGCTCCGGGGGTCTTCCGTCTTCGGGGGTCTTCTCGCCGGACTCCGGAGGAGTCTGGCTTTCTTCCTCGCCGCATGGTGTTGCAATGCAGCCCAAGGCAAGTTGCAGTATGCTGCCAAAAAAATGGTACATGCACATTTTGTTTTATTATGGTGCCCACTGAAATAAATGTGCTACCTAAAACTCAATGCAACAAAGGCACTGCAATAGGGTGCTTGAGCCCTTAAAATGTGCATTTTTGTGGACTGACATATTTGCATCTATTTACTTGAAACAGTCTCATATTCTATCATTTTCAATCGCAATAAGGCTCGGTTCACACAGGGGCGACTAGGGGCGACACGACTTTGGGAAGGCAACCCATGTGACATCAACCCATGTGACACCGCCCCTTGTCCCTATATAAGTGGCAGCGCAGCGCGTCCCTGGCATTCCGGCCGGAGAGAGCGTCGAGTCAACATCTCCTGGAGAAGAAGAACAGAAGGCGGCGGCGACAGAAGACCGGGCCACCGCCTGTATAAGAGCTATAAGAAGGCGCGGTGGCCCGGCAGAAGAACCGAAGAGGGGGACAAGACCCCCGAAGTCAGAAGAAGAGGCCGGCGGCGAGGAAGAAAGCCGGACTCCTCCGGAGTCCGGCGAGAAGACCCCCGAAGACGGAAGACCCCCGGAGCTGTGCAATAAAGTATTTTATCTGGTGTGTTGTGGTTTTTTTGTACTTTTATTTTACAGGTGAATGGGTAGGGGTACATTGTACCCCATACTCATTCACATAGGGTGGGGGGCCGGTATCCGGGGGCCCCTTATTAAAGGGGGCTCCCGGATTCCGATAAGCCCCCCCGCCCGCAGACCCCGACAACCAACGGCGAGGGTTGTCGGGAAGAGGCCCTTGTCCTCATCAACATGGGGTCAAGGTGCTTTGGGGTGGGGGGCCGCACGCCCCCCCTCCCCCAAGGCACCCCCCCATGTTGAGGGCACGCGGCCTGGTACGGCTCAGGAGGGGGGGCGCCCGCTCGTCCCCACCCCCTTTCCTGGCCGACGGGTAGCGTGCTCGGATAAGGGTCTGGTGTGGATCTGGGGGGGACCCCCACGCCGTTTTTTTGGCGTAGGGGGTTCCCCTTGGAATCCATACCAGACCTAAGGTCCTGGTATGCTCTCGGAGGGGGAACCCACGCCAAATTTTTTTCAGAAATTTGGCGTGGAGTTCCCCTTTCAGAGCTCATTCTCTGATTGGCCACGGCAAAAGTCGCCTGGCCTGGGGCGACTTGTAAATCGCCCCAATTTGCGCTGTTAAGTAGTGCCAAGTCGCGCTGTCAATCACTCACAAGTCGTCTCCAAGTTGCCTTCCCAAAGTCGTGTCGCCCCTAGTCGCCCCTGTGTGAACCGAGCCTTATTGCGATTGAAAATGATAGAATATGAGACTGTTTCAAGTAAATAGATGCAAATATGTCAGTCCACAAAAATGCACATTTTAAGGGCTCAAGCACCCTATTGCAGTGCCTTTGTTGCATTGAGTTTTAGGTAGCACATTTATTTCAGTGGGCACCATAATAAAACAAAAAATGTGCATGTACCATTTTTTTGGCAGCATACTGCAACTTGCCTTGGGCTGCATTGCAACACCATGCGTAGAAAAAGTGCATTCCAGTGCCATTCATTTTGAATGGCACCGAATTGCATCATTGTGTGTTACCGCAGTGCAGTAGTGTGAATGGACCCTAAAATTATTGCATGTTATAATGCAAATTTTAGGCTTGATAATTAAAGCGGTTGTCCGTTCTGTAAGAAAATAAAAAGTCAGCAGCTACAAATCCTGTAGCTGATGACTTTTAATAAATGGATACTTACCTGTCCAATGATCCGGCACTGTCCTCACTAGGCATCCAATAGCTCGGAAGGGGAGATCACCGCTCTAAAATTGTTTAGTACGGCAAGCTCTCCCTTTTTTTTTTTTTTTTTTTTTTCAGCCTGCTGGGTTGACCAAAAAAAAAAAAAACACTTCTCCATGTGTACCTGGCATCAGCAAACTCTTGTAATTAGGAACCTCTCAGAAGATGCAAATGCCTAAGGGCAGTTCAATCTTGTTTGACCATTAAATTGCTCTTTATTGTCTGGCCAGTATTGTCTTTTCAAGTCTAGTGAATCTCCATTCTCCTCTTTCACATAAATTACAGAGCTTGACATTAAAAGGCAATTATTTCTCTATGAGAACATAGGGGGTTTAAGAAATAACAAAGCATCCAGGCTGAATCTTTAAACAGCAGAGATCCAGCAGTTTGGAACCTCTAATCTGCATACCTGTATCTGGTAAGAACTCGTCCATACCATTTTATAATATGGGTTACTACAACGCAGGGTAACGCAATGTAGATGTGCATTGCCATTCAAAGTTAATTGCACTCCAACACACATCTGGAGGCCAAGACATGTCATTGCACACCGCAAAGCACAGATGACTACTGTGTGCTCAGTGTGTTGCATTGCGCTGCACTAACAAATAACACAGAAGACCTATTCTATTCAGATGCTGCCAAAATTATAAACTCAGCCTTCAGATGGATACAGTTGCAATTACTAGCAAGTTTCTCACAGCCACCAATTTAAATTAAACTAGCCTTGGGAGTTTGAACATTGTTGATAATACAGGAAGCGGAGACGGGGAAAATTACACAGCCCAGGGGCCAGGAAGTTGTCTCCCTCTGACCCTGTATAGCGCAGTGTGTGCTTGTGCATGCATCGCATTATGGCGCTTGGATTAAGGCCCAACTCCAGCCATAAACTTTTTTTTTGTTGTCAGAGAATACCCAAGAACCACTGCCAGATTTTAGTCTGTGTCCATGTTGAAGAAAGTCCCCCTCACTTCCTGTCACATCAGGATGTGGTGGAAAATTGCTCAGGCTATAACAAAAACTCCTTTTCCCTGTAAAATGGCGATGTGTTAGACCCTCTCCTCTATTCAATTATAATTCTGGTCTGTGACCAGTAACCGCCCCTTCCCTTCTTTCTTGTACTGCTGTCACAAAACTGAAACAAAATTTGGGCTTTAGGGCCAAAACACTGTTGTATTGTGCGCTTACATACTTTGGTGCATTGTGGTGCCATTTATTTTAACGTATGACAACAAAAAGATGAAGTGTAACCCCTAAAGTGATACTAACCATACTGTTTAATTTACATTATTCCTTTTTGTATGTGAATTTATTTTATTTTTTAATAATTAAAAAAAAAAAACATCGAAGCAGTTTTTTTTTTTCTTATACAGCTTTCACATGACCCAGATCTTTCCCAGACTGTCTGCAGGGAAACAGTGGCAGGAGGAGCTTCTAGTCCTCTGCTGCTGGTCACTTGTTAGAATATATATCTCCTATCTATCTATCTATCTATCTATCTCTATCCATCCAATCATTATTTTTTGGCAATAACGTGGTGTGGGCAGAATTCTGCCAATTCTGCCAGTCACAGCCTGTGCCTTAGAATAACAGGGAAGTGAAGCCTACATCAAGCAGAAGTAATATCCCACCCCATTGTGTTTAGCTGGTTAGTGGGCATGGAGGAGTGAGTGAACTGTCATTTACCACTGTGTATACACCCATATGTGTGACTCTTTAGTAACATGGGTGTCTCTGATGTGATGGGGAGGAAATACTTGAAGTAGAATTACGCTGAAAACTGACCATGTTCCCTAGCTGCCAACACTGCTCTGCAAAATCCCCAACTGCAGTGTGGACATGGACAGAAGGGGGAGACAGAGTACAGGCGGATTAGCCAGGGTTTTTGAGAAATACAGAAAACAAATCTCATAGTGAGTATAAACATAGCATGTAATACAGCATTCATTGATTGATTGTTTTTAACCTCTTGCCAACCAGCCGCCATCATTTTACTGCGGCATGATCCTGCGAACCATCGTAGCTATACGTGGGTTCGTGGGATCGGGATAGCAGGTGCGCTCCGCTGGAGGCTTGTGTACGAGCCTTTTTACACTGCGGGGGGTGCTGATGCTCATGGCCGATGGTTTTTGCAGTAATCAATGCATTTTTATAGCACTGATCGCTGTATAAATGCCAATGGTCCCAAAAGCGTCAAAAATGTCTGTGTCCACCATAATGTCGCAGTCCCAATAAAAATCTCAGATTGCCACCATTACTAGTAAAAAATAATAAAAATGCTATAACCCTATCCCCTATTTTGTAGACTCTATACATTTTGAGCAAAATAATCAATATACGCTTACTGCAATATTTTTTTTTAATTTTGTTTACCAAAAATATGTAGAATACATATTGGCCTAAACTGGGAAAAAATTAGCCTTTTTATAAAAACAAAACAAAAAAAGCGTTATTCTAGCAAAAAGTACAAAATATTGTTATTTTATTTATTTTTTTCAAAATTGTCGTTTTTTATTTTTATAGCACAAAAAATAAAAACCACAGAGGCGATCAAATACCATCAAAAGAAAGTTGTGGGAAAAAATGACATAAATTTTGTTTGGGTGCAGCACTGCATGACCGCGTAATTGTCAGTTAAAGCGACGCAGTGCCGAATCATGAAAAATGGCCCGGTCATTCAGCAGCCAAATCTTCCAGGGCTGAAGTGGTTAATGTGGGCTTAATGACACTTTAGGGCATGAGTATTTTTTCTTCTTGTGTCCACAGATGAGGTTTTAATTTACACATTACAGTACATCATTTGCCAGACCATGTTTGCAATGTATCTTATTTAAGCAATTAAAGTGAGCAAAGGGATTTTGTTTGCACTGATGGGCACGGATTCCAGGTTCTTTTTATTTTTTTATATTTTTTTTTATATGGGTTGGCATTCTGCCTATGTTTGGAATACTTTCTGGTGGGGTGGCCCAACACAGAAAAGAAGGAAGTTTTTAGCTAAGCCCTTAGTCATCTGTCCATTTTCCTCGCTGTATGACACTACCTTGTCTGTGAAGTCTTAGTATACTTAATGGGACCAGGTACTTGGCCAAGGTCAGAACTTCCTACAAAGTGTCCTGTTTGATGCATCTCTCTGAACAAGCATCACACACATGGCTCATTGTTTTGTCATATTGCCACAGCAGTGTGCTTTTGGATGAATTTGTTTTACACAGTTGGTTAAGCGTGTCATTCTGATGACGCCCATTTACAAGTAGAAAAGACTACAAGTGGAGCCGGTAATTGTCGAAGATTGCTAGCTTGAAAGTTAGTCGATCATAGCAGGAACTAAACAGCCATGTATTTCTTTTAAGGATCAGGTTATTTTGTGGGCCTTTTGTTAGCCCATGTTAAACCTATACAGTTGCAAGAAATCTGTAAACTCCTTGGAATTTTCTGCAGTAATTTGCCATAAAATGTGATCTGATCCCCATTTATGACACATTAGAGAAAGGCAATGTATTTAAAATGATTTGTAAAGTCCTTTTTTCTAATATATCCCCCAAAAATATATTAAAAAAACATTTTTTTTCCCTCAGTTTAGGCCGATACGTATTCTTCTATATATTTTTGGTAAAAAAAAATCGCAATAAGTGCTTGATTGGTTTGCACAAAAGTTATAGCGTCTACAAAATAGGGGATAGTTTTATGGCATTTTTATTATATATTTTTTACTAGTAATGGCAGCGATCAGCTATTTTTTTTAATTTTTTTTTTATCGTGACTGCGACATTTTGGCGGATGCATCGGACAATTTTGACACATTTTTGGGACCATTGACATTTTAATACAGCGATCAATGCTATAAAATTGCATTGATTACTGTAAAAATTTCACTGGCACTGTAGGAGTTAAGTGTTCCTAGGGGCATGTTCCTAACTGTATGGGGGCGTGTCTGTGTGTGACACCACACTGATCACTGCTCCTGATGACAGGGAGCAGACTTGGTGTGCTGTCACTAGGCAGAATGGGTAGATGCTTTTTACAATTTCATCTCCCCATTCTTGAGCTCCGTGATACGAAGGCGTGTATCTCCACAGCTATCAAATCTGCGGGACCCGCGACCGCGGTCACGGAGCTCTCTGCAGGCGTGCATGGTGGGAAATTCAAAGTAACGTACAGATACGTTACTTTGCCCAGCCGTGCCATTCTGTCGATGTATATGTACAGGAGCCGGTCGGGAACCGGTTAAACTATGGTATGTATCTGTAAATTGATCAATCCTGATGTAATGACTGCCCATCTCATTTCTTGAGGCCCCAAAATGACAGGACAGATATCACCCAAATGACCCCTTTTTTGGAATGTAGACAGTCCAAGGTATTTAGTAAGAGGCATGACAAGTTTTTTTAAAGTTGTAATTTTTGTCATTTTTTTGGAAAATAAAGACATAATCTGTCACAAACTGTCACCATAGTGCAGATGACATGCAGTGATCAATGACAGTATGGAAGAATAAAAACATAATTTTTTTTTTTAACACGCTTTGACCAGAGCAATATAATATTACCATAGTAACAGTGTACTACTTTGGGGAAGTGATCAGTATTCATTGCTATAAGCAAGCATTTTACTGAATAAAATGAATTCATTGTTTTGTTATTAGCTTTGATTGGCCACAGCTGATCACAAGGCAAAGATGGGCTGTGATTGTCTGCACCGTGTGAACGCTATGACCAATCACAACTAGCATCACAATTGTACACAATGGGTAGCTTGAAAGGAAGCCATTCATTGTTTACCACTGTCATGTGACCTGTTGTGATTGGGTACAGTGGTCACATGGTACTGGCCGTGGGCTGGTACAGTGATCAGCTGTGTCCAGTGGACACACCTAGTGACAGCGCTGCCCTGCAATCTGGGAGGACGGCCACCTTGATGAACAAGATGCCCCCTCAGCTTTCAGTTGACTAAGGCTGGGTGGGAAGTGGTTAGTGGTTAAAGCAGAACCTAATTTCAGAAAAATTCCCCTTGCAATCGGCTCCTCTACATTGTGTTGGGATTTAAACTATTACCTGCCTAATGTAATCTTTCATCTACGTGAACAAAATTACTTCTTAAAGTCCACCTTAAGGGCCGGTTCACACTATTGTGATTAGGGCTGCAACTAACGATTATTTTCATAATCGATTAATCGGCCGATTATTTTTTCGATTAATCGGATTAAAAAAAGCTGAAAAAGGGGAGAAATATACACACACGCACACGTGTTCTCCCCCCCCCCCCCCCCGTATAGACGACATATTCCTCCCCTCTCACATGGTGTCACTGCCCCACCTCCTCTCAGTGCTCCCCTCCCCCCCTCCGGTGTCTCGGGTTTTCTCACCCCCTTCATGGTGACAGCGGCTCCTCTTCGGTGTGCCGGGGTGGTGTGGGGCGGTCAGTCCGGACCCGCCACACATGACTCGGCCGACTCCTCCAAATGGAGCGAAGGGCACCCCGAAGCCGGGAGATGGATGCACGCATGTGCAGAGCACAACCTCCAAACACGGCAGCGCTGGAAAGCGGCCTGGCGAGGGCTTAACGCTCCTGCGCTCTGCGGCGGGTCTATCGGAAGGCTGCTGGGTAGAGGGGGGAGGAGGAGCCAAAAGCAGCACAGGCGCATTGCTGGCGGGACATCAGCTGGGTGGAGAATGCAAGCAGGCGTAGCTGCGTGGCCATGGACGTGGTGCATGCGTAGGACACGGGAGGATACACAGGATTCTAACGGACCGACGGGGGAAGGTGCAGACTAGGGGTGCAACGGATCAAAAAACTCACGGATCGGATCGTTCCTCGCATCAGAGTCACGGATCGGATACATTTTCGGATCAGCAAAAAAAATGACACTATCCCCGCCCCCCACAGCCACATTGTTTATTTAAATAAAAGGTATAACACTATCTCCCCCCCAATAAAATGCAGCTTATTACAAGCATAAAAACATAGTCAGCATATCACTGATGATTTGCGCCAAGCTCCCTACCGATCAAAGTTCCTCCAAACAGACCGCCGTGATGAGTCCCGGGATGCCTATTGGCGCAAATCGTCAGTGATATGCTATGTTTTTATGCTTGTAATAAGCTGCGTTTTATTGGGGGGGGGAGAGATAGTGTTGTACCTTTTATTTAAATCAACAATGTGGCTGTGCCGAGCAAGTGGAAAGGCTTAGATAGGATTAGATAATGACTAACTACTATCTAATAGATAGTAGTTAGTTATAAGGTTAGATTAGGTAATAAATGTAGTGGTACCTGCATAAAAGAAGTTTTGAATGAGGGCAGGCAAGGCATCCAGCGTGCCTCCTCCAGAATTCCTTCACTTGGACTGACACAGGCTGAACGCTGCGCTGGGGGTGACGTCAGCGCGCAGCTCGCCGCCGCCGGGTATACCAAGATGGCCACCAGCTCCGGAGCTAGGCCGAAGCCTTAGAAAAGGCCGCGGCCTGCTCTGCGGATCGCATGGTGCAGACCAACTAATCGATAATGAAAATCGTTGACAACGATTTTCATTATAAATTATTATCCATAATATCCATTAATTGTTTCAGCCCTAATTGCGATCACATGTAATTTACAGCACACTGCTGTTCACATTACATGCCGTGTCTGTGCGGGTGCGATGTCAGCCATACAGTATAGCTGATATAGCACCGCATTCGGTGCAAACACGCACAGGACCCTTTCTTCTGTTCGGGCCAGAATCGGATCACATGCGTGATCACACATATGCAATTCTATTCATGTCCAAACTGTCAATTCGCAGTGCGATATGCAAGCTGAAATGGGGGTGTCGTTAACATATAGTGGCACTCCGCAGCAATTTGCATATGGCAGTGTGAACTGCCGTGCGTGCCGGGTGCGATGAGGGAACCAGCAGTTGATTTGCAGGGTTCTTGCGCTACAATAGTGTGAACCGGTCCTGACTGAGTTTTACTTAATTCACTACAGTTCATATCATTATTGAAGATCGTTTTAATTTGGTTTATTGTACAGCTGCTGATAACAAGTCATAGCATGGCAATATTGGAATGACTGCAACAGTTTTGAGAACATCTGAGCAAGGCAATTGGTTATGACAGTAGACTTCCTGATAAAGCTTTTATGTTCCTTTGTCTCCAGAAGGCAGATGCTATTTCTAAGGTCAGCATCTACTTCCTGGGCTAAGGTGTTGGTTAACACATGACCTGATTATAAAAAGCTGATGTCTTGGTATCTTTTCTATCCTTGTCTGTGTACACAAGACTTGCACACATCATTTACAATGTACTGCAGGGCTGGGGAAGGTTAAGGAAATGACATCATTCTCCCAGACAGCACCCCTCAGGCCTAGGCACAGTCAGATGACAGGCATTCAAAGACTGCTTTATAATAAGAAATGGTAGTTTCTTTTTTTAAGTAATACTGGTGCTGTACAGTACATTGTGACATGTCAGGAATGTATTATTCAGCCCAACTCAAAAAGGGCGTTTTTGCAATCACTAACTTTTGAACAGATTAAAAAAATGTACAGCCATGGCCAAACATTTTAAAAATGACACAAATATTAATTTTCACAGTCTGCTGCCTCAGTTTTTATTATTGCAATTTTCATATACTACAGAAAGTTATGAAGAGTGATCAGATGAATTGCAATTAATTGAAGTGCCCCTCTTTGCCATGAAAATTACCTTAATCCCATAAAAAAACATTTCCACTGCCCTGCCATAAAAGCTGTGGCAGGGCAGTGGAAACCAGTCACACCATCAGTGTGACCAGCTGACACATCGGTGATTATTTTATAACACAAGTGTTGATGAGAACAAGGTGGGACATCACTCTGTAATGCTGATTGAGTTAGAATAACAGTCTGGAAGCTTTAAAAGGAGGGTGGTGCTTGAAATCATTGTTCTTCCACTGGTAACCATGGTTACCTGCAAGGAAACCTGTGCAGTCATCATTGCTTTGCACAAAAAGATAACCGGCAAGGATATTGCTGCTACTAAGATTGCACCTAAATCAACCATTTATGGGATCATCAAGAACTTCTTCAAAGAAAGATTTAAATTATTGTGAAGAAGGCTTCAGGGTGCCCAAGAAAGTCCATAAAGCAGCAGGACTGTCTCCTACAGTTGATTAAGCTGTGGGATCGAGGCACCACCAGAGCAGAGCTTGCTCAGGAATGGCAGCAGGCTGGTGTGAGTGTATCTGCACGCACATTTAGGCAAAGACTTTTGGAGGATGGCCTGGTGTCAAAAAGGGCAGCAAAGAAGCCACTTCTTCCCAAGAAAAACACCAGGGACAGACTGCTATTCTGCAAAAGGTACAGGGTTTGGATTGCTGAGGACTGGGGTAAAATATATATTTTTTTTCTCTGATGAATCCCCTTTCCTCTATTACTTGGGGAATCTGGAAAAAAACCTGGTTCATAGAAGAAAAGGTGAGTGCTACCATCAGTCCTGTGTCATGCCAACAGTGAACCATCCTGAGACCATTGATGTGTGGGGTTGCGAAGGGAGTGGGCTCACTCACAATTTTGCCATGAATAAATAATGTTCCAAAAACATCCTCCGAGAGCAACTTCTCCCAACTGTCCAAGAACAGTTTGGTGATGAAAAATGCCTATTCCAACATGATGTACTGTACAGCACCACTATAAGGCAAAAGTGGCTTGGGGAACAAAACATCAAAATTTTGGGTCCATGGCCAGGAAACTCCCCAGACCTTAATCCCATTAAGAACTTGTGGTCAATCCTCAAGAGGTGGGTGAACAAAGAAAATCTGACAAACTCCAAGCATTGATTCTGCAAGAATGGGCTGCCATCAGGCAGGATGTGGCCCAGAAGTTGATTGACAGCATGCCAGGGCAAATTGCAGAGGTCTTGAAAAAGAAGGGTCAGCACTGCAAATATTGACTTTGCATAAACTTAATGTGATTGTCAATAAAAGCCTTTGACACTTATGAATTGCTTGTACTATACTTCAGTATACCATAGTAACATCTGACAAAAAGATCTAAAAATGCTGAAGCAGCAGACTCTGAAAATTAATATTTGAGTCCTTCTCAAAACCTTTGGCCACGACTGTATGGTATAGTGGTTTTGTATATATTTTCTTAATTCTTAAGACTAAAACCAAATTATTACATGTACATCACATTGCTACATACAGCAGGCAGATCTTTAAGACAATGTTACATCAGGCTGCACATACCACAGAAGAGGTGGATGGAGGAAGTCTCCCCCTGTGGGACATTGTATTCTGACAGCAGCTCCTGCTGCTGTCAGAATACACTGAGCCGCTGTGGCAGATCAACATATGTCAAACGGGAACAGCCACACGTTGATCTAAATTTCTGCAGAACATAAAATGTTTACCCAGGGTCCAATCAATATTAAAGATGGCTCTGCAGTGAAGACAGACTGCAGACATGCTACTGCTAGTGATCACTGCCTATTTTTGGGCCATTTGAAAATAAATTCTCTCATATTTGTGCTGCTTACAGGCTATATAAAGATTTACATTCTTTATACTGCTATTGCCCAAGCTACAGTGGATATAAACAGTCCACACACCCCTGTAAAAATGACAGATTTTTCAGATGTAAAAAAAAATTAGATCAAGATAAATCACTTAAGAATTTTTTTTTTACCTTTTTATTTAAAAACAAACTGAAATTGTTAAGTAGCAAAAAATAAAATAAAAAATGTGGTTGCATAGCTGTACACATACTTTTATAATTCGGGATGTAGCGGTGTTCAGAATGAATGATTTGCATTTAACCACTTCCCACCCGGCCAATGCACATATACGGCCGGGTGGGAGCCGTCTACTTCTGATAGGACGTTCAGGAACGTCCATCAGAAGGAGCGGGATCACGCACATGCCCGCGCAGCGGCGCGATCCCGATGCGCCCGTGTCACCTGGACACGGGGCATCTCAGATCGGCAGGAGGGCTCTCTGATTGGCCCTCCTGATGACACGATGGCCGTGTCCAATCGCGGCCGTCATGTGATGTAAACAAACAGCCGGTTGCTAGGCAATCAGCTCCTCCTCTCCTCACACAGAAGTCATCGCTGAGGAGAGGAGAGCAGATCGCTGCAGCCGGCTGATGATCAGTGAGTATGAGCTGTTTTTTACAGCTTTTTACTCACTGATCACCAGTCTAGTGTAATACACAACACACCACCCAGTATAAACACAGTCCCCACATATGTCCCCAAAACATACATGTCCCCAAAACATACATGTCCCCAAATAATAAAAACACATGTCCCTAATAATAAAAACATGTCCCCCACATATGTCCCACTAAAATCACATGTTCCAATGATTATCTGCACATGTATATACGTGATCACCTGCACACATATGTACATGATCATTTGCATACATATGTCCGTGATCACACAAACCAATTATTATACACTTAACGGAATTTTTTTTACCAAAAACATGTAGCAGAATACATTTTGGCTTAAATTTATGACAAATTTTGATTTTATTGGATTTCTTTTAAAATAGAAAAAAGAAAATAATGTTTTTTTTCCAAATTTCCGCTTTTTTGCGCTTATATCGCAAAAAATTAAAAACTGAGCCGTGAATAAATACCACCAAAATAAAGCTCTATTTGTGCAAACAAAATGATAAAAATGTCATTTGGGTACAGTGTAGCATGACCGCGCAATTGTCACTGAAAGCGCTAGAGCGATGAAAGCTGAAAATTGGGCTGGGATTGAAGGGGGCGAAAGTGCCCTGTATTGAAGTGGTTAAAAACTGATGTTAAATAGTGTCAGTACACAGCTGCCATCAATAAAAATGACTGATTAGGCCCATTAGTTTAACTGCTGTTCTAGTAGGATTTTTCTGACAGCAGTGGCTGGTACACACGATGAGATTATTAGATGAATGACCCCCCCCCCCCCCCCCTTTTTTTTTTTAATGCTTATCTCGTATAGAAAATTTAAGCGGTTATGAAAACTTTTCATACGAGCGAATACAAATTCGGAAGTGATGTAATGTATTGTATTTTTGGACGACAACTGTACAACGAAAATTGTATGATCTGGTATCATACTAGATGTTTTTCCCTTGAATAATGTCTGATCTGTCGTGATCAGCTGTGTGCTAATGATCAGATTATTGTAGGGTCGATTCGAAAACGGTAATTTTTGTACGATTTTCTGATCGTGCGTATGGGCCATTAGGCCTCTTGCCAGTTAAAATGGTAGTTAAAAATGCCACGTTTTTTACAGACTTGGAATTAGATGCATTTTTGCCTATGGAACAATGCACACATCTGAGTAAAGATCAGTAATACGGTGAGTACAGAGCTGTAAAAAAAAATATAGAAAATTCTACATTTGAGTGCAGTAAATTACACACGCAAGTGTGTGTTGCTCGCGCTCTCTTAAATGTATATTACAACAAGAATTTTACTAGTTCATATGCACCTTTTACATGTCTATACTCATTATTACTCAAGGTCTTTACTAGGGTTGCACCCTTGTACTCGCCGATTCTGCTTACCGATACACTAATATGCAGCACTGATGAGGCATGGACTGTCAGTAGTTTTTTATTTTAATGGTTTTTTACAATGCTTTCTTTTTGGGGAAGGGGGGAGTGGACGCTGTGTATGTATGTGTGTGTGTTTTTTTTTTTTTTTTTTTCTTGCTTTTATTACAAATTTTACATTTTTTTTTTTTTAATCAACCTTGTTGGGGGGTTTGGTGAGATATCAGGGGTCTAATCAGACCCTTGATATTTCCCCTTTGACACAGAAAGGGACTGAGCACACAGATTCCCCAGTCCCTTTCTCTGTAGCCTTAGCTTCACTGTAATGAATGTATGGGAGACAGCAGCTCCTCTCTATTCATTAACTGAAGCATCGTAAATACAGTTTACAATGCTTAGTTATGAATGGACAGAGTCAATGACTCTCTGCCTTCAGAAAAGGAAGGAGTAGGTAAATGACAGATTTACTGGCTCCTTCCTCCGCCCTCCATCACAGATTCGGAACAAGGGGGACTGGAGGACAGAGAAGGGGGGGGGCACGGAGGGGGACTGGGGGAGCAGCACGGGGAGGTGGGGGGGCGAATTGGCATGGAGAACACGGAGGTGGACACAGGGGACAGTCAGGGGTGATCGGTAGTTAAAAGCACGGATCTCCCTGTATAGATTTCAGTAAAGCAGCTGAAAGCTGCAGGAGTGGGAGGGGGGAAAGGAGGAGAAACGGCTGTCAGCTGCTTTATTAAAATCTATACAAGGAGATTGGTGCTTGCAACTCCCCCCCCCCCCCCCCCCCCACTGCTGCACTGGTCACCCCTGACTGCCCAGGTATCGGATTAGGCATCAGACCAAGTACTTGTGCAAATGCTCGATATCGGCAGAGGCGGCTCTCTAATTAGGCAAATTAGGCGATCGCCTAAGGCCCCGTAGTCACAGGGGCCTCGCAATCGACTATTTTGCTTGTGATCAATCACTGTTATCAAGGTCTCATCCCAGTCCGGTGGCAGCAAGTGCGGGGAGCGGGACAGTAGAGGCCTCTAGGTGGCGCAGCGGCTGGATGACAGACCCGGCTCCAAGGCATGTGGATGGCATGTCCATGTTGGACCCGCACTCTTCTCCTTTAGCCTGTGCCGCTCACCAGACTTCTCCACACCTGCCTCCTATTTGGTTCTGCAGTCGGAGGGGGCGGGGTTGCTGAAACTATCCAGCTGAGCTGCCCTATGAGTGTGAAGAGGGAGGAACTCTTATGCTGCCTGGCCGACCGTGGAGAAGGTGAGTGCCTGTGCCGTGCAGCCTCCCTGTGGGCCTGAATAGGAGGAGCGGTGGGGAGACTGCACATAGTGGAATTGATTTTTCCATATTACTCCTGCAGCCGCTGAATGTCTGCAGGGAGGAGAAGAGGAGAAGTGATCATTCAGTGGCTGCATGGAATAATATGGAAAAATCAATTCCACTATGTTCAGTCTCCCCACCGCTCCTCCTATCTAACTTTTTCTGCATCCCCCGTACTCTCCAGCCCCTCCTTGTGCTACCTGGCTCCGCCCCTCCATGCGATCCCTGGCTCCACTCCTCCTTCTCTCCAGCCCCTCCGTGTGCTCACTGGCTCCGTCCCTCCTGCTCTCCAGCCCCTCCTTGTGCTCCCTGGCTCCGCCCCTCCTTGTGCTCCCTTGTTCCACCCCTCCTGCTCTTGGGGTCCTCCTTTTGCTCCCTGGCTCCGCCCCTCCTGGTCTCCAGCCCATCCTTGTCCTTCCTGGCTCTGCCCCCATTTCGCCAGAACCCCCTGCTCTCCAATTCTTTCTGCCTCCCCTCTCAAGCTCTCCCCCAGCACTCTCCGCCCCCAGCACTCTCCGCCCCCAGCACTCTCCGCCCCCAGCACTCTCCGCCCCCAGCACTCTCCGGCCCCAGCACTCTCCGGCCCCAGCACTCTCTGGCCCCCACCCCCCAGCACTCTCTGGCCCCCACCACCACTCTCTAGCCCCCACCCCCCAGCACTTTCCGCCCCCCAACCTCCAGCACTCTCTGGCCCCCAGCACTCTCCACCCCCACCCCTCTCTGGCCCCCACCCCCCAGCACTTTCCGCCCCCCACCCCACTCCTCTCTCTTACTCCTTCCCTCTCTCCCTCCCCCCCTTTTCCCTCCTCCTCTCTCTCTCTTCCCTCCCCCTCTCTCTCGCTCTCTCCTTTTCCTCCCCCCTCCCTCCCTCCCCCTCCTCTACTCTCTTCTCTCCACCTCTCTCCCCTTTTGTGCACCCTTTCTCTACCCCTCTCTCACCCCCCTCTCCCTCCCTCTCGCTCACCCACTCTCCCTCCCCCTCTCACTCACAATGTCTTGCTCCCCTCCCTCTCTCTCTCTTTCCCTCCCCCTATCGCTCACAATCTCTTGCTCCCCCTCTCACTTCCCCTCCCCTCTCTTTCGCTCCCCCTCTCTTGCTCCCCCTGGACTGTGTTGGGATCCCCCCACTCTACTTCCTCTGTGGATGTGGAATGACTCCCCCTCCCCATTCTCCCAAGACACAAGAAATTCTTAGAGGGGTTGCCACCTTGCTGGGCACCAGATGTTTTAATGGCTGCATATGTCTGATGGGTGAGGAGGGTGCCACGGAAGGGGTGCAGATGAACTGTGTGCTAGATCTGTCCATCTTTTTCAGCCACTTTTATTGCTTGAATTTTTTTTCCCATTATGGGCGTGGTTGGGGCCTCATGTGTAAGTTTTGCCTAAGGCTTCACAAATCCTAGAGCCGCCTCTGGATATCGGCACTGATGCTAGTATTGGTACAACCCTAGTCTTTACAGTTTTTCTACTCTGGGACTTTCTATCAACAAGTTTCTGAGTAAACATTGGTGAATTAGGATGGCCATGCGCATGGGACCTTACCCAGTTGCCTCATACAGCACAAGCCATGGTCAAAGAGCTTAAAAAACAACAAAGGGATCTCATTGTTGGAAGGGTAAGTTTCCAAGCCATTACATATACCATGTGTTGCAGTAAAGATGGTTATCAACAAGTAGAGAAAATATAGCACAACCTTTTTAATTAAATTGTGCATTTTATAGGTCATATTAAAGCAGTAGTAAAGTCTGTTTTGTGACCTTTCCACACAGGTAAGCTTATAACAAAAGCTTCCCTGTAGATAATATAAGCATCTCCTAAACATTCGCTGTTTAGGAGATATTCACTTGTTTTGCAGCCAGGGTCATCAGTGAATGTGCCATTAATTCAGAGCTCTATGCTGCGGGCATAACTCCCGTGTGCATGGCCGGAGCTGGCAAACCTGGAAGGAAGACCGGGTTGTAGTTGGAAGCAAGACCTGTCAGCAGTGACAGTGTGCCTCTTGGAGGGCTTTGTTTTTTCCGGCAAGTCTATTTCATAACGTGCTAGTGTGCGATGCATACTGGCACATTATGCTATTAACGTGCAGGGACACCAGATTTTTTTTTTTTTTTTTTTTTTTTTACTTCTGCTTTAAATGTGGAAAAACTTCAGAAATATTTTATCCTGGCATTTTTACAGGGGTGTGTAGCCTTTTTGCATCCAGTGTAAATCCATTTTAAAACATCAAAGTAAAAAATACTGAAGCATTCAAAAGACCATGGGGGGTCACACCACTCGTATTATTTAGTTTTCAATGGGTTTTATGTAGTGTACAGCCCTTTGGTCTGACTATACAAACTGGTGCACCATGTTTATAGGTTTTGCCAGGTACCTGCAAATCTGTTTTAGCATTGACCTGAGGTTCATGGGCAGGGCGGGTGAGTGACCTGAAGGACAGTTATTTGAACTGATTATCGGAAGCCTGCTGCCAGTATATAGAAATCTTTGAAGAGTGTGGACATGGACAATTTTATTCTTTGGGGGTAAGTACATTTCCTGATATTTTAAAACATTGGGTTAACATTATTCTACAGTTTAGGCTTTTATATTTTGACAGTTGACAAATGGTTGCATGAGCGATGTATTAGCGATATGTTTAGGCATGCATATAATTAAGTCATTTTCTATTCCTTTAGTCTGTTGCTAAATGGATACATTTTTCTGACCTTCTAGTAATTATTTTCATTGAGATTTATGTCCAGCCAAAACTTTAAAAATCTTTTTTTTTTGATGGAGTAAGGATGGGTTGGAAAGCCTTTTAAAACGAACAGTGGCAAAACAATTTATGACTTTTGTCTATAGATTTCATAGTAAATAAAATATTTTTTTTCAATACAATATTACAAAGATAATACTGTGTTTTGTACTGAAATTACATTACACTGATATATATATATATATATATATATATATATATATATATATATATATATATATATATATATATATATATATATATATATATATATTTCAGTGTAATGTGATTGCTGATCGATAGCCATTTAGCTAAAGCTTAAAAAAAAGATTTCTGGTCCAAAAGGGTACACAGACGTGAGCGCTGAGCTATCTATAATCCATTTGTAATTTTTTGAATTTTTTATTTTTTTTGACTACAATGTTTCAGTAAATATTTTTGGTTTATTTAAACAGATCATATTCCGCATGTTATGATTTTGTGCCTTTAGGGCATAACTACTACAAAAATCTCATAGTGGGCCTTCTGCAATATTTGTTTTTTGTATTATCTGTCTCATATAATTTTATGTTGGTGAATGAATTTAAAATTCTCTTGGGCAGATAGGAAAGATTTCCTTTCAGAGCTGTTAACAATAGCATATGTCTTTGAGTGTAATGACTGTCGGCACCTTTTCTCTTTAGGTTTTCTGTACTATTGATTTTAATGTGTGCCAATGTAAAAGCGATATGGCATCTGTAATTATGATTCTTCTAAAAAAAAATTTGTAATCATTTTATGTGCACTGCTCTCTGAAGAACCATCCATGTTTGGATCACTCTTTAGAGAGCATTTGACAGGCAGTGAGAAGTAATTGTATTGCCTCCTCCCCACCTGCTTTAACCACTTTCAGACCGGACCATTTTGCTGGCTTAAGACCAGACCACTTTTTGCGATTCGGCACTGCGTCGCTTTAACTGACAATTGCGCGGTCGTGCGACGTGGCTCCCAAACAAAATTGATGTCCTTTTTCCCCCCCACAAATAGATCACCCCTGTGGTTTTTATTTTTTGCGCTATAAACAAAAATAGAGCGACAATTTTAAAAAAAAACGCATTATTTTTTAATTTTTGTTATAATAAATATCCCCCAAAATATATTTAAAAAACACTTTTTTTTTTTTTTTTTTTTTCCCTCAGTTTAGGCTATGTATTCTTCTCCATATATTTTTGGTAAAAAAAAATTGCAATAAGCGATTGGTTTGTGCAAAAGTTATAGCGTTTACAAAATAGGGGATAGTTTTATGGCATTTTTATTAATAATTTTTTTTTTAACTAGTAATGGCGGCGATCAGCGATTTATTTTTATTTATTTTTTTATATTGTGACTGCGACATTGTGGCGGACACATCGGACATTTTTGACACATTTTTGGGACAATTGTCATTTATACATCAATCAATGCTATACAAATGCGTTGATTACTGTGTAAATGACTCTGGCAGTGAAGGGGTTAACCAGGGGGTGGCAGTGTAGGGGTTAAGTGTTCCTAGGGGCGTGTTACTAACTGGGGGGGCTGGGCTTTGTGTTAGTGAACACTGATCTCTGCTCCAATCACATGGAGCAGAGATCAGCGTCACTTGTTGCTAGGCAGAACGGGGAGATGCTGTTTACAACGGCATCTCCCCATTCATCCGCCCTATGAGACAATCGAATCCGTGGGACCCGCGACAGAACTCACGGGGGCCCCGACCGGCACACGAGCGTGCCGCCGCAGGCGATAGCAGGGCGGCATTTAAAAATGGACGTACCTGTACGCCAATATACCTGCCCGTGTGATTCTGCCGACGTACATCGGCGTGCGGCAGACGGGAACTGGTTAAACCCTTTACCCCACACAAGCAACCCCAGACTGAGCCAGTGAGCCTCCGGGGACCATTCCAAAGCTACTTTTCCCTGTTATTCCTCCAAGAAGGACTAATCAACAGTTTAATTCTCATTAATGCTGATCAAAGAGGACACGCCAACCAGTGATGTTACTAATTTTAAGTTCTTCTTTAAGGGACATGCGTCTCTTCTGAGACAGTTGTCCCTTCCTGTGGGCAGAAAAAGTGGGTGGTGTTCTGGAATTGGTGTGTAAGTCTTCATTGCTGTTTTGGTGGCCATTCTGAGAGGAACCTCCCTGCCTGCCTCAGATGCTGGATTGGCTTTATAATCGCGCATGCTGACCATTCTTATTAGGGGGTCACACTCCATCTAGTAAACCGAGCATGAGAGTGAAGGGTGTCGCCTGGCTTTGTTCAATACATAATCGGTCCAAACACTGAAAGTCTCACATGTGGTATCGCCATACTTAGGAGTAGCAGAATGTGTTTTTGGTTGTAATGATATATCCACAAAAAAAAAAAAAAAAACAGTTGTTGCCAACATCCCTAGAAGCATACAGTAACAAACCGGTTACCCCCAAATATGGGACTTAAAAGGCAACAAGGGGTCTTCAAACTAGGATACAATTTACAATGCTTTATTATAACATATAAAAGCATGGAAAAATTCAATGCAATATGGTACGGTTTAAAATATATGTGAGCAACAGTTTAGTACTCAGTAAATAAAATAAAATAAAATAAAATGTAGTTAACTGTGCAGGTGAAAAATAATCATGATTCAAAAAAAGAAGAAGCAACTGGCAAACACACAACAGAACATTTGTGTAACAACATATAAAACAACAAAAGATTGCGGCACTAGTGTCTAATGAATAAAACTGGATAATAAATACACAAAAGTGTCTAAGTGTCCAAACACTCCTCCTGATTCCTAGAATGAAGGATACCAGACACCCAAAGCGATCAGTATTGAGGTGTTTAAAAAGCAGGAGCCAATTTGAGTAGATATAATCGTGGGCCTGATAAAAATAAAAAGTGGGCATTTAGTTGTAAAAAAAAAAAAAAAATAAAAAAAAAAATTGAGTTCAGTATTTACTAGCTTTTTGGACATACTCAAACTTCAATTAATGCGAAACACACGCAGTTTAATTTACTTTATCACTTATTTTTCTGTAGATGGATGATAGCGCTGTAATTATTTTCATAATAAAAAATAATCTCAGTACCTTTATCAATATCTACAACTGTCACATGACTGCAATACAGAGTAAAAATAGATATCAATAAACTGTTTTAAATTGTCCAAACAAATCTAAATATATATATATATATATATATATTGGATGAAATGTATATTATTTGTTTGGCAATAACATGATGTGGGTGGATTTCAATACTGTTTCCTTGTGTCATTTAATTTTATTACAAAAACGTAATTTATGAATTTATTTGTTTTCTTTGTATATATGGATCGCAAGGCATTGACATGTGGTGAAAATTTCATGTCAATAGCACCTTTTTAGAAATCTATTTATCTAGATGCTTTTTTTTATTCGCTGTGTGTGATATATATATATTTATTTATATTTTACACAGTATCTCCCTCACATTTTTGTAAATATGATGTGTTGTCACGTGACAACACTGAAGAAATTACACTTTGCTACAATCTACAGTAGTGATTGCACAGCTTGAATAACAGTGTAAATTTGCTGTCCCCTCAAAATAACGCAACACACAGCCATTAATGTCTAAACTGATGGCAACAAAAGTGAGTACACCCCTAAGTGAAAATGTCCAAATTGGGCCCAAAGTATCAATATTTTGTGTGGCCACCACTATTTTCCAGCACTGCCTTAACCCTCTTGGGCATGAAGTTCACCACAGCTTCACAGGTTGCCAGTAGAGTCCTCTTCCACTCCCCCATGATGATATCACGGAGCTGGTGCATGTTAGCGACCTTGCGCTCCTCCACCTTCGTTTGAGGATGCTTAATAGGGTTTAGGGCTGGAGACATGCTTGGCCAATCTATCACCTTTACCCTGAGCTTCTTTAGCAAGGCAGTGGTTGTCTTGGAGGTGTGTTTGCGGTCGTTATGTTGGAATACTGCTCTGAAGGGAGGGGATCATGCTCTGCTTCAGTATCGCAGTACATGTTGGCGGTCATGGTTCCCTCAATGAACAGTAGCTCCCCAGTGACGGCAGCCCCAGAAGACCATGGCACTCCCACCACCATGCTTGACTGTTGGCAAGACACACTTGTCTATGTGCTCCTCACCTGATTGCCGTCACACCGCTTGACACCTTCTGAACCAAATACGTTTTTGTTCTCATCAGACCACAGGACATGGTTCCAGTAATCCAAGTCCTTAGTCTGCTTGTCTTCAGCAAACTGTTTGCTGGCTTTCTTGTGCATAATCTTTAGAAGAGGCTTCCTTCTGGGATGATAGTCGGACCAATTTGATGCAGTGTGCAGTGTATGATCTGAGCACTAACATGCTGACACGTCCCCCCCCCCCCCATCTCCCATCCCTTTAACCTCTGTAGCAATGCTGGCAGGAATCATGTGTCTATATCCTAAAGACAACCTCTGGATATGACGCTGAGCAAGTCCACTCAACAGATTTGGTCGACCATGGTAAGGCCTGTTCTGAGTGGAACCTGCCCTGTTAAACCGCTTTATGGTCTTGGCCACTGTGCTGCAGCTCAGGGTTAGGGTCTTGGCAATCTTTTTATAGCCTAGGCCAGTGATGGCGAACCTTGGCACCCCAGCTGTTTTGGAACTACATTTCCCATGATGCTCCACTACACTGTGGAGTGTATGAGCATCATGGGAAATGTAGTTCCAAAACATCTGGGGTGCCAAGGCTCGTCATCACTTGCCTATGCCATCTTTATGTAGAGCAACAGTTCTTTTTTTTTTTTTTTTCAGATCCTCGGAGAGTTCTTTGCCGTGAGGTTCCATGTTGAACTTCCAGTGACCAACCAGTATGAGAGAGTGAGAGTGATAACACCAAATTTACCACACCTGCTCCCCATTCACACCTGAGACCTTGTAACACTAATGAGTCACATGACACTGGGGAGGGAAAATTGCTAATTGGGCCCAATTTGGACATTTTCACTTATAGGGGTACTCACTTTTGTTGCCAGCGGTTTAGACATTAATGAATGTGTGTTGAGTTCTTTTTAGGGAACAGCAAATTTACACTGTTATACAAGCTGTACACTCGCTACTTTACATTGTAGCAAAGTGTAATTTCTTCAGTGTTGTCAAACAAAAAGATATAATAAAATATTTACAAAAATTCGAGGGATGCACTTGCATTTGGGAGATTGTGTGTGTATATATTTGACATCAAGAATTGTTGCTTTAATTTCCCACAATTTGAGATAAACTTGCAGAATAAAAATACATTTAACCTCTGTTTTTCATACACCAGTCAGGGAACAGTGCAACTTGAATCTTTTATTCAGATAAAAGATATGAGCGATGTTACATCCCATGGAAAATGGCATTAAGCCAGAAGTTGTTTCTGATTTTGTAAAACTGCAATTTCTTACATTCCACAGAAAATGTTGCCTTTTGGACTGACTTGTACTGTTTCAGTGAAGATATGTGGCGCTCCGAGAGTTTTTATCACACATGGAATATAGCGTGTGATACATACAAGTGTGTGTGATATTTATTTTATATACACAGTGGGTAAAAAAAAAAAGCATCTAGATAGATTTCTAAAATGGTGCTATTGATATTTTCACCATGTCAATAACAACCCTTGCTATATATATATATATATATATATATATATATATCTATCTCAAATTTTAGAAATTAAGTTGTGTAATAAAATTAAATGACACAATATTATATATTTATATATAAAAAAAATTATTTATTTGAAAACACATGAGATCTCCATGGGGAAAAAAATATGCTGGAGTTCTATACTGATATGGACTGCGTAAAGTATTAAGAATGAAAGGATGCAACATCATTTGATGGAAATGAAAATTATCAACCTACAGAGGACTCAATTCAAAGACACCCTGAAAATCAAAGTGAAAAAATTACACAGCAGGCTAGTCCATTTTGCTGAAATGTCATTGCAGCAACTCAAAATGGTACTCGGTAGTTTGTATGGCCCCTGGCGTGCTTGTACCTGACAACGTTAGGGCATGCTCCTCATGAGACGACAGATGGTGTCCTGGGGTATTTCCTTTCAGATCTGGACCAGAGCATCACTGAGGTGCAACCTGGCGGTGTCGGATGGACCAAAACATCATGTCTCAGAGGTGTTCTAATGGATATAGGTCAGGCGAGCGTGATGACCATTCAATGGTATCCATTCCTTTATCCTCCAGGAACTACAGGCAGCATAACATTTTCCACTGCTTCTCCAGACCCTTTCACATCTGTCACATGTGCTCAGGGTGAACCTGCTCTCATTTGTGAAAAGCACAGGGCACCAGTGGTGGACCTGCCAATTCTGGTGTTCGTTGGCAAATGCCAATCGAGCTCCACAGTGCTGGGCAGTGAGCACAGAGCCCACTAGAGGACACCCCGGCCCTCAGACCACCCTCATGTAGTCTTTCTGATTGTTTGGTCAGCAGGGTGGATTTGTTTTAAATCAAGTTGATTTAAATCACGATTTAAATTGAGTTAAATCGCTAGTAAAAAAGGCTTGATTTTAAACTACTCGATTTGAATCACCATTTTGAAAGCACAACTATTGTCTCTGTCCTGCAGCGGCTCCTCCTCTGACCCGCTGTTAACTCACTGACAGCCCCATTCACTTTTAATGGGACAGCTGGTGATGAGACAGTGATGCACCGTCTGCAGTGGATTTGCAGCAAGATCACTTTTATCAGCTGCGGGGGAGGGCCCCCCTCCTGCGGCTCTCTGGTCCCCTCCGCCGCTAACCGGAGCTGTCAGTAGCGGAGGAGGCTATCGGATCCTTCCTGTGGCCTTACATGGAGACGAGTGTGGGGAAGATGGCCCCCACCCATCTCCATATCATTGCAGGGCGGAAGCGACATCAAAATTTGTGCCCATAGCTCCTAAAGGGCCATTTTTTTTTTTCTTGCGTTTTAGTCTAAATATGAGATCTAAGGTCTTTTTGACCGCAGATCTCGTATTTAAGGGATCCTGTCATTCTTCTTTTTTTCTATTACAAGGGATGTTTAAATTTCTTGTAATAGGAATAAAAGTGACACATTTTTTATTTTTTTTTTAAACGGTGTAAAAATTAAAAGGTAAAATAAGAAAAAAAAAATGTTTCAAACGAGCCCAGTCCCGACGAGCTTGTGTGCATGAAGCGAACGAATACATGAGTACCGCTCGCATATGAAAATGGTGTTCAAACCACACGTGAGGTATTTCCGCAATCGGTGGAGCAAGAGCAATAATTCTAGCCCTGAACCTCCTCTGTCACTTAAAACATGCAACCTGTAGAATTAAACATCACCTATGGAGATTCTTAAGGGTAAACCTTTGTCACCATTCCACAAGCGGATGCAATTTTGAAGTGGGACATGCTGGGTATCAATTTACTCGGCGCAGCATTATCTTTCACAAAATAAAAAAAAAATGGGTTAACTGTACATTTATCTTATTTTTTTAATTCAAAAAAGTATATTTTTTTCCCAAAAAAAAGCGCTTGTAAGACCGCTGCGCAAATACAGTGTGACAAAGTATTGCAACAACCATTTTTTTTCTAGGGTGTTAGAAATTTGTTTTTATAATGTTTGGGGGTTCTAAGTAATTTTCTAGCAAAAAAAAGTTTTTAACTTGTAAACAACAAATCTCAGAGGCTCGGTCCTTAAGTGATTAAATGTAAGGACTTATTCTTGCTGGTAGTTAGAATCTTTAATATTTGCAAACAAAATGAAGATTTTCTATTTTGAGTTATAAGCTGTCAGGCTAGTAAAACAGCGATATCAGAACCAATTAATTCATGCAGTTTATAGTTTACATAGATTTGCAAAACAATGGGATAAAGGAATATTCCTGAACTTTGTTTTATCTCATGGTTACTGTGAAATTGTGTGAATGGAATAATTTAGTGCATGTGCATGTTATCTAGCTTGCAGCGCTTGGATTAATTGAATGACTTTACCAAAAATGTAAATATTGCAGAATATACAGCCTTCATGCTATATAACTAAACTCCATTTCATGCATAAACGAAATGATTAATGTATCTTAAATAGAAAACGATCTTTAGATAGATTTTTACTCCAAAAGCATTTTATTAAAATAAATTTGATAAAAATCAAAAAAAAATTATTTTTTATATCATTGATTTATATCCACCCTGTTGGACAGATATATTCACATCGGTGACCTGCTGGAGGTCATTTTGTAGGGCTCGGGCAGTGCTCATCCTGTTCCTCTTTGCACAAAGGAGCAGATAATGGTCCTGGGTTAAGGACCTTCTATGGCCCTGTCCAGCTCTCCTAGAGTAACTGCCTGTCTCCTGGAATCTCCATCATGCTCTTGACACACAGGAAACCTTCTAGCAATGGCACGTATTGATGTGCCATCCTGGAGGAGTTGGACTGCCTGTGCAAACTATAGGGTCCAGGTTTCGCCTCATGCTACCGGTAGTGACACTGACCCTAGCAAAATAAAAAAGACTTGTGAAAAATAGTCAGAAAAGATGAGTATTGTCAGGGTATAAAATAAAAATAAATCTACACACACTTGTATCACACACTATATTCCATGTGTGATAAAAACTCACGGAGCGCCACATATCTGCACTGAAATAGTACAAGTCGGTACAATAAGGCAACATTTTCTGTGGAATGTAAGAAATTGCAGTTTCACAAAATCAGAAACAACTTCTGGCTTAATGCCATTTTCCATGGGATGTAACATCGCTCATATCTTTTATCTGAATAAAAGATTCAAGTTGCACTGTTCCCTGACTGGTGAATGAAAAACAGAGGTTAAATGTATTTTCATTCTGCAAGTTTATCTAATAAATTGTGGGAAATGAAAGCAACAATTCTTGATGTAAAATTAAAGACAGCAGATATATTACAATTGATACAGTTGTATCCAAAAGTTTAGGAACCCCTGACAATTTCCATGATTGTCTTTTATAAATATTTGGGTGATTGGATCAGCAATTTAATTTTGTGCTATTAACCACTTGCTTACTGGGCACTTAAACCCCCCTCAGTCCCAGACCAATTTTCAGCTTTCAGCGCTGATGCACTTTAAATGACAATTGCGCGGGCATACAACACTGTACCCAAATGAAATTTTTATCATTTTTTTGCCACAAATAGAGCTTTCTTTTGGTGGTATTTAATTACAGCTCGGAGTTTTATTTTTTGCTAAACAAACAAAAAAAGATGCATAAAAAAAAAAAAAGGGTAATTTTTCTCCTTCATTGAAGTGCGCTGATGAGGCGGCACTGATAGGCTGCATTGGTGGGCACTGATGGGCTGCATTGGTGGGCACTGATGGGCTGCATTGGTGGGCACTGATGGGCTGCACTGGTGGGCACTGATGGGCTGCACTGGTGGGCACTGATGGGCTGCACTGGTGGGCACTGATGGGCTGCACTGGTGGGCACTGATGGGCTGCACTGGTGGGCACTGATAGGCATAGTTAAGGCGGCACCGATGGGCACAGATAAGGCGGCACTGATGGGCAAAGATGGGCACAGATAAGGTGGCATGGGTGGGTGGCACGGATGGGCACTGATGGGTACCACTGGTAGATGGGACTGATGGGCACTGATAGGTGGCTCTGATAGGTGGCACTGCTGGGCACTGGTAGATGACACTGATGGGCACGGATATGTGGCACTGGGGTGCAGCACCTATGTTGAGGCAGATTGTGGGCACTGCTGGGTGGCACTGTGGGCACTGTGGGCACTGCTGGGTGGCACTGACGGGGGGCCCTTTATTTTTTCTATTGTGGCACTGGCAGGGGGCAGGTGGTCACTAACAGGGCTCACGGCCGCCGGCGGTCGGCTTTTTTTTCCTCTCCTCGCGCTGTCAGCGCGAGGAGGAATAATAGCCGATTACCGGCTCCGTTATATCACATGATCAGCTGTCATTGGCTGACAGCTGATCACGTGATAAGGGGTCGGGATCGACCCCTTGCACGGATCGGTGATCAGGCGAGTCTCGTAGACTCGCCGATCACAGAGCGCGCCGCGCGCGCCCCTCAGGGTGCGCGCAGGGCGCTCGTGCGTGGGACGACGTCTATTGACGTCGTCCCGGAAAAGGAGATCTGCACTGTAGCCGTCATTTGGCTATAGCGCGGATCTCAAGTGGTTAAATAACTTAAGGACGCAGTAATATTTCAGTACTGAAATGAGGTTTATTGGATTAACAGAAAATGGGAAATATGCATCAAAACTAAATTAGACAGGTGCATAAAATGTGGGCTCTCTTGTCGTCTTTCTTTTTATTTTTTTATTTGAATACCTGCAACTGCTTGGCACTGATTAATTGAAACACACAATTGGTTTGGTGAGCTCATTAAGCCTTGAACTTCATAGACAGGTGCAGCCAATCATCAGAAAAGGTATTTGAGGTGGCCAATTGCAAGTTGTTGTTCTTTGACTCTCCTCTGAAGAGTGGCAACATGAGGGCTTCACAACAACTCTCAAATGACCTGAAAACAAAGATTGTAATACATTATGGTTTAGGGGAAGGCTACAAAAAGTTATCACAGACCTATAAGCTGTCAGTTGGTTCCACTCAATATCAGCAGATTCTTGAGAACAATGTTGAGGAATCCGTCACAAGGTTGACGTTACACCGGGGCTGGATATTTCAACAAGACAACCACCCAAAACACTGCTCAAAATCTACTTGGGCATTTATGCAGAGGTACAATATTCTGGAATGGCCATCCCAGTCCCCAGACCTGAATATCCTTGAACATCTGTATCCATGCTTTGCAACCATCAAACATAACTGAACTGGAGATGTTTTATAAGGAGGAATAGTCCAAAATACGTTCATCCAGAATCCAGACACTCATTATAGGCTATAGGGAGCGTCTAGAGGCTAAAGGCAGCTCTACTAAATATTGATGTGATTTTTCTGTTAGGGTGCCCAAATTTATGCACCTGTCTAATTTAATTTAGTTTTGATGCATATTGTGCATTTTCTGTTAATCCAATAAACCTCATTTCACTACTGAAATATTACTGTGTCCTTCAGTTATTTGATAGCTCAAAATTAAATTGCTGATCCAAACACCCAAATATTTATAAATGACAATCATGGAAATTGTCAGGGGTTCCTAAATTTTGCATACAACTGTATAAGAATACATTACCTGCTGAATACAGCAAAAATCTAAAAGTAAACCCAAGCTATGCCTGGGCTGTAAAGAAGTAATCTTTTTGAGAAAACCTATATGGGGTAACCTTCAGGCTGGCTGGAAGACTTGGTAATAACAGGTGTAGAACTCTTGGTAAATTTTCCATGATTTTTGTAAAAAGAATGTGGTTTGTCCTCCTTTTTAAGCCAAATCCACGACATGTGCACATGCCCACACCATCCATTTCCTGGTCTAACCCTTTACTGGTTATTCACCACCAGTTGACTTAACCATAGCACCAATATTTTATACATAGCTCTAAATAATTTCTAGAATTGATTGTTGGTCAGGTTACAATATCGTAGGGTAAATGTCTTGATGTATTTACTAGGTGGGAAAGTAAAGGTTATTGGGTGGGTAGGGCATCTATAAACCTACAAGGCTTACCTTTTTAAATTGGGAAAGAGGACAAAAGGTTAATGTGCAGGATGCTTATAACCCTGAAAATGAAAACTGGAAACCATGCAAGGATAATGCACTAATAAATAGCTTTAGTATTTCACATCATAGTCTATGCTAAATACTGTTGGCGTGTTGATTTTCAAAGCAAATATTGTAAGTTTTATAGGAAAACAAAAGTATCACAAAATTATAACTACATATACCAAATTTTACTCTGACCAAACTATACACTGGTTAGATTGGTATCGACCTGACTATAAAGTCTTGCGTTTGAATAATGAATGTAACCCACAGCGTACTCTTATCTATAATTGCACTTTTTCATTTCCAATCGCTTTTATTAAGGTTGTAAACCATACAGATATAAAACGATACAATACAGCATAGAAAAATACTGGTACATGATAACATTAGTGACATGCATCATTAGTCCCTAAGGAACTGGTATAATGCAATTTTGGGCTATGACTATAATTCTGAAGAACAGAAGATGCATCCTCCAAAGAGAAACTGCGCGACTGGAGGGGAGCTCCCATGTAAGACGAGGGGTCATCTCAGCCATGAATCGATCACGGTAGCTGGTCTGTGTGTTTTAAATGCACAGCCTGCAAAATGAGGAGTGGGACCAATGGTGGCCGACCAGCAGTCCTACGTTGCTCCCCAAACTACCAAAATGTTTAATAAGTCTGAAAGAGCAATGGGGGAAGAAGAGAAAGGAGTAAGAGATGAAGAAAGGGAAATGAGACGAATGGGGGAAGAAGAGAAAGGAGTAAGAGATGAAGAAAGGGAAATGAGACGATGAGCCTCTCCTGGGGCACTAAGAGGTTGGCCTCAGATCTGATGAGGCCATCCCTGTGAGATGGGTGCTCCAAGGGTCTCAGATTTTTTTGAATTTGGGTAGCTTGTCCTCCAGAATGGCAGAGACAGCGAGAGAGAGACTGCATGGCACTCTATGTAATGCATTATGTAAATTTATTATAATTAAAAAAAAGAACCGCGCTAAAAATAAATCTTAATAAAGCTGCAACCCTCCTGCGAGATATTTACACAGTAAATAGCTAAAATAGTGCAGCTCTATTATGTAAAGTTGTGTAGCACACGGACAAGTAACATTTTGATGAATATATGGGTAAAGTTCCTACCTGATTCTGCTGGCATCCAATGCAAAAATCACCAGTGAATACACAAGGCCTCATTGTGGCATTGTTGAGCCTAGGTTTAGTTCTTGGGATCTAGAATAAAACTGAAGAAAGGTTAACAAAGGTTTGAGGATAACAGGCAGCTGGAATGCAAATGGCATGTGCTATGCAAAGTTTCTACAATGCAAATGTAAAATACAGTCATCATATGCTATAACGACTGTAAATCTTGTTCAGAATTTAGCAGTTTGACCCAGCTTAAGCCTGGGCGTATTTATAGGTTTTTACTCTATTTTCTGTGTTTTAATCGCGTTTTTTTTTTGGGTTTTTGGAAAACAAGTAAAAAAAATTTAAAAAAATAAATAAAAGGGATCAATTAACGGAGCAGGGAACAATCCTTGTCTGCTCCAAGCATGTTACAGGGAAACTTAAATACAAGGCTTGGTAGAAACCGATGAAGGCCATAGCATATAGGTAAGGTCCGCCATGGGGCCCTCTAATATACATAAACTTGTGTTTAAGGCAGAACTTATTATAGACTACTACTAGAGCGTTCGAAAAACCTAAATGCAGAAGAGTTACCATCCGGTTAACCCTCCCGATGAAGTATCTCTATATATACAAAAGATCATGGACTTGAAGCTTAGAATTATTATAACTTAATCACAATGAAATAGTATTGATGGCAAAATATTGTCTCTTGCTCATATTGTGCGATTTATTAAGGCACTTGCAACTATCACCGCAGCTATACCATATGAGATCATATTCCCCAAAATATGCTCAGGAGAGTCTGGGTTACAAAAAAGGGCTATAAGCACATGATGCCAAGATTGGCAAAGAACAGCGAGGGGAAACGAAAAGAAGGAAATGGAATAAGGAGGAAGAAAATCCATCTGAGAGCTAGAAAAATATCTCTGTGTATTAGGAACCTGCAGGTAGGCAAGCCAGGGGGACCATATTTTATCAAAAGGATTGTTTGTCATGTAGAACACTCACTATCTTTTCATTCAACGTGATCCACGTAGGTTTGCATTTCATCATTGCTGCGTCTATAACAGGACTTTTTCCATGTTGTGGCAATGACAATTTTTGCAGCTAGGAACATAAAATGAATTTGTGTTTTGGGTATGTTGAGGTACGGTTTTTCACTGGTTTGTTCAGAAGGGCGACACTAGCATCCTGGACAATATTAACCATTGAGACTGAAAATATGAATGGGTGAACCCTTATCCAAAAGCGGTGAATCTCGGGGCATGTCCACCATATGTGCAGTGGTGTGCCCGCCTGGCCACAACCCCTGAAGCAGGAGGGTGAAGCTTCCAGATACATTTTGTACAGGCGAGCTGACACCAAGTACCATCTAGCATGTACTTTGTATCCTGGCTCAATCAGGGCAAAATTAAGGATACCTTTGTGGATTTGTGAACTCAATTTGCGCCAGTCCTCTGCCTAGGGGGCTATGCCCAGATCCCTCTCCCGCGCTACCTGGTAAGAAAATTTAGAGGGGGCTGGTGAACAGTATGTAGAGCATAGAGAGGGGGCTGGTGAACAGTATGTAGAGCATAGAGAAACATTCCCCCCCCCCCCCCCCCCCCGAGACGTGTCCTACATGCACCTGTTTTCAAACATGGTGTGTACTGTTAGATCAGAGACTTTTTGTAATGAATTAAAGTGCAACATTTGTGGAAATTCTGTGGGTTGCATCTCCAAGCTGCCCACAAAGTGTGATGAGGGACATTCCCTGTGGTCAAGATAGTCACCTATATGGTGTAATCGCTTGTTCACCCACCATCCAATTCTGTCAGGATGTATACAAGGGTGGAACAGGGGATTGCCGAACAGAGGCGCCACTGTGGTGTGTGCAGAGCGTAGGAGCCCATCTGCTGCAACTTGTGTCCCATATGTGTAATGAGTGGGAGAGTGTGGGGCTTAAAATAGCTTTGCAGCATCTTGGGAGGGTCCATAGGATAAGATCCATTGCCAGTGGTGAGCAAGCTGTGGACCTCCAGTGGGACCTAGTCAGGGCAATAATGCATAATTGGGCTAGCTGTGCAGCAATGTAGTATTTCCGGAATTTGGACACCCTCAAACCACCCAGGTCCTTAGGGGCGTACATTTTAGCCCCATCTATCCTAGATCCTTTGGTGCCCTAAATAAAGTGAAAGATTTGAGGTTGGAATCATTGAATGGCGTCAACAGGGACTTGAATGGGCAGTGTTTGAAAGTAATATAACAATCTAGGTAAGACTGTCATTTTTACAGACGCAGTTCTGCCCATCCATGATATATTCACATCAGACCATGACTCTAGTAATTTGGCAAACACGCGTGGGTAGCTGGCTTTATATAATGAGGCTATATTGGAGGTCAATCGGATTCCTAATTAGGGGAGGAACATTGGTTACCAATGGAAAGGATATCGGGACTGGATGCTCTGACGCGTTGAAGTAGATGGATTGATGTTTAGCGCCTGATTTGTCATGATTGACTACCAGGCCAGAAGGTTCCCCAAATCTTTTCAGTTAAGACATTAAACTTGGTGGTGGGGGGAGGCGTTAAACAGCAATAGGTCATCTGCAAATAAAGCACATTTGTGGCTCCCCCCCCCCCCCCCCACTCTCTATCCCCAAAATGTCTGTATTAAGACGTATTGCCGGCGCTGGAGTTTGTATGGCACACAGAGTGGTGATAGTGGGTGTCCCTATTGGGTGCCTTACACAAGTAAATGCACTTAGAGCAATGGTTATCTCGCAGTATTACAGCAATGTAAATCATAATGCACATGGTTATGTACACAACAATTTTGCAATAAAGAGTCCAAGCTCTAGGGCAGGGGTCTCCAAAGTACCGCCCGGGGGCCACATGTCATTAGACTCACTGCAGGGACGGTCTCAGCTTGGGTTGCAGGGCTTGCTTTGCATACTGACAGGCAGTGAGGGGTGTGCAGCGCAAGTCCCGCAACTCGAGAAACCCGATGAAATTCAGGTTCATTCAGTGCAGACCAGCTGCACCTCCCGCCGCCCACCCGTAGTTCAATTCAGTGACCTTAATGCTGTCATGTCACATACAGCATGCCCGAGTAACAGCCGGGTGGGAGACGGGAAGTGCAGTAGGTCTGCACTACAGCCAGCCCTTCAGAGGAGTGCCACAGCGGTAATAGACACAGATCCACAGGGGAAATATAGGAGGGTGCAGATATAAGTGTGCTCTGGTGGGCATACAAGAGAAGAGGGGCACTCTGATGGGGGACAAAAGTGTTGAGGGAGGGGTCTGTAATGGAGGACACAAATGTGAAGGGGGTTCTGAGAGGGACACAATTGTTCAGGGGGTCTCTGATGGAGGCACAAGTGTGGGGGGGGGCTCTAATGGGGACACAAGTGTTTGGGGGGGGGACTCTGATGGGGGCACATTCAGGGGGGATTATGATGGGGACACAATTGTTCAGGGGACTCTGATGGGGGCACAAGTGTGGGGGGGACTCTGATGGGGCACAAGTGTGGGGGGGACTCTGATGGGGCACAAGTGTGGGGGGGACTCTGATGGGGCACAAGTGTGGGGGGGACTCTGATGGGGCACAAGTGTGGGGGGGGACTCTGATGGGGGCACAAGTGTGGGGGGGGACTCTGATGGGGGCACAAGTGTGGGGGGGGACTCTGATGGGGGCACAAGTGTGGGGGGGACTCTGATGGGGGCACAAGTGTGGGGGGGGACTCTGATGGGGGCACAAGTGTGGGGGGGGACTCTGATGGGGGCACAAGTGTGGGGGGGGACTCTGATGGGGGGCACAAGTGTGGGGGGGGACTCTGATGGTGGTCACAAGTGTGGGGGGGGGGACTCTGATGGGGGTCACAAGTGTGGGGGGGACTCTGATGGGGGTCACAAGTGTGTGTGGGGGGGACTCTGATGGGGGTCACAAGTGTGTGTGGGGGGGACTCTGATGGGGGTCACAAGTGTTTGGGGGAGACACTGACTGGGGCACAAGTGTTTGGGGGAGACACTGACGGGGGCACCAGTGTTTGGGGGGGAGACACTGACGGAGGCACAAGTGTTGATGGGGACACAGTTGTTTAGGGAGTCTCTGGTGGGGACACAGTTGTTTAGGGAGTCTCTGGTGAGGACACAGTTGTTTAGGGAGTCTCTGGTGGGGACACAGTTGTTTAGGGAGTCTCTGGTGGGGACACAGTTGTTTAGGGAGTCTCTGGTGGGGACACAGTTGTTTAGGGAGTCTCTGGTGGGGACACAGTTGTTTAGGGAGTCTCTGGTGGGGACACAGTTGTTTAGGGAGTCTCTGGTGGGGACACAGTTGTTTAGGGAGTCTCTGGTGGGGACACAGTTGTTTAGGGAGTCTCTGGTGGGGACACAGTTGTTTAGGGAGTCTCTGGTGGGGACACAGTTGTTTAGGGAGTCTCTGGTGGGGACACAGTTGTTTAGGGAGTCTCTGGTGGGGACACAGTTGTTTAGGGAGTCTCTGGTGGGGACACAGTTGTTTAGGGAGTCTCTGGTGGGGACACAGTTGTTTAGGGAGTCTCTGGTGGGGACACAGTTGTTTAGGGAGTCTCTGGTGGGGACACAGTTGTTTAGGGAGTCTCTGGTGGGGACACAGTTGTTTAGGGAGTCTCTGGTGGGGACACAAATGTGTAAGCGGACTCTGAGGACACAGATGTATGGAGAGACTCTGCTGGGGACACAAATGGGCAGGGAGTCTGATGGGGACACAGATGTACTGTATGGGGAAATTCTAAGTGTTTTAGCCCTGGTGCACGAGGCTTCGGGCTCTGATGACAGCCTTTCAAATTCTATTCTATTTTATGGCTAAGGATTCATTTCTAAATAACCTTTTTTTTTTTTCGGCCCGCAAATATCTGTGAAATATATGATGTTTGATTTTTTTTTTTTTCCTGTTGAGTGCCTGATAAGATGGGAATTGACTCTAATGCCCCGTACACACGTTCCGATTATCGTAAGACCGATCGTTCACATTTTGTTGTATACAACTAAGATTGAATACAACAGTGCAAAATGTGTGTAAGACTTTTGTCGTACGATTCTAGAAAAATCTTCCGTCGTGCGTAGCTACGTATTTTAAATGATGTAAAAAACGTGTGACCTGTGTGTGTCCTTCTGGTTTATTTTCATGTTTCCGATCATGCGTGGTGTTTGTCTGACTTTTATCGGACGCATACTGTACTGACTACACGACTGTCGTACGATGGGCTGTCATCCGACCAAAGTTTTCCTGTTTGTTCCTTCGGATTTAGTTGGACGGACTGTCGTGATTGGCTGTCGAAAGCTGCGTACTAACGATCAGATTATCGAACGATCTGTCCGAAAGCGACTTTTGTGGTCCGATAATCGGAACGTGTGTACGGGGCATAACCTATAGCCTCGTAGAAATATCTGGGCCATAGGTGAGCTATATAGAGAGTGCATTGAGGTCAAAAACTTAGGGCTGAAATTCCATCTAGCCAGCACCCAAAAAGGAAGGGCCACGAGAGTCCATCAAATGCTTTATGAATAGCGGTGGACAGGAACATCCCAGCCCTGTGTACTCCTCCATCCCATGAACAGTGTAATAAAGATATGAGGTCGATTTGCTCTTCAAACCTGGCTAGCTGTCTGCCTATTTGGGGGGAAGCCCACCTGATCGGAGTGTATGTAGCCAGCTAGGAATGTCAACAATCTATTTGCTACAGTTTTTACTGTATTTTAAAGTTGTCATCTTACATTTCTATAGGGGCATTTAGAGGCAGAAAAAAACCCCACTGCCAGCGTGTTCAGGAGCAGCATTGTTATGGCAGAAAAAACGCTTGACCCGTGTAAATGCCTGCCAACACTAGGCATGTTTAGCTCTTAAGCGTTAATTCCTTTCAGTGGCCTACAATAAACTGGTATTCTGGCCAGTGAAATTTAAACCCAAGCGATTGACGCGTTACACGTGTTTCAAATCTCCAATCATTTTTTCGGCCAAAATGTGGCTGCCAGGAGGAAAGGCATCTAGGAGAGATGGCCAAAGGTCCAGTCTGCACAAGGCCTAATTTAGTTCTGGGAATTGTGATCCTCCTATGAGAATTCCTAGAATCAAACAAAAGTGGGAAAATCTGCAAGTGTTTCAGATTGTGTAGACAGTGATGTGCATTCAGATTTTAACATGTAGGTCTTGTTTCAAGCTATATGTTTTCAGATGGCAACCTCATGGGCAATACAACACTGCCACTTTGCTATCTGTTTTTCAATTGCAGAACTAGTGGAAATCTAGTTTCTGTTGCAGTTTGTAGGTAATAAAGATCTAGCTTCCTATTGGAAGTGCAGCCACCACATAAATGACATGTGCGGTCTCTGCTCAGGGACATATGACAACCTAGCAATTCATAGGCGATGTAATGAAGACATATTGTAACAATAAACATACAGGCTGTTTTTAGTAAGGTGCTACATGTAACTTCATGTAAAGCCATTTTTATATATATATATATATATATATATATATATATATATATATATATATATATATATATATATATATATATATATATTATATATAATTTTTTTTTTTTTTACTTTTGGATAGCGTGGGGAAGTATTGAGACAACTGCAAGTTTGTTTGCTGTTTTGTGTACATACAATTGAGGAAATTTCTCATAAGTGGGCACATAGACGGTAATAGAATCCAACAGAGGGTCTAACCTTTCCCCATTCTATTCTTAAAAAAAAAATGTCTGGAGATGCACTTTAAAAAAAGTTAGCAGTATAGAAAATATATTAAATATTATTTGGCAGTTATGCTTTGTACCTGACATGTATGTGCATTTGGCAAATAAAAACCTTTTTTTTTTTTTTTTTAAATATAATTTGGCAGATATTTATAACCTATATCATTGTGATGATGGTGATTACAAATTTAGTAAACTGTACATTTATCTTAGAAGCAAACGCCAATCAGGGTTGGTCTCCTGTTCCACCTCCACTAACAGACTTGCAGGTGCAGGCCCTGCCCGTCACGCATTCCATGTAGCAAGAAAGGTCTGGTTGGCGATAGTTACCCTTTAGTCATAGTGAGCTATGATCAAGCGCTAAGGGGGGTGCAAAACGCATTAGCTGGTGATGCTGTTCCCCCATATTTGTGATTTGGAGTTGCTTTTATGAATATTTTCTAATAAAGATGATTTTAACTGGATGTGCGGCCAATCAGACCTTTCTTGCTACTTGTACATTTATCAGTTTTCTTTTTCAAGTTGCCACGTGTAATATACAACAACAAAAAGTTGATAAAATATCCCATTGTTAACATTAACTTCATGTTTACATCTGTAAGGCCTACTAATTTTATTTTTATTTTGTTTTTTGTTTTCTTCTAGGCACCATGACCAAAATGGAGGGTAAAACGTCACTTCTAGACAACATGATAGGTGTGGGGGATATGGTGCTTTTAGAGCCTCTCACTGAAGAAGCTTTTATCGACAATCTCAAAAAACGCTTTGATCACAATGAAATCTATGTGAGTATTTATATACACTTTTGTTATTTTGTGTAATATATAAAATGGAAAAAAAATGGCCACAGCAGGTGTGAAAACTAGGGATGAGCTTGTGGTTATTCCAAATCGGTGTGAATCCTGAACCTGTAAGTCATTTGACTGATGTCAGCTAGGGAGGAGAGAGTCGGGAATCAAGTGATTGCTCGGAGAGGCTGTTTAACCTCTTGGCGTCCACGCTATAGCCGAATGACGGCCACAGCGCGGACCTGAATTTCCAGGAGGCTGTCTTATAACGACTTAGTCTGAACATGCGCCCCATGTGCCCCCTGCAGGGAGTGTGCTGTGATCACCTAGTCACTGAGACTCGGGTGATCACAGAACGAAGTAAGGGGCCAATCCCAGCCCCTTACCACGTGATCAGCTGTCAGCCAATGACGGCTGATCACATGATGTAAACAAAAGCTCAGTAATCTTCTTCTTTTTTTTTTTTTTCTCGCGCTGACAGTGTGAGGAGAAGAAAAAGCTGATCACCGGCTTATGTGCAAGGGACATCAGTCCCAAAGAGAGGCAATTCTGCCTCATCTGTGCCGCCTATTAATGCCCACCAGTGGTGCCAATCAATGGCACCTAGCAGTGCTGCCTATCGGTGTAACCAATCGGTGCCCAACACTTCAACCCATCAGTGCCCACCACTGCCACGTATCGGTGCCCATCAGTTCCGCCTCATCAGCATACATCAATGGAGAAAAATTACCTCTTTGCAAAATTGTATAACAAACTATAAAAACAAATTATAAAAATCTTTTTTTTTTTTTATTCGGTCTTTTTTAACAAAAAATTAAAACCGCAGGGGTGATCAAATAGCACCAAAAGAAAGCTCTGTTTGTGGGGAAAAAAATTATAAAAAAATTTATTTGGGTACAGTGTTGTATGACCGCGCGATTGTCATTCAGAGTGCATCAGTGCTGAAAATTGGTCTGGGCGGGAGGGGGTTTAAGTGCCCAGTAAGCAAGTGGTTAAACGGGTAGAAATTATTTATTTATTTTTTAATAAAGCACAGGCACCAGGATACAGCATTGCGGATGATCTAAAGGTCAGATAGTTTTGAAGCGGTAGGGAGAGGAGCAGAGCAGCGCTAGTGAAGGCTGACAGGCAGGGAAGGGGAGGGGGGTGGAGGACAGAGGGAGATACAAAAGAGCCGGAGGCACGTAAACTGACCTCAGCTCAGAAGCCATGATACAACATGATCCATTTACAGGGGGAGGGCAGAACCAGGCAGGATCGGCCAGGTATTTAAGGTGTTACAGGGGGCCAAATGACATGGCACAAGCACTGTGCATAGCATGCTTTAACCACTTCAATAACAGTCACTTTCACCCCTTCTTGCCCAGGAAATTTTTAGCTTTCAGTGCTGTCACACTTTGAATGACAATTGAGCGGCCATACAACACTGTATCCAAACAAATTTTTTACAATTTTCTTCCCACAAATAGAGCTTTCTTTTGGTGGTATTTGATCACCTCTGCGTTTTTTTTTTTTTTTTTTCCGTTTCTCTTATAAAATTTTGATTTCTCCTTCACTGACGGGCACTGAGTTGGCAGTTGGCACGGATATGTAAAATTAATGGGCACTGATATGTAGAATGGATGGGCACTGATGGTTGGCACTGACGGGCACTGATGGTGACTTTGGACACTAAAAGATGGCACTGATGGGCAGCACTGATTGGGTAGGTACTGACAGGTGTTAATGCTGGGCACTGATTGGCACTGTGATCGACACTGGCACTATGGTGGACACTGATTTGCACTGTGGTAGGCACTGTTTGGCACTTTATTGGGCACTGGCAGGAGGTTATGATGGGGCACTGACTGGGCACTGATAGGCAGCTGAAGGGTACATTTGATGGGGGCTGTGCTGATTATCAGCACAGACCCCCCCCCCCGACAGGGAGAGCCGCCAATTGGCTCTCCCTGTCAGCACGAACCGAGGAATGCCATTTACGGGCACTTCCTGGTTCTTGCGATGATCAGCTCCACCCCACCTTCTCTCTCTCCTCTTTGGCCAATGGCTCCAAATGCTGTCAGTCAAATCCAGTGCAGAGGGTGTGGGTCTAAGCTATGCTATTCTGTGTTAATGGATGCACACGGCACCTGCACGAGTGCCTCCATAGCAAGTGGCTTTTTATGGGGGCATTCGGAGAAGGGGGGAGCCTTGAGCGCTAGTGGTGGACTACAGAACAGGAGGTTCAGAACTGCTCTGTGCACTGACAGTGCTAATTTGAAACGCTTAGAGGTTGATTTACTAAAGGCAAATCCACTTTTCACTACAAGTGCATTTGGAAGCGCAGTCACTGTAGATCCAAGAGGGACATGCAAGGAAAATAAAAAAAATGCATTTTTGCTTGTACATGATTGGATGATAAAATCAGCGGAGTTTCCCCTTTATTCAGGACTTCCCCTCAGATTTACAGTGACTGCACTTTCAAGTGCACTTGCAGTGCAGAGTAGATTTGCCTTTAGTAAAATGAACCCTTATGTGTCTTCAGCTCTACAACATCTCAAGGGAGACACAGATTTTATCTAACGTTATGGAGCCAGTTGAGGATTCAGACATTGCCTTATAGTATAGGTGGACATGAAGAAGGCCTTACATCTACGTAGTAGGGTGTATGCTGAGCTAGGGTGTTTCCCTGGGGGTGTGTGTAACCTAAGTGGGATTGGGTAGAACAGATAATTCTGGGAAGAATGATCATCTTGTTTACATTTTATACATCCTAACCACGTTACTATAGGGTTCTGCCAGGTTTTATGGTCTCGTTCTATGTAGTGTGTCAAAGTTTGATGTGTACAGTAGTTTAATATCTGGATATGTGTGTGCCCAGGTAGGGCGGTGTGTGTTTTTCCAGTTGAATGGAAAGGTCGCTTTGAGTTGTGATGTCAAATCTGGTGACATTGTAATTTAAGAATTGAGGATTTCAGATCTACTACTTTAAGCAGGGTCTCCTCCATAAACAGCCAATCAAGCCTGTCAAAGGCCTTTTCATCGTCTGTTAATATTTGAAAGGGGGTGGGATTTGGGCCATAACTGGTCCAGGGAAGAACATTAAGGGCTCTGATGTTATCTCTGGTTTCCCTGCCCATTATGAGGCCTGTTTGATCAGGGTTTCAGGAGTCCCTGCAATCTGATCACCAAAATGTTTGTATCAGTTTTCAACAGGCAAATGGGACGGTAATTTTGGCAGCATGTCTGGTTCTTACCTGGTTTAGTTATAACCACTATATGTGCCAGCAACGCCTCCTTAGGTAAAAGCAAAAAAGAAAGAAAAAGTCCTTTTGGGGTAAGGGTACCAAGGATAGCTGCTTGTACTAATCCTGAAGGTAACCCCCCCCCCCCAAAATTTTTTTTTTTTTGAAAATTGGAACAAATAACATTTAAAATTATCATCTTGTTTAATAAACATATAAAGAGTACAAAAGACAAACAACACCTATATTAAAATACAGATTATGCATATCACGGTAATAGCGTCTTTAATAACTTCTCCAAAAAATGGGAAATTCAGAAGCGCATGGTGGTCTCCTCTACTAGTTTCGCGGTATAATGGCCGCTTCCTCAGGAGGATATCTATACAAAATATAATGATTAATATAAAACAATTGGACAAGCAACAGCAAAATGTAAATAAACATAGTAATCAATAATCATTCCATAAAGAGGGAACAAAAGAATCAGCTCACACCTGACTTCAGGAGAATGGACTACACACAGCGGGATTCCCATAAATATCTCCCCCCACGGCGGACATGGGGGATTGGCCCAGCGGCTCTAGTGGAGGAGAGGAAAAAACACTTTTGGTGTGAGATTATAAATTGAATTAACTCACCAGGAAAGGAGAAGATTCAATTTCTTGATGTATTAATTGTATTGGTCTATCAGTTAAAGATCACTGAATTGTGTTTGACTGGCTCTATATTGCGGTTCCATAAAGGTATCATGTGCAGTAGGTAGTATGAATGGATTACCACCAAAGTAAATCTGCAGATATAAATAAGGCATATGCCATAATGAGCCAGGTAAAAACAATAACATCTAATGTTAAGCGTATAGAAAGTAATATACCTGGTAGTGAAGACTACCGACGCAAAAGTTTGTAGGGAAGTCTATTGATCCGTCTGGAGCCTCCAACACAGCCGCACGGTCTGCCCACTCAGCGGTCAATACGATCGCTTAAATAGGCTTCCCAACACACACGCGTCGTGACGTCGCAGAATGTTCGGCGTCCGACGTCATGTGGTCAGTTCCTCCACACTGCGTATGTGCGGTACTGTTAACGCAAATGCGGAAGTGCGCAGGGAGACGCTGACGGACCCGTAGGTCCCAGCGTTAACCCCTGCAAGCCAGCAAAGGATAATATTACCTAGCCGGCCAGGAGGGACACATGTCCGCCGGGGGGAAACAAAAGGGGGAAAAAAAATCGCCGTGGGGAGAAACACCACCAACGTTCGTCAAGGGTGAGCCAAACTTAAGTATTATAAATAAATGTAAAGAGTAATACAAAAAAATTATATAACAATCACAATAACATTTAAATAACAGGGTTATTATGGTGCCCTGATATACAAGTGACTTCATTATCAATTGGGCAAGCCTTAAACAGAGAGGGGGGGGGGGAGGAAAGGGGGGGGAAAAAAAAACAGAAAAGTTCATAGTTAAACTTACTTTATAAAAAAGGTTTGTAGGAGATCATTTCGTTCAGGCCCGGGGGACGGGTTGCATTGAGCCGTTCGATCCATAGTTTCCTTCTGTAGGATCTTGCAGTCCCAATCGCCCCCCCTCGGGCCCGGAGGGACAACCTCCAAAATAAAAAACTGAATCACCGAAGTGTCAAAGCGGTGACAGAGACCGACATGTCTCCCAATTGTTGTCAATTTACCACTTTCGGAATAATAAAGGTGGTCACCAATACGCTGTCTAAATTCCCGAAACTTCTTCCCTATATAGAATGCTTTACAGTTACAGTTCATCATGTAGATCACACCTCTAGTATTACAATCTGAGTATGTACGTGGAAAAAATATTTCCCCATTGGGTAAGGTAAATTGTTCACGTTGCCCATGGGTAATGGAAGGTAGACAGTTGTTACATTTAAATGTACCTCTTGGGGCATTGTCTGAAAAATTAGAGGGTGTATAGTGACTACATGTTAGTCTCTCGAAGAGATACTGCTCTTCGGAAAACTAATTCTGGAGTGGAGCGTAAATATTTAGACAGAATGTGATGGTCTGTAAGAAGGTGCCAATTTTTCAGTTATGTAATGTTTGATGGTGGGCAGAGTAAGTGGTGATGAATCTAACAGATTCTCTATCAATATTTTTTGGGCGTGAATGTAGTAATGTATTACGTGAGCGCGATACTACTTTGTTATATGCCTTTCTCAGGCTCGTGGATGAATAGCCTCTCTCTAATAGTCGGTCCCGTAGGGCATCAGCCTGAATCTTAAAATCTGTATCTAAGCTACAGTTTCTGCATAACTGCAGAAACTGTGCGAAGGGGATACTACGTATCAGGGGTTCCGGGTGGGCACTAGTAGCAAATAAAAGGGTATTACCTGCTGTCGGTTTACGATAGAGGTCTGCATAAAGTGCCATCAGATTGTTTAATGATGAATAGATCTAAAAAACAACGTAAATTTAAGATTAAAGTCGTTTATGCTCAATTCTTGTATAAATTGCAAAAGTTTTTCTTTTGTGCCCGTCCAAACCATAAATAGGTCGTCCAGATATCGGTACCACAAAAGTGCATTTTCCAAGAAGGAGGCGAGTCGTTCGTTCGAGTGTAACTGTCTTTCCCAGGCTCCCAAATAAAGGTTTGCATATGCAGGAGCACAGGATGTCCCCATAGCGACGCCCTGGGCCTGCAAATAAAATTGACCATTAAATACAAAATAATTTTTAGTTAGGATAGACTGCAAGAGTGTTAAAATGAAGTTATTGAAGGGCCAAGTGGTTGTATCCTGTTCATATAGAAAGGATCCAGCCATCCGGACGCCCGACTCGTGGGGAATACTCGAGTATAGAGCCTCGATATCTATTGCCACGAGTGGGGCGTCTGGAGGGATCTGGGTCCCCTCCAAGTGTTGTAGCAATTCTGCAGTATCCTTAATATACGAGGGTAGACTTTGAACATGGGGCATCAGACAGGCATCTACCAGTTTACTGGTGTTGTCTGTCAATGAGCCCATCCCCGAGACAATTGGTCTGCCCGGGGGTAGTTGTATATTTTTATGGGTTTTTGGGAGAGCTTAAAAGGTAGGGATAATCGGAAATTTGGGAATCAGGAATTCAAAAGTGTCCTTGTCAATAAGGCCCTTTGATAGGGCCTCAGTGCAAAGGGCACAGAGCTCCTGATGAAATGAAGAGGTCACAGATTGATCAATGAGTTGATACCAAGTACGATTAATAAGGAGAGCCATACACATGGCTTGATATTGGTGGTGTGTCATGAGGACAATGTTGCCCCCCTTGTCTGATTGTTTGACCAAGTCTGGGCGTTTTTGTAAAGATTTAAGTGCACGGGACTGTCCAGAATCGAGATTAGGGGTAATCTTATGCCATTGTTGTCGTTTCAGATCTTTTTTTTTTTTTACCAGAAATCGTTTCAGATCTTTAATTGTGGTCTGGAGAAAGGCCCAAATAGTAGGGCATGTCATAAGATCCAGTAATCTACGGGAGCGTAGTCGGAATTTTTTTGTAGGTATATCCAATTGGCCAGGCAAGGTCAATTGGGATGTGGTGGATGGGGGAGGGGGAAGGGAAGAGGGGGAATCCTCAATAGCACCTTCATCATAGAGAAGCATGAGGTCCCTCAATGCCCTAAATTCTGCCATAGTAAAGTGTTTAGTACGCTCAGTAAGTTGTCGTTCAAGATTGAGGTTAGTACTGTTTTTATCATACATGAATTTAAATGTGAGGTTGCGTGCAAATAAATATAAATCTTTTATAGTTTCTTTTACTTTTAGTGTGCCGAGGACAGAAACCTAAACCCAATTGGAGCACTGATACTTAGTTAAATTTATGACATTGTGGTTAGTGTGGGGTTGGGGATCTGTGATGGGATTAGTGTAGGTTTTAGGACATAGGAATCCAGGTTCCCTTGTTGTTTGAGATCTAAAAAAATTAGATCTTCATTTACTTTAGTGTATTTATTAGACATAAGTGAGGAATTTAAGACCTTAGGGATAGTGCCATGCAGTGTGGAGTGACCTGTAGCTCCTTCCAGTGGAGTGAGGGTGTCCATGGGTGTTTGTGTATTGGATGTGCCTGCAGATTTAGGAATTTTAGGACCCTTTTTATCTTTAAGATTCGCAGGTGGAGTATTTCCACTGTGACGTACTCTTTTACGAGAAGAGTTAGGTAAAAGGTTGTCTGAGGAGATGATATTAAAATATTGGCATAGAGGCCGGCCCAGGCTTTTCCCATTAGGGGGACCTTGGATAACCACATCTATTTCTAAGAGAGTTATGGGCCATTCCAGCTCCTCCACTATCGTTTTTGAAAGACCGGGATGTCCCACCTCCTGCAGTTATTGTATAAGATTGCGTTGTTGGGATTTGGATAGAGGGTCTGTCGGGAGCTTGAGGTTGTATAGTGATTGATAGTAAAGCCTAAATTTGTTGGTCATTTGTGCAGAATCCAAAATTGCACAAAGTCTGTCTTGTACCGTCAATTTATGAACATGGCAAAGATTTTGTTTGTTTCTCAGAATCCGTGCTAGCAGGCGACCACATTTTTCTTATTGTACATCACAGGACACAGAAACATAGTAGTTACTATGTGGGTTATAGGCCATCTTCAGGTGATGGACACTGGCACACCTTAAGACAAGAAGTCCACTCCCTATATAACCCTTCCCACTTCTGGGAGTACCTCCGTTTTTTCGCCAGTATCTAAGGTGTTGGTCACATGTGAAGATGTGCTGAGCTCCTCTGGAGCAATCCTTGATGGGGCTAGCTATGCAGCTGGGTCCATTTAAAGAGTCTCTTGGGCTGAATTGAATGGTACCCGGGTCTTGTGTCTGAAGAAACAAGATTTTGCCTGTAAACGCTTCTCTTTTTAGAAAGCTGGATTCTGGGTTCCAGCACTTTTGATATTAAGGCCATGAAGTTTTACTGGTGGGATGCTATTGCAGGTCCAGGATTGTGGGTTCCCGAGGGTCCCCAGCTCCTGAAGGTTTAACGGAACCCACTGTGAAGGGTGAAGGTTGAATCTGTTGGTTTTTACCACAAAAAACCCTGCGACGGGAAAGGTAAGTGGAGTTTTCTAAGAAATTTTTGAATTTTCTTATGAAATGTCTCCTTTAATTAGTAAATGTTGTCATGCCTATGTGTCACCACTGGGGGCTGTATAGAGCACATACCTTCTCATGCTTTCTCAAGCGATCACGCTGTGTCTGGAGCAGCAGGCTTCTTTTTTCCTCCAGCCAGCAGAAGACCTCTGGTAAGTGTGTAGAAAAACAACAAGGGATGTTGGCGCTCAGCTGACCAATGTGAATGAAATGATTAAAATTTGAACAATGAATGAAATTAATATAAGACCAGTGTCCAAACAAAAAATTTTAAAAGTACTTGGGATGTGAAAATTGTCCAATCACTGGTTCTTGCTTGATAGATGGATAATAGATGCTTGCACTGTCATGGAGGGCTGCTCTTCTCCAGAGTGAAGCCGACTCAGAATCATTGGGCAAAAAAGGAAAATAGGAGAGCGCCACTCAGTAAAAACGAAAGCACTTTAACTGAGTGGCGCTCTCCTATTTTCCTTTTTTTCTCCGGTAAGTCTGGGGGGGGGGGGGTGTTACTCCTTACCAGACACCCCCCACCTGGGCTATACTCGCCCCCTCTTCACGAGGAAGAGCACAGGAGAAAACGGGGAAAAAAAAATAATAAAAACCTCGGCACTCCGCCCTACTTGGCTGCTTCCAGGCTTGCTCCTCGCCATTTTTTTCCCTTCACAGAATTATCCAGTGGGATCAGAGGCCAAAAGAGGAGGAGCAGGCCGTAGGAAACGGAGGGGGCGGGGCTTAGCGCAGAGTTGGCATCCTCCACCATTCAGCTGGAATGTGCTTTTTAGAAGCGCCATTATTGTTGCTGCAAGCTGACGGAGGAACACGAGCAAAGAGGGGCATGAAAGAGGTTTGATACAGACATTCCTTTTGACACATTTACTATTGCATCAGGCTGAGTATTAATAGCAGCAGCAGGGCTGGACTATTGCTCAAGCAATTGATGCGTTCCTTCTGGTAGTACCTCGGCCTTGTCCATCGGGCTATGGTCGGAAAAAAAACACCTAAAAAAATAGGCTATAGAAAGACTTCTACAGCCACAACGAACCTAAAACCATCTAAAAAAAAGATGGCAGAGTGAGGGACGTCGGGTGTTGCAGCTGCTCTTAATACTGCAGCCCATGTTTATATTACTGAAGAGGTTTTTTCCTCAACCATTTTAGGCTTGGAACAAAAGATTGATGCGTTAATCAGGTCCCCTTCCATTACCCAGGACCCTAAGCATAACAGGTCCCCTTCCATTACCCAGGACCCTCAAACTAAGGCACAGGGTGCGAGAGATTACAAATTTCTCTCAGGGGACCAGGAAGAGGCGGATGACTCCTCTTCTGAAGAGTCTAATACGAATTGATCGGGTTCACAAGAAGGGTTGTTGGTACAATCTCTCACTGAATTGGTCCGCTCCACATTTTTGCTGCCAGATCGGAGTCAGTCGATGAGCCCACTTCTTGTTTGGGTTTGCTAAAGCCTCCCTAAGATATTCATGCTTTTTCTATCCATTCATTACTAAAAAAAAGCTTATGTATTCTGAGTGGGAGCACCTAAATAAACAGTTTTTTCCTCCCAAAAAGTTTTCAACACTTTATCCCATGGAGGAAGAGTTTAATAAGAAATGGGGGATTCCAGCAATTGACGCTGCTATATCCTCTGTGACTACAAACTTCACTTGTCTGTTAGACAATGCTGAAGTATCCAACAGATATGAAGTTGGAATTCCTATTTAAAAACAATATTTCTCTGGCGGGTTCAGGGGTTCAGCCTGCGCTGGCAGCGATCGGTGTATGTCAGTCCTTAAAAGACCAGTTTAAACAGGTGCTAAGGATTATTCCTGATCAGCAGGCCCAAGATTTGGTCGGGATATCGAAGGAGTTAGGAGTTATGTTTTACAGTAGACGCTATGAAAGATTCTATTCTCCAGGCCTCACGCCTTATGCTTGGGCTTGGAATGGTTGGAAAATTGGTCAGCCGAAGCGCAGTGCAAAAAGCTAGTTTTTCATTTCATGGTGAATGGTTGTTTTGGGGAAAATCTGGGTAAATCCAAAGAATTTCTAACGGAAAAAATTCACTTTTACTAGTGATGTAATCAATACAATAATTATTATATCTGTGTATTGATTTGTCTAATCCCTATAGTTAGTCTATTAACACTCTGAGCACATGTTACTGTTGATATCACAATAATACAAGGTTAGCTATGAAACCAAACACACGGTTTATAAGTAATCAAGTCTTATTTATTTCCCAAGGAATTAGGAAACTAATATAAAAGTATTAAAAGGTATTACAATGTTACATATACAGAGCATATAACAACAATCAAATATCAAAGATACTTATCACGCATCATTTCATCTGCTGGTTCTGGATGATAAAAGGGGTCTGGGCCACATGGTTTTAGGCCCGATTCAGCACCCAGAGCAAGGCCTCAAGATGGCCGACCAATGAGGCCTGCACAGACCACCATCAGCAGAGAGAGAAAGGGGCAGAGAAACAGAAAATGCCTGTGTGTGCTCATTTCATTCAAACATACACACCCACTCATGGCCACCCACATTTGCCTTCTATCCAATAGATATCGCCAAGAGATAATCCTTCAAATGTCTGCCCATTCTTAAGGAAGCATGCTGTATTGTCCACTAGGGGCAGCATCTCTATTAGCCCTGGGCCGTCTTAGCTCTTTTTCTCTTTGAAGCCTGTAATCACACACATCACAGCAGGTGGGCTTGAGCCAAGCCATTGTTAAAGCTTTGACGTGTTTCATTCCAACTGAGGCTACCTGGCTGTAACAACCAGGAAGTGAAATACCAGACGTGTGATACTAAACCATATTGCTATCCAACAAAAGTTAAGAAGAAGTTTTTAAGCGTTTTTCTTTTGTTTTAAATACTTTTTATTTCGTTTTCCACATTTACAAAAGACAGTAAAAAAAATATTTCTTATACGTACTATTTCAGATCACTTTTAGGATTCATAATATTTCAGTGTTTTCAACATTCATATAAAAACAAAAAGAAAATACATATTGGGTACCCGACCGGATCGATCCTTAATGTATCAGATACACATATATATACATATATATATATATATACACATATGTATCTATGTATATTTAAAAGAGGATATTTAAAAAAAAAAAAGGGAAAAAAGAGAAAAAGGGGGGAAGGGGAGGGGGGGAGAGGAGGGGGGAATCCAACCCTCCACACCTCAGTGTTCAAAATTATCCTCTTGTGATTTTATCTTACCCTTACTATTGCTCTCTCCCGTGATTCCTTTTCTCAATTCAATTTGTGATATATATATAAGGTGGGGGTTTCTTTCTCTCAATCCCCACCTTCTTCTACCATTAAAAAAGAAGAAAAAAAAAAAAAAAGGGAAGGTCCCCCCAACCTCTCTCCCCATCCCCAAAAAAGAAAAATTTCCCTTCTCTCTCTCTCTCTCCCTTTTTTCCCCCCTTCCTCCCCCCTCCCCTTCCTTTAAAAAAACCCCCCCAAAAAAAAACCCCGGAACTAAATAATTAATAAAAAATAAAATTAAAGCGTTTTTCTTTTAAAACAAGCTTCTTCAGTGCCAGGAGCATCAGCCTCCAGGCAGCCACGACGGCCTCCACCACCACGTTCAAGAGGTAAACCTCAGAGTCAACCCCAGGCTCAAAAGAGGCCCTGGGGGAGGAAACGCACAAAAAAAAAATACTAAAACCTCCTTATGAAGGGGTGCCCCCGCTCGCTTGAGTGAGGGGAAGACTTCTGCAGTTCTCAAGGGCAGGAACATTGTCAAGACAAATGGGTGGCTTCCTCAATATCTCTAGATTACAAATTAACGTTCCAAGACTTCCCGTATCCTCGTTTTTCTCAGATCAGAGATTCGGAAATAAAGAAGTCTTTCTGGCTTTGGATCATCTCTTGTCTCAAAAGGTGATATCGGCGGTCCCCATGGAAGAGCGAAGTTTAGGGTTTTATTCAAAACTTTTCACGGTACCAAAATCAAACTGGGATGTCGGATCTATTTTAGATATCGAAGATCTAAACCATTTTTTGAATATCTGCTCTTTTCGCAGTCAATCTGATCAGTGGTCTCCATTCTACAAGGTTGAGAACTTCTAGCATCAATCGCCATAAATATCTATGCTTTGAGATAGAAAATCTTAATTTTCTGTTTGTAGCTCTGCCTTTTGGCACCTCAAGTGTTTTACAGAGGTCCTGGCTCCCCCTTTAGCCAGGTTAAGGGCTCACGGTATGATTCTAGCTTACTTAGAGGATCTACTCTTGATAGATCAGTCGGTAGCCTGCTTAAACCAAAGTTTGATCACCACAGTCAATTACCTGGAATAACTAGGTTGGATTCTCAACCTAGAGAAATCCCCCTTAAAACCATCAAGATTGCAGTACTTGGGGCTTATCATAAATACAGCTCGGAAGAGGGTGTTCTTGCCCCAGGCAAAGATCAGTTCCATAAGGGAACTGATTCAAGTGGTAAAAGCAAAGAAGAATCCTTCTATTCGACTTTAAATTATATTGTTGGGAAGATGGTGGCTTCATTCGAGGCTGTTCCTTATGCTCAGTTTCATTCAAGACTGCTACAAAATATCCTGTCAACTTGGAACAGGAAGGTCCAAGCTCTAGACTTCCCAATGTGTTTTTCCCCAAAAGTGTGTCAGCCTCAGTTTGTGGTCGATGACCTAAAAAAAAGGGAAATTATTTTTACCAGTTACCTTGAAAGTGGTAACAGATGCCAGACTTCTGGGCTGGGGAGCAGTCCTTGAAGAAGCGTCTGTCCAGGGAAGATGGTCCAAAACAGAAATTACCTTGTTCATCAATATTCTAGAGATTCGGGCAGCTCGTCTGGCCCTGAAGACATCTATGCTCAGATTACGGCATTACCCTGTCCGGATCCAATCCGACAATGCTACAGTAGTGGCCTATATCGATCACCAAGGGGGCACGAGAAGTCGTGCAGCCCAGAGAGGTGAATCATATCCTATCTTAGGCAGAAGACAACATTCCTTGCCTATCAGTCTTCATTCCAGGAATAGAGAATTTTCAGGGAGACTACTTCAGTCGCTTGTTTTTTCCAGGAGAATGGTCCATCTTTCTATCAATATGTCAAAGATGGGGAATTCCGGACATGGATCTGTTTGCATCCAGATTCAACAAAAAGATCGACAACTTTGTGTCATGGACACAGGATCCGCTGGTGGGATCAGTTTTCACTGATCTATGCGCTCCCTCCTGTTCTGCTACTTCCGCGCCTTCTTCACAGGATCCAGCAGGAAGGTAAGGAGGTAATTCTTGTGGCCCAGGAGATCTTGGTATGCAGAGATCGTAAAGATGACGGTAGGGGACCCATGGACCCTACCATCATGGCTAGACCTTCTATCGCAAGGTCTGGTATTCCATCCTATCTTAAAAACGCTAAATTTAATGGTTTGGCAGTTGAGACCCACATTCTTTTTTTTTTTTTTTTGTAAATAGTCTTTATTAAATTTTTTAGTGTACAGAAATACAGGATACATAGGGCGAAAAGAAAATACATTGCCCAGCAATTAACAGATGCCGATCTCAACATTGTATTAGGCATACTGGCAAGAAAGGAAAGAAAAGAGAAAAAAGAAAAAAAAAAAAAAACAGGAGAAAACACAAAAAAAAAAAAAAACACAAAACAGAAACCCCAGTTACAGGATATCGGTACAGTGATGTGAATAAACCAACAGATGCAAATTGCAACAGATGCGCAGACCAGGGAGTATCAGGATGTGAATCATATATATATATATATATATATATATATTAACCCATACGTAAAGCTAACCATCCGACATCCCTGGGCTGCGGAAGCACAGTCATATCAGTATTCAGCTATAACATTATTCCACCGAATATTATGTACACAAGAAATTGTAATAGAGGGCGTAAGGAAGGGAGTCAGAGAAGGGACGGGGAGGGTGTAGTCGGTCTAGTCCAGTCTACTCGGCTGGGGGTAACCCCTCAGTTCTTACATTTATACCAAGTAGTCCAACATTTCCACTTGTTATCAAAATGTTTTTTGTTTCCCCCTGCTGCTGCTATTAGTGACTCATAGGTATAATGGGTCTGCATAGTAAGAAAAACCTTGGCTACATCCGGGGCTTTGTTGCTCTTCCAATGTCTTGTGATTAGAGACCTGGCAATTATCAATACGTGGGTAACCACTACTCTAAATTCTGGTGGAAAAGAATCTATTACCAAATTTAGTATGGCCAAGGTCGGGCTGGGGGGAGTGATAATTCCCGTGATGCTGGAGAGTGAGCGGAATATGGAATTCCAGTAGCTAGTGAGATGTTTACAAGTCCAAAACATGTGGAGTAAGTTGCCTACTTCCCCACATCCTCTCCAGCATAACGGTGAGCCATCCCTACCAAACTGGGCAATCCTGTATGGGGTAAGATACCACCTCAGGGCAATCTTTTGTGACAGTTCCCAATGGTTCACACACTTAGAGGCCCTGTATAGCCACTTGAAAGCCTCCTTCCACTGTGGAATAGTGAAGGTCGTCTGCAGGTCGGCTTCCCATTTGAGATAGGGGGGTGATTTAACAAAGTCCATTTTACATTGGAATAGATTATAAAATAAGGAGATACCTTTAACAGATATAGGGGTAGTATTATAAAATTGCCAGGCCTCTTTTGAAAGGCGAATGGTGGGTGTAGCGATGGATCTGCAAAAGTGATGAATTTGATTATATTTGTCAGAAAATGATAAATGAAAACGAAGTTGGAGAGTGTCGAACGGGATAAGGGAGTTCCCATCATACAGGTCAGAGATAAGTTGAAGTCCCTTCTCCTGCCAGCTCGTGAGTGACAAGTTGGGTATGGCCTGTTGTAGGGTCGATAAGGGTATTGGGATGGTAGTCAGTCTGTCAGATGGCAAAGGGAGTTTTAAAAAAGTCCTCCAGGTATCCAGGGAGGCACGGAGAGTGGGAGGTAAGCTATGTGTGGGAGTTGGGTGTAGGGCGTCAACCAACAGAAGCTGTTTAAGATCTTTGGTCGGACTCAGGGCACGTTTGACACTGCACCAAGGGGTGTCCGCCGGTTGGTGGAACCACTTCCGCAGTTGAGTAAGGATAGAAGCTCTGTAGTAGTCCTGTATGTCAACCAGACCCATCCCCCCCGGCCGACCTATGTTTGGTCAGTAAAGGTTTTGCGCATCTGGGTCTCGAATCTTTCCAAATGAAATTTTTAAGTAGAGAATTTAGAGCTTTGATATGTTTCGATTTTACCGGGATAGGCAGGGTCCGGAAGACATACAGCACTTGAGGGAGAAGTAGCATTTTAAATGTAGCAAGTCTGCCCGACCAGGTCAGTTCAGTAGTAGCCAAGCGTTTGGCTTCTTTAGTAAGTTTGTCTATGAGGGGCCCGTAATTAGCGTCCGCTATCATCTTGAGATCAGTAATTTTTAGACCAAGGTATGTTATACCATCTTTGTTCCAGGTGTAGGGAAAAGCTTTCTGTAAAGATTCACAAATGGGGGAGGGAAGTCCTAACGGGAAAATAAGCGATTTCGTGCAGTTGACCTTATAGTAGGATACATTACTAAATTCTATAAGTGTGCTATGGGCGTAGGGAAGGGAGGTTCGTGGTGAGGTTAGAAACAGAATGATATCGTCCGCAAATAACTTGATAACATGTGAACCATGTGGAAGGTCAAAGCCGGCAATATTAGGGTGAGTTCTAATCCTTTCCGCTAGGGGCTCTATGATTAAGTTAAAGATAGAAGGGGATAGGGGGCACCCCTGTCTGGTACCATTAGAAATGGTAAACGTGGTCGACAGCATATTAGATGTATAGACTTGCGCACAGGGGGACGAGTAGAGGGCCATTATGGCCGATAGGATAGGGCCTGTAAATCCATATTTTTGTAATGCGAGTCTCGTATAACCCCAATGAATCCTGTCGAATGCCTTCTCCGCATCCAAAGAGAGGAGCAGAGAAGGTATCCGACAGGTCCCGGCGTATTGCATAATGTTAATAACTCTTCTCGTGGCATCAGAAGCTTGCCTGCCCGGAGTGAAGCCCGCCTGGTCAGCACCTACCAGTCCAGGCAGGATCGTGAGTAGTCTGTGTGCGAGGATTTTCGCATATAGCTTAACATCATAGTTAAGCAAAGAGATCGGCCTAAAGTTGGCAGGTGAAGTGGGTTCTTTTCCCGGTTTCGGGATGGTAACTACATATGCTTTAAGCATTTCTGCAGGAAACGAGGCAGAGGACATTGCTGTTGAATAAACATTTATAAGTGATGGGATAAGGTTGTCTTGAAAAGACCTATAATAGTCATTGGGGAGCCCATCTGGGCCTGGAGACTTCCTCAGAGGGAGGGTTCTAACGATTTTTCTAATCTCAGGCTCCGTAATAGGGGAGTTCAAGGAGTTAAGTTGATCAGGGGTAAGGGAGGGTAAATTAATTTTCGCTAAGAACTCCTTTATAGTATGTTCATTCGGTTGAGGGGTGTTGGGGTCATTTTTTAGATTATAGAGCGAGGCATAGTACTCAGCAAAGGAGTTTGCTATTTCCTTGGGGTTGTAGATTTTCCGTTTAGTTGGAGGATGTAGAAGGTACGAAATTTTTGACTTAATTCTTGCTGCTCTAAGCCTTTGGGCAAGAAACTTGCCTGCCCGATTCCCGGAAGAGTAGTGGGACAGTTTGAAATATCTGACATGTTTGTCATATTGTTCTATCAAAAGAAGTCTGAGATCAGAGCGATATTGGGCAAGACTTTGCGCAAGTTGCAAAGTCGCACATGTCTTATTAAGTGATTCTAACGATCTAATCTTATGGATAATTTGGTCAAGTTTTTGTGTCCTCTGCCTTGCACATATTTGTAACATAACACCTCTTATATATGCTTTGTGTGCACACCATAGCAACATTGGATCTGAAACCGACTGGTCATTTAAGGAGAAAAATTCAGAGAGGTTAGCGGCTACACTCGCAGAGTGTTCTGGTTTTTGAAAAATACGAGGGTTAGCCCTCCATAGATACGCAGAGCCTGGAGTGTGCCCCTCCACCACCACGACAGAAACAGGAGCATGATCAGACCATGTGATGTCATGTATGGTGGAGGAGGACACTGCCTGCAAGAGATGTTTATCAACTAAAATTAAATCAATTCTAGAATATGAATTGTGCCTTAAAGAGTGATAAGAATAATCACGCTCGTTTGCGTGCTGACACCTCCAAACATCAAACAAGTACTCCGCATGCAGGAGAGGTTGAAGTGAAGATGGTTGTCGTCTAGCTGTGGAGGTAGTGTCCATATTGCAATCCGGCGTCAGATTGTGATCTCCACATATCACTACCGATCCCTTCTTGTTGGCACAAATTTTCTTGTGAAGGCGTTTCAGAAAGCGTAGTTGGTGAGAGTTGGGTGCGTACAGGTTTACTACATTGTAGGGTTTGTTGTTGAGTTCGCAGACCAGGATAAGTTAACGACCCTCCTGGTCAGCTAGAAGGTCCTTCATGGTGAATGCGACTGAATCCTTGATAGCGATTAGGACTTCTTTTTGCTTCTTGGCACAAGAAGCCATGAAAATGTGCGGAAAGTTTTTGTGGCGAAATTGGGGCACACAGTCGGCAGCGAAGTGGGTCTCCTGGATGCAGAGAACATCGGCATTTAATTTAACCGCTTCTTTCCAAAGAGAAGACCTCTTAGCAGGGTGGTTGAGACCATTAACATTAAACAAAACTATATTAATAGCCATCATTAGTCATCAAAGATGAATAAAAAGGTAATGAGGGTACCGCAGGCATGATTCCAGAGTGTCCCAAAGGTCTTCTTCTGATATTCCAAGGAGACTTGCTAGGCGAGTGGTGAATGGAAAGACAGGTAGACCGACCAGATCCTTTAAGAAGGGATTAAAGGGGGGGGGGAGAGAAAAAAAATAAAAGGAAAAACAAGCAAACGAAGTTCTGTAAAAAAGTAGGTGCAAACCTGCACGTAGAGGCATAACAGCTGCCCATATTCAAGGGGGGGGGGGGAGAATAAACACACTGAGTTGGGGGACTCAACGGGAACACTATCATTGAGAAAAGAACATAGACACATCCACAGACGTGTATCCAAGGCTGACTTCATTTATTTTTCTTCTTGCGCACCACCTTTTGCCAGTCCATCGGTAAATGGTCGTTGAAGGAGGGGGAAGCGCCATCTGAAGACGGGGAAGGGAGAATGTCCAATGATCGCAACAATGCGAGGCCCTCATCAATGGAGGTGACCACAGTAGCTTTGCCCTCGTGGGTGACCGTCAGTTTAACTGGATAGCCCCACCTGTACTGAATATTGTGGTTACGCAGGGCCTTAGTTACAGACAGAAGGGATTTGCGCTTCTGCATAGTAAACTGTGAGAGGTCGGCAAACAATTGGATGCGAGCGTATTCTGCAGGGCGGTTCTGTTGTTTGCGGAAAGCAGACATAAGTTGCTCCTTTGTTTGAAATAAATGAACTCTCATTAAGACATCACGAGGTATATTGTCAGGGAGAAAAGCAGGTTTGGGCAGCCGGTGAATACGGTCTATTTGCAGCTCCGTTTGGGGCAGGGAGGGGAGGAATGCCTTCATAAGGTCCTGGGCATACTGCTGAAGTTGTGCAGGGAGGACATCCTCCGGGACCCCCCGCACCTTAATATTATTTCTGCGGGACCTGTCTTCTAGGTCTGCGACTTTAGCTTTGAGCCATGCGACTTCTTCGGCTTGGTCGCTGTGCGCGTCAATAAGGGTATTGTGTGAAGCGGCAAAGTCCCCCATTTTAGATTCAATATGATCAACTCTTGAGCCCAGTTCTCCTACCTCAGTTTTAAAGTTATTAAGGCAATGAAGCATATCATTGTGCATAGAGGTGCGGAGTGAGAGAAGCATCTCTTTCAGGGTTGTGTCAGAAATAGGCCCATCCGTGGTAGGGAAGGCAGTGAAAGGGTCAATGAGTTCCCTCGTGTCTTCTAATGGATCCCGGCCCTTGCTCACCTGTATGGTGTCTGATGCCATTCGTGGCTTGGATTTGGCCGGGCTACGAGACATCAGCGTGGAGACCTCCGGGGAGCGGCGGTAATCTCCCTCTCCATTCTCCGGGCTGGTTGTTGCAGAGCCGTCTGAGGCGGAGGCTGCGCGTGAGCATGGGCCGGCGCCATCTTGCCGCGGGTCGCGGCCTGCCCGTCGGAAGAAATCATCCAGTTTCTTCGGAGCCACCACTCCTCTCCGCTTCCTGGACATTCCACCCGGGTGCCCGGGTCTTCAGATGTCCGGTAAGGTGTCTACAAGTCAGCAGTGGTGAGTATATGTCGCTCGGTTCCCGTTGCTGGAGTGGAGCTGTGCTAGCAGACGTCCATCCAGCAGCGCGGTAGCCACGCCCCCGAGACCCACATTCTGAAAGACCATGGGCTATCAGGTTAAGTAGTTTCTTCTTTGGTTAATGCTAGGAAGCCGGCATCCAGAGTCATATATTATAGAGTCTGGAAGGCATATGTCTCCTGGTGTGAATCCAGGGGTTGGCACCCCAGGAAATATGTCATAGGTAGGATCCTTGCATTTCTACAGATGGGATTAGAAATGAAGCTGGCCTTGAGTACTATCAAAGGCCAGGTTTCGGCCTTATCGGTATTTTTTCAACAACCACACTTGTTTCACACTCTGGTTCATAGCTTTATTCAGGGGGTAACGTGGATTAATCCTCCAGTTAGGTCACCCCTGAATCCTTGGGACTTTAGTCCTGTCGACGTTGCAGAAACAACCTTTTGAGCCGATACGAGATATTCCCTTGGTCTTTTTGACAAGGAAATTTTGTTTTTCTGGTTGCCATATCTCCTGCAAGAAGAGTATCAGAGTTGACAGCTTTTTCTTGTAAAGAGCCATATTTGATTATTCATAAAGATAAGGTTGTATTGCATCCTCATCCTAATTTCCTACCAAAGGTAGTGTCAGGTTTTCATTTAAACCAGGACATTTTTCTGCCTTCATTTTTTTTCCAGAACCTTGTTCTGCGGAAGAAAGTTCACTACATTCTCTTGATGTGGTGAGAGCAGTCAAGATCTACTTGAAGGTGACTGCTTTGTTTGTGTTGCCAGAAGGTCTTAAGAGGACAGGCTGCATCAAAATCTTCTATTTCTAAATGGATCCATCATGTGATTGTTCAAGCTTATAGTTTAAAGAGGAAAATTCCACCTTTTCACCAGGGCTTGTTAGTACATACATAGGTGAGGTTGAAAAAAAAAGACACAAGTCCATCAAGTCCAACCTATGTGTGTGATTATAGGTCAGTATTGCATTGTATATCCCTGTATGTTGCAGTTGTTCAGTTGCTTATCTAATAGTTTCTTGAAACTATCAATGCCCCCACTGAGACCACTGCCTGTGGAAGGGAATTCCACATCCTTGCCACTCTTACAGTAAAGAACCCTCTACGTAGTTTAAGTTTAAACCTCTTTTATTCAAATTTTAGTGAGTGGCCACGAGTCTTGTTAAACTCCCTTCCGCAAAAAAGTTTTATCTCTATTGTGTGGTCACCAGTATGGTATTTGTATATTGAAATCCTATCCCCTCTCAACCGTCTCTTCTCCAGAGAGAACAGGTTCAGTGCTTGCAACCTTTCCTCATAACTAATATCCTCCAGACCCTTTATTAGCTTTGTTGCCCTTTGTACTCGCTCCATTTCCAGTACATCCTTCCTGAGGACAGGTGCCCAGAACTGGACAGCATACTCCAGGTACGGCCAGACCAGAGTCTTGTAGAGCGGGAGAATTATCGTTTTATCTCTGGAATTGATCCCCTTTTTAATGCATGCCAATATTCTGTTTGCTTTGTTAGCAGCAGCTTGGCATTGCATGCCATTACTGAGCCCATCATCTACTAGGACCCCCAGGTCCTTTTCCATCCTAGGTTCTCCCCCCAGTGTATAGATTGCATTCATATTTTTGCCACCCAAATGCATTATGTTACATTTTTCTACATTGAACCTCATTTGCCATATAGTTACCCACCCCATTAATTTGTTCAAATCTTTTTGCAAGGTTTCCACATCCTACGGAGAAGTTATTGCCCTGCTTAGCTTAGTATCATCCGCAAATACAGAGATTGAACTGTTTACCCAATCATCCAGGTCATTTATGAACAAATTAAATAGGATTGGTCACAGAACCCTGGGGGACCCCACTACCCACCCCTGAACATTCAGAGTACACCCCATTTATCACCACCCTCTGACCACCAGTACTTCCTGGGCAGTGCATTACCAAGCCTCCATGGCTCAAATCTGTAAGGCAGCAACTTCGTCTTCAGTCCATACATTTTCCAGATTCTATCAAGTAGATGTAAAAGGTCATGAGGATATCGCCTTTGGGCCTAGTGTGCTGCAGGCAGCAATATAAGTCTTCTAGTCTCTTAGTGCCCTATTTTTGTTGTCTCCTTCCCTTCAGTTGGCATTGCTATGGGACATCCCACATAGTAACTACTATGGGTCTGTGTCCTGTGATGTACGATAAAAAAATAGGATTTTTAAAACGGCTTACCTGTAAAATCCTTTTCTTTGAAGTACTTCACGGGACACAGAGGTCCCTCCCTTCTTTTTGGTATACACGTGTATTGCTTTGCTACAAAACTGAGGTACTCCCAGTAGTGGGAGGAGTTGTATAGGGAGTGGACTTCTTGTTTTAGGGTGTGCCAGTGTCCATCACCTGATGGTGGCCTATAACCCACATAATAACTATGTTTCTGTGTCCCGTGATGTACTTCAAAGAAAAGGATTTTACAGGTAAGCTGTTTTAAAAATCCCATTGCCATGTTAATAAAATCTATGGGCATAGAAGCAGCTTATTCCTAGCTTCCCATTCAAAGCATTCAGAAAGATGGAATCTTCGCTCAGACAATTTAACAATCTCAGATGTTTGGAGAAGGTGTTTATGTTGGCACTCCAATGTTTTTATTTCAGTAAGTAGGTCAGTAATCTCTTGCACCATGGATCCCTGCTTTGTGGCCCTCCCAAACTGCCTGTGTAGATGCCTCATCAGAGGTGTTCAAAGTAAAGTATGCCCTATGCCGTGTACACACGTATCAGACTATCCGCCGGACATAGTCTGGCGGACAAACCACCGGACTGTCCGCCGGACTTTCTGAAAGAGCTACCTGCCCACACACGGTACTTTTGCGGGCGAACTAGGTCTGAACTAGGAACTAGGTCTGGCCGAAGTACTTTTGAAATGAATGGACTCGCCCACACACACGGAGGAAAGTCCGTTCATTTTGAACATGGCTCCAGGTAGCCGGGACTAGGGAAGGAAGCATCGCTGGCCCCGTCACCTGGTATGGAGTTAAAGGGGAAGCCCTACGCCAAAAAAACGGCGTGGGGGTCCCCCCCCAGGTCCATATCCAACCCTTATCAGAGCACGGCTACCCGGCCGGTCAGGAAAGGGGGTGGGGACGAGCGAGCGCCGTGCGCCCCCCCCCACGCCAAAGCACCTTGTCCTCCCCATGTTGATGAGGACAAGGGCCTCTTCCCGACAACCCTGGCCGTTGGTTGTCAGGGTTTGCGTGCAGGGGGCTTATCGGAATCCGGGAGCCCCCTTTAATAAGGGGGCCCCCGGATACCGGCCCCCCACCCTATGTGAATGAGTATGGGGTACAATGTACCCCTACCCATTCACCTGTGGAAATAAAAAAAAAAAACAAGGGTTAAATAGTTTATTGCACAGCTCCAGGGTCTTCTTCCGTCTTCGGGGGTCTTCTCGCCGGACTCCTCCGCTATTTTCTGCTCTTTTGCTAGCTCTTTTACTAGCGGAGGAGCCCGGTTTTCTTCTTCCGACTTCGGGGGTCTTGTCCCCCTCTTCGGCTCTTCTTGCCGGGCCTCCGCGCCACCGTCTAGCTCTTTTACAAGCGGAGGCCCGGTCTTCTGTCGCCGTCTTCTCTTCTTCTGTTCTTCTCTTCTCTTCTTGAGCTGTTGCCCCGTCGCTGTCTCTGGCCACAATAACAGGCACGCGGCGACTTATATAGGGACATCGCCGGATGATGTCCCCGCCCATTATGATGTCACAGTCCCAGCATCCTCTGGAACTGTGACATCATAATGGGCGGGGACATCATCCGGCGATTATGTGTATGTTGAGGGCACGTGGCCTGGTACGGCTCAGGAGGGGGGGGGGGCGCTCGCTCGTCCCCACCCCCTTTCCTGACCAGCCGGGTAGCGTGCTCGGATAAGGATCTGATATGGACCTAGAGGGGGAACCCCACGCCGTTTTTTTCGGCGTAGGGCTTCCCCTTTAACTCCATACCAGGTGACGGGGGCAAGCGATGCCTCCTCCGCTGGTCCCGGCTACCTGGAGCTGCGCTCAAAATGAGCGGACTTTTCTCTGGGTGGGAAAAGCCCGTTCATTTCAAAAGTACGGCGGACTAGCACACACATGGCCGTATTGTCTGCCAAAATGCGAGTCTTGTGAACATATTTAGGTGCAAAACTTCTTTCTTAGTCTGCCGGAATTTTGGGTAAAAAAAAGTCCGCCGGAGCCCACACATGGGGGATTGTCTTTTCCACCAAATTCTTTGATCGTGTGTACGTGGCTTTAGTGGCCGATTTAAGGTCTGACAATTCAGTGCTGTCATTCAAAAGGGATTAGTTCAACCTCAAAGTCCAATCTTGGTGGCATTTGTTTGGGAGTGCCAGAAGCAGGGCTAGTGGGGCATGATCAAATATAGTGCTTTGTCCCGTGCTAGTGACACAGATCTTATAAAGTTGATACTGGTCCACGTACAGGAGATCTAGTTAAGGATACGACTTATGGGTAGAAAAGTAGTAACTGTAATTCTTATTCTTAGCATTCCTAGATATCCAGCAATCAACCAAGTGGAGGATTTTCAAGAGTGTCCTTAAAGTGTTTCAGGGCTCTAAAGGAAAAAGAGGATTTCCCCAAAGATTTATCCAACTGGGGGTCGGGTGGCAGATTGAAATCCCAGCGTAGCAGTAAAAGGCCCTCTTTGAACTCTGCTAGTTTCTTCAGAGTGCTAGAGAGAGATGGGGGCATATAGGTTGGATATTGTAACAATCGTGCCCTGTTTAGTACCTTTTGATAAAAATGTACCAGCCATCAGGGTCCTGAACTTGTGAGGACAGGATAAAGGCCTTTAGACTTGTGTTAATGGCATCAATTTGATATCAGTTTGAGACACTTCTGAGGTCATTGAGAATTGACAGGTGCATTTGGCCTGCTTCAAGTAGGTATTGCCCTGACATAGACTTATATGCAAGTGGAAATGTAATAATCCATTTAAAGCAAGCAAAAGTAGAAATTGCCTTAAATGCGTAACTTGTGCTTGATCATTTGTGATACCATTGGTTTTATATTCTGCCTAAATCTTAGTGATGTGTGAGAATCTAATCCTGCATAGAACCAATTGAAATGTAACACCGTGAGACCTCATTTTCACTCTTGTGTAAAAAGAACACCAACAGGATTGAACTGTTCTATAACTGTTCCTTGTGTAAAGACGTTCCAAGGTTTCGATAAACATTTCCTGTCGTAGTGATTGTATAATCTGCTTATATCGGCGGTAGTAAAAGAAACTTGTTATTTTAGTTACATCTTTCAAAAAAACCTAGTTATAAAAAATGTTGCATTTGTTTTTTTTCCTATATATTTTTTTTCTTAAATTCTGTAGTGCTATAGTATTCAATAATGTACTGTTTAGAAGTCTAATAGGCCTGGGCGCCAGCAAGTGGCAGTATTATTGCCTAGGTCACGTTGTCCCTGTGTGCTGGAATTGTTTTCTTTCATGCTTGCAGTGCAGTCAGTGGCTGTGGTTTTTATAATAAAGATCTGTGCCAGGTGAAGCGTGTTCTTTCATGACTTGCATAAAAAAGAAACCAAAATCTGTTACACAGGGAAAATGTGGCCTGATAACAAGTTCTCACCATGGCATGTAGGATTTTCAATAGAAAATGTGACTTTTAAACGTCTCTTCCATTTTTGATAAAGTAAGGGATAGCTATGTTTTGTTTTGCCATTGCCATCTGTGTTCTATAGGGGAGATATTTCTTCACTTTCTGTCCCATATACCCCAGGAGGGTATGAGAGGAAATCCCTCCAAAGTGAGGGTATCTCTGGTTGTTACCAGAGATGTCGCCATTGGAAGATTTTTCTGTTGCTTTTTTGGTGATTTTCTTTCACTCTTGGTGTCAACGGGGAAAAAGGACAAATCGGGTGAATCTTCAGCAATAAAAATATGAGCAATATTCTACTCAATATAAAGCAAAAAAAAAAAAAAAAAGTTTTTTGTCTTTAGCTGTGAACAGGAAAGCAGATGTTCTGTTGTGGGAGAGACCTTGCAACACATTTGTTTTGCTACAGTGGTTGGGTCCTAAAGTGACTTTTTTATCCACTCTCCAGTTATAGCATGAACATATCAAAACTGAGGACATTGGATGAGAAAACTAATTTGTTAACAGATATATACCAAAAAAGTTGACATTTTCAGGGTACAATAATCCGAACTGAATGGTCATTAAAAATATAAATTTGTTCTGAACGATGGCTAATATGTACAAACATATTCTATATCGAAAAAACAAATATATATATATATATACATACATATATACACACATACATGTAGATTTAGATTCATTACACACAGAGTGATATGTTTCCAGAATTTCTTTTTCTTTCTCACAAAATTAGAATATTGTAAAGAAGTTTAATTTTGTAGACCCGTGTTGTCGCACGCTAATCCGCAAATTAACTCAAAACACCTGTAAAGGTTTCCTGAGCCTTTAAAGCATTCCACCCACATTCATGTTGGCACCATCCGCTTCATAGCAGCAAGTTAAAACCACGTTTTTTATTTTATTTTGGGCTTGATTAACCTTGTTTCCATGGGGTAATCTGTTTTCTTCCTGTTTAGCACAACCGTGGCAAGGTACATAATTTCCTCCAGCGCCTTGGCTCCTGGGAGATGTATGTCAACCCCAGGAGTGGATGGGCATCACATTATTTCCAAATGGGAATTGAGCGATGCAAGGCAATAAGTGCCGTTGTGATGGCAACCCGATTAAACAATCCGTGCGCGTGCCTTGTGCTTTATGCACATGCGTGAGATGGGCAGGTGTATGCTGGGTAGCCAGTAGCGCCTTATCCCGGAAGAATACACTAGTGGGCTTCACATGTCCACAATTAAGAAGGGAGTGTGCTGGCTATTGAGAATAAAGGTAGTTTTCCACAAAATACAGCGGCATTGCATATAATTTATTATATTTTTTTAAAGATTTTTATTGAGATTGTACATGAGCAACAAACAAAGGTTACAATCGCAACCAAAACCAGACCCTGCCTCCGAAGCCTCGCATATAATGTATACGTACATGAAAATACAGCTTCAACCATTAGATTTGATTCATAGCAAAAATTCTAACGTATAACACATTCATACGGTCATGCAGGGAAGAAAAAAATGACAGTACCATAGACTAAGTTCGTGAGCTCAAAGGCGCTAAGGTAGCCATCTATTCCACAATTTGTCAGAGGAGAGGTCGCTTTCAAAGCTCAATCATTTGAAGCCAGGTGGTTAGAGTGGGTTGTGAGGTTCCCTTCCAGCTCAGGAGAAGTCTTTCTGGTGAAAAATATAAAATGCTTAATCGTTTCAAGTGTGTAGAAACAGCGAATTCTCCAAAAAACTATTTTTAGGATGCAAAATATTAGGGATACCCATTACGGTGGATAAAAATGAGTCAACGTCCTACCAAATTAAAGAAACTAATTGACAGGCCCAAAAGCAAAAAAGGAAATCCGCTTCAGTTCTGCAACCACGAAAACACTCTGGCGTGAAGCGGAGTCCCATCTTACAGGTGCGATAAGGGCTGAGATGACCACGATGAAAAATCTTTATTTGTATAACTCTATCTCTAGAGGCTATGACGAACTTTTAAAGGCATCTATAAATTTGCCCCAATCATCATCAGTAAGTTGAATATCTAAAGCAGCCCAGCGGGTCTGTGCAACCGCAAACTTTGGGTTAGAAATGGCCAGTAATGCAGAGTAATATTAAGAGATCAGTTTGGTATCGTCTGAGCTCCTGAGTAACTTTTATAGAGGAATGTGTAGAAACAGAACGAAACTCTGGATAGCCGCACTCCAGATTGTGTAAAAATTAGATGCCTTTATTTCTTCAAAATGCAAGTGCAAAACTCCATTGAACAAAACGTCACAGCAAAAAGGGAACATAACTGACAGTTCACATAAATATGGCCATCAATCCGATGTGATTTTGTTTAGTGCATGTTCATCCCTGTCACTTTTATATCACAGTTTATTCTCTAAATATTTGAGTTTATTTACATACATATAAACATTCAATACTGTTTCACTTTGAATTGTATGACATGTATTCATATTCTTTATCTATGCATTAAAAGGTTACTCTGCACTAGTGCACAATTACAAGTATTATTATCACATTTACACCAATATATTTATATACACACACTTATACACACCTATATACATATATACATTTTTATTTTTACACTTTGTTATTTTCACTTATATATGTATGTATATATATATATATATATATATATATATATATATATATATATATATATATTTTTTTACATATTTATACTTTTCATCAAATCACGTTTCAACACACAGATATGTTCACCCTTTTCCCCTTTTTTCCTTTCCCAGTTATTTTCACCAACCAACAACTGGGTGTGGAATGCATGTGTGGAGAATCTATGATGATAGCTTTATCAGCTGTCATGGTTTTACCTCTGATTTCACTGTGGTGTGCTTATACATGAACAGTATATATTTGTTTGTTATTCAGAACATAAGCTAGCTATGAGTAAGCGCTGTTTGTAGCGTGAAACGCGTTAGCATTTTTATTCAAAAATCCTTTTTTGTTCCCTTTTTGCTGTGACGTTTTGTTCAATGGATTTTTGCACTTGCATTTTGAAAAAATAAAGGCATCTAATTTTTACACAATCCGGAGTGCGGCTATCCAGAGTTTCGTTCTGTTTCTACACATTTGGCTTATGCAATCAGCCTGCACCTGGAACCACCATCCATTTGGAGAGCTAGCAGCCTGTCAGTGGTTTTGACTTGGAGCAGTGAAATCTCTGTTTGTTTTGTTAACTTTTATAGAGGGGCCAGCATTGCATATAATAACCATGTTAGACAGATATTAGCAAGAACATCATGGGTGTCTTATTTTTTATATTTAAAAAAAAAAAAAAAAAAAAAGTTGGAGCTCTAAATTATATCTGTCTGGTTCAATAGGTTACACAATCACGAGGAAGACTGCTGACTTTACAGTTGTTCAGAAGACAGTCATTAACATACTCCACAAGCAGGGCAAGTCACAAAGGGTCTTTGCTAAAGAAGCTGGCTGTTCACATAGTGCTGTATCCAAGCATATTAATGGACAGTTGAGTGGAAGGAAAAGATTGTAGAAAAAGGTGCACAACAACAGGGATAACTGCAGCCTTGAGATGTTTGTGAAGCAAAGGTTATTCAAGAATTTGGGGGAGGTTCACAAGGATTGGTCTACGGCTGGTGTTGGTGCTTCAGACGTATCCAGGTCATGGGCTGCAACTGTCACATCCCTGTGTCAAGTGTCAAGCCACTCCTGAACCAGAGACCACGTCAGAAGCATCTTACCTGGGCTAAGGAGAAAAAGTACTGGACTGTTGCTCATTGGTCCAAAGTCCTCTTTTCGGTTGAAAGTAAATTTTGTATTTCATTTGGAAATCAATGTCCCAGAGTCAGGCGGAAGAGTGGAGAAGCACAGAATTCAAGTTGCATGAGGTCCAGTGTGAAGTTTCCAGTCAGTGATGATTTGGGGAGCCATGTCATCTGCTGGTGTTAGGCCAATGTGTTTATCAAGTCCCAAGTCAGCACAGCCCTCTACCAGGAAATTCCAGCAGGACTTGGCACTTGCCCACACTGCCAAAAAGTACCAATGCCTAGTTTTTAATGATCATGGTATCACTGTGCTTGATTGGCCATCAAACTTGCCTGACTTAAACCCCATAGAGAGTCTGTGGGGTATTGTCAAGAGGAAGTTGAGACACCAGACCCAACAATGCATATGAGCTGAAGGCTGCTATCAAAGCAACCTGGGGTTCCATAATACCTCAGCAGTGCCACAGGCTGACCGTCTCCATGCCATGCCGCATTGATGAGGTAATTCATGCAAAGGTATCCCTGACCAAGTATTGAGTGCCTACTATACCTTACATGGACATACTTTTCAGAAAGCCAATATTTCTGTATTAAAAATATTTTTTTATTGGTCTTATGTAATAATCACATTTTCTGAGATACTGAATTTTGGGTTTTCACTAGCTGTAAACCATAATCCTCATAATTAAGAGTTCACTTTTTGATATTCTCATTTTTTGGGATGCACCTGTACATATTATATGCCACAACTAAAGTAAAAATCTTAATTTCCACAGCTACCAAGCAATTATGTATCCCTGATTATTCAGTGTTTTGCCTCTGTACTGTCCACATATTGATCATAAAGTTTTCCTGGTTATATTGAGGATCAATAAGGCAGGAAGATAAAGTCCTCAATTTTTTTTCTTAGACCAAAGGTCTACACCAGAAGGCCTCAAATGGATGGCCCTCCAGCTGTTGCACAACTACAATTCCCATGAGGCATTGCAGGGCTGATAGTTACAAGCATGACTCCCATGGGCAGAGGCATTATGGGACTTGTAGTTCCACAACAGCTGGAGGGCTGCCAGTTTGAGACCCCTGGTCTAAGTCATTGGAACGAGAGAGCTGGATATTAGAATAGCATGGTTTGATTGATTTGAAAATCCTTAAAAGCAACTGTGGGTGCAGCCATTCAAAGATTTCCAAAGAAGGGATTCATCTGTTAATGCCAATTTAAATAGTGGCTATTGTGTGCTTCGGTACATTAATGTATTACGCTAAACCTCAGCCTGCATTTAAAAGAGAAATATAGGATTGGGTTAAAAAAAAAAATAGATATATATCGCCTAAGTAAATGCAGCATCAGTCCGAAGTGACATCTGTCCCCTGCCGCCTCTACAGTGAGAACGGAGCATTGAAACACCACTGATCACTCTGAGCAGAGAATGATGACTGTCGGTCACCGCCTCCCCGCTCTGCTCCTCCAGAGTTCACTGGAGTGCTATGGAGGGAACGAGAGCAGCTGGCTCAGTCTCTAGGCAGCTCACTGAGAGCCAGAGCCAGCTTCTGGTCCAGGCATCTGGGTGGAGCCCGACTATTAAGTCAGGATCAATCCAGAGCCTGGACCAGCTGAGTGATGTCATCCGACTTTAGCACTTTGTCAGCTGAAAACGTGTAAGAGGAGTGCAAAACCAACTGCACTCCAGTGTTCTCACTGCATTAAAGAATATGTAAACCCAAAATGTCATATTCCTGATATGTGCCTGCTTTGCCATGTACGTGTATGGAAAAGAATCCTGTTCTTTGTATTGTTTCTTTTGTGTGAATTACCTGGTGTTCCTTCCAGTCCCTCTGCTTTCTTATTAACCACTTAAGGACCGCCGTATTGCCATTATACGTCAACACAATGGCACAGGCAGGCACAATCACGTAGATCTACGTGCCTGCCTTCCAGCGGGTGGGGGGTCCGATCGGACCCCCTCCCGCTGGTTACGGCGGTCCGTTTCCCTCCGGGAGCGATCCGTGATGAGGGGATGGCCGTTGGTTTCTGGCCACCCCCTCTCGATCGCTCCTGGCCAATGACGAACTTCCTCCCACTGTGTATTGTTTACACAGGAAGGAGGAAGTGATGTCATTCTCCTCGGGGCGGTCTTTTTGACCGGACTACGAGGAGAAGACTAAAAGTAAGTGCACCAAAACACTACACTGACACATAGGTACACATAGGTACACAACCCCCCCCCCCCCCCCCCTCCCCCAGTCACAGTGTCACTGATTGCATTGATCATTTCTTTACTGATCAATGCATTCAGTGTCAGTTGTAAAAGTAAAAACTGTCAGGGCAGTTAGTGTTAGGTTCAGGGTAGCCCCCTATCACCCCCCAATAAAGATTTAACCCCCTGATTGCCCCTAGAGTTAACCCTTTCACCCCCTTTTGCCAGTGTCACTAAGCGATAATTTTTCTGATCGCTGCATCAGTGTCGCTAGTGTCGCTAGGTAGCTAGTTATTTTTTTAGGTTCACCGCCAGGTTTTTATAGCGCTAGGTACCCCGATATATTACCCAATAATGGTTTTAACATCCTGATTGCCCCTAGTTAACCCTTTCACCCCCTTTTGCCAGTGTCACTAAGCGATCATTTTTCTGATCGCTGCATCAGTGTCGCTACTGTCGCTAGGTAGCTAGTTATTTTTTTAGGTTCACCGCCAGGTTTTTATAGCGCTAGGTACCCCGATATACTACCCAATAATGGTTTTAACATCCTGCATTGCCCCTAGTTAACCCCTTTACCCCCTTTTGCCAGTGTCACTAAGCGATAATTTTTCTGATCGCTGCATCAGTGTCGCTACTGTCGCTAGGTAGCTAGTTATTTTTTTAGGTTCACCGCCAGGTTTTTATAGCGCTAGGTACCCCGATATACTACCCAATAATGGTTTTAACCCCCTGATTGCCCCTTGTTAACCCTTTCACCAGCGATCACAGTATAAGTGTCACTGGTGACGCTGGTTAGCCAGTTAGTTATTTAGGTTCCCCGTCAGGTTTTTATATAGCGCCAGGGACCCCCATATACTACCTAATAAAAATTTGAACCCCCTGATTGCCCCTAGTTAACCCTTTCACCACTGATCACCGTATAAGTGTTACGGGTGACTCTGCTTAGTTTGCTTTTTATAGCATCAGGGCACCCACCATTTATTACCCAATAAAGGTTTAACCCCCTGATCACCCGGCGGGTGATATCAATTAGGTTTTAGGGTCAGGGTCTGCGTCGCCCCAGGCAGCGCTAGGTTAGTGCCAGTACCGCTAACACTCACGCGCAAAGCATACACCTCCCGTAGTGGTATAGAATCTGAACAGATCAATATCTGATCTGATCAGATCTATACTAGCTTCCCCAGCAGTTCAGGGTTCCAAAAAAACGCATTGTTAGCGGGATCAGCCCAGATACCTGCTAGCACCTGCGTTTTGCCCCTCTGCCCAGCCCACCCAAGTGCAGTATCGATCGATCACTGTCACTTACAAAACACTAAACACATAACTGCAGCGATCGCAGAGTCAGGCCTGATCCCTGCGATCGCTAACAGTTTTTTTGGTAGCATTTTATATTTAAATCCGGAAGGCAGTGCTTGGTTTTCGGGGTCCCGTACGTGGCTAGGCTCCAAAAAAGTCCCCCACATGTGGTATCCCCGTACTCGGGAGAAGCAGCAGAATTTTTTTTTGGTGTAATTTGACTTCTGCCCATAGCATGTGTGAGCAATATATCATTTAGTGACAACTTTGTGCAAAAAAAAAAAAAAGTTTGTAATATTCCCGCAACTTTTGGCAAAATATAAAATATTCCATGGACTCAACATGCCTCTCAGTAAATAGCTTGGGGTGTCTACTTTCCAAAATGGGGTAATTTTGGGGGGTTTTGTGCTATTTTGGCATTTTATGGCCTTCGAAACTGTGATGGGTAGTGAGGAGTTAAATCAAAAATTTGCACCCTTAGAAATCCTGAAGGTGGTGATTGGTTTTCGGGGTGCCGTGCGCGACTAGACTCCCAAAAAGTCCCACACATGTGGTATCCCCATACTCGGGAGAAGTAGCGGAATATATTTTGGGTTGCAATTCCACATATACCGTATATACTCGAGTATAAGCCGAGATTTTCAGCCTCTTTTTTGAGGCTGAAAGTGCCCCCCTCGGCTTATACTCGAGTCATCGCTGTCTGCCCGCTCGATCAGCGTGTCGAGCAGACAGACAGCGGCCATTCTGATTCAAAAGCCGCGCCTCCGGCTCCGCCTTCGCCTGTGATAGGCGGAACACTGAATTTCCCAGCAGCCTGTGTTCCGCCTATCACGGACGTCGTATCATCCTCGTACTACGGACGAGGATGATACGACGTCTGTGATAGGCGGAACACAGGCTGCTGGGAAATTCAGTGTTCCGCCTATCACAGGCGAAGGAGGAGGCGCGGCTTTTGAATTTTACAATGGCCGCCGACGAAGAGGGCACGGGACGGAGGCAAGGCAAGGCACGGCACGGGACGGGACGGGACGGGACGAAGGCAAGGCACGACACGGGACGGAGGCTCGGGACAAAGGCTCGGGACACAGGTAGGCTGGACACACACACACACACACACACACACACACACACACACACACACACACACACACACACACACACACACACACACACACATGGATGGATGGATACACACACACACAGGGATGGATGGATGGATGGAGACACACACACACAGGGATGGATGGATGGATGGATGGAGACACACACACACAGGGATGGATGGATGGATGGATGGAGACACACACACACAGGGATGGATGGATGGATGGATGGAGACACACACACACAGGGATGGATGGATGGATGGACACACACAGGGATGGATGGACGGACACACAGGGATGGACGGACACACAGGGATGGACGGACACACAGGGATGGACGGACACACAGGGATGGACGGACACACAGGGATGGACGGACACACAGGGACGGACGGACACACAGGGATGGACGGACACACACACAGGGATGGACAGGCATGTCTCACCCTCGGCTTATACACGAGTCAATAAGTTTGCCAGTTTTTTTGGGGGTAAATTGGGGGCCTCGGCTTATATTCGGGTCGGCCTATACTCGAGTATATACGGTAACTATGGCATGTGTGAGCAATATATCATTTAGTGACAACTTTTTGTAAAAAAAGATTTTTATTTTTATTTTTTGTCATTATTCAATCCCTTGGGACAAAAAAAAAATATTCAATGGTCTCAACATGGCCCTCAGCAAATAGCTTGGGGTGTCTACTTTCCAAAATGGGGTCATTTGGGGGGGTTTTGTGCCATCTTGGCATTTTATGGCCTTCAAAACTGTGATAGGTAGTGAGGAGTAAAATAAAAAATGTATGCCCTTAGAAATCCTGAAGGGGTTACTTGGATTTCGGGGTCCCGTACGCGGCTAGGCTCCCAAAAAGTCCCACACGTGGTATCCCTGTACTCAGGAGAAGCAGCAGAATGTATTTTGGGGTGTCATTTCACATATGCCCATAGCATGTGTGAGCAATATATCATTTAGTGACTACTTTGTGCAAAAAAAAAAAAGTTTGTAATATTCCCGCAACTTGTGGCAAAATATAAAATATTCCATGGACTCAACATGCCTCTCAGTAAATAGCTTGGGGTGTCTTCTTTCCAAAATGGGGTCATTTTGGGGGGGGTTTTGTGCTATTTTGGCATTTTATGGCCTTCGAAACTGTGATAGGTAGTGAGGAGTTAAATCAAAAATTTGCACCCTTAGAAATCCTGAAGGTGGTGATTGGTTTTCGGGGTGCCGTGCGCGACTAGACTCCCAAAAAGTCCCACACGTGGTATCCCCATACTCGGGAGAAGTAGCGGAATATATTTTGGGGTGCAATTCCACATATAACCATGGCATGTGTGAGCAATATATCATTTAGTGACAACTTTTTGTAAATTTTTTTTTTTTTTTTGTCATTATTCAATCCCTTAGGACAAAAAAATAAATATTCAATGGGCTCAACATACCCATCAGCAATTTCCTTGGGGTGTCTACTTTCCAAAATGGGGTAATTTGGGGGGGGGGGGGGGTTGTACTGCCCTGCCATTTTAGCACCTCAAGAAATGAGATAGGCAGTCATAAATTAAAAGCTGTGTAAATTTCAGAAAATGTACTCTAGTTTGTAGACGCTATAACTTTTGCGCAAACCCAAAAATATACGCTTATTGACATTTTTTTTACTAAAGACATGTGGCTGAATAAATTTTGCCCTCAATGTATGACTAAAATTTAGTTTATTCGATTTTTCTTATAACAAAAAGAAGAAAATATCATTTTTTTTTCAAAATTTTCGCTCTTTTTCCATTTATATCGCAAAAAAAAAAATCGCAGAGGCAATTAAATACCATCAAAAGAAAGCTCTATTTGTGGGAAGAAAAGGACGCAAATTTTGTTTGGGTGCAATATTGCATGACCCCGCAATTACCAGTTAAAGCAGCACAGTGCGAAATTGGAAAAAGACCTCTGGTCCTTAAGGTGTTTATTGGTCCGGAGCTGAAGTGGTTAAAAACTGATCACGGTAAGCAGGAGAGCACAGCGTGGTCAGTTTTCTAGCTGTGTTGAGAACTTTATCTGCTCACCTCCCAATGATGATCAGACTTGTCCTGATATCCCAACCCCCCTTCCCCCACACAGCCATTTACTGAGAAGATCGGTGTGCTGCAGTTTCTCCTCTCCCCCAGCTCCTTGAGCTTATTTTGCAGCTGGGAACAGAAGGATTGTAATCACTTGTTACAAAAAAAAAGTAAAAGTATTTAACCACTTGCCGTCCACCATATAACAGAATGACGTTGGCAAAGTGGTTTCAACATCCTGACTGGGTGTCATATGATGTCCTCAGGATATTAAGCCACTGCGCGCATCATGGCGATCGTTGCTGCGGGGTGTCAGTCTGACACACACAACACCGATCAAGATAAAGAGTCTCTGACTGAGACTCTTTACCACGTGATCAGCCGTGTCCAATCACGGCTGATCACGATGTAAATAAGAGCTGGTGATTGGCTTTTCCGCACTCATGTCTGACAGACGCTAGTAGAGGAGAGCCGATCGGTGGCTCTCCTGACCGGGGGGTCTGTGCTGATTATCAGCACAACCCCTCCTCGAATACTGCCCAGGACCACCAGGATGGCCATCCACACTGGACCACCAGGTATGCCCCCCCTAGACCCCCAGGGAAATGCACATCGGTGCCCACTGACAATGCCCATCAGTGCCGTGTATCAGTGCCTAGCAGTGTCACCCATAAGTACCCATCTTTTCAGCCTTGCAGTGCCCATCAATGCCCATCAGTGTGGCCTATCAGTACCACATATCATTGTCTATCTTTGGTGCCCATCAGTGACTGCTCATTGGTGCCACCTTATCAGTGCCCATCAGTGAAAGGGAAAACTTAATTATTTCTAAAATTTTATAACAGAAACAAAAGCAAAACTTTATTTTTTTCAAAATGTTAGGTCTTTTTTTTAAAAATTTGTTTAGCAAAAAATAAAAACCGCAGAGGCAATCAAATACCACCAAAAGAAAACTATATTTGTGGGAACAAAATGATAAAAAAAATTTAGTTTGGGTAGTGTAGCATGACCGCGCAATTGTCATTCAAAGTGCAACAGCGCTGAAAGCTCAAAATTGTCCTGGGCAGGAAGGTGTATAAGTGCCCTGTATTAAAGTGGTTAAAATGTGTTTTTTTTTTTTTTTTTTACATATAGTGTGTGTGTGTTTTATTTCTGTTTCAAACTAAATGGGTTGTTTAACAAGTTGAGGTATTAGAGAGATATTTTATTGCAGGGAGTAAACGTTGTAATTTGGGGGAGAGCTTGGTCACATTACTCTCACAGGCCATGTACTGTTTATGGGACTGTATGAGGCTGTTTTTTTTTCCTGTCAATTCCTTTTCCTTCCAGCTCTTGAGCACCCACTAGATTGCCATGGTTGCCACCTATCCTGTATAATACAGGATCGTCCCAGATTTCAAACTAAAATACGTAATCTTGTATTGCTTCAATATGGAACAAAGTTTGTCCTGTGTTTTTCATGCACATCTGTTGCGAAGATGCTAGGAGGAATGAGCGGCCTGATTGAAGATGCATGTTTTCAGGCAGACATCTGGCTATCTATGGCCAACCTAATAAGGATCATATTATTAAAGTTAAACCATTAAAACTCAAATTGTGCCAAGAGGGTAAAATCCCTAAAATAGCAGCTAGCACACCAGTATCAAATAAAACCCAAACTAAAGTGCAGCGCTCGTAAAACAAAAATAAAAATAAAACTGAGAATAGTCCAAAGTGTATGTTTCGTAGAATGTCCATGCAAACAAAAAACAATTCCACTGTGACTTAAAGATGAAATAAGCTTCATATGGTGTGAAAAAAAAGTTCTTTGCTCCCACACCAGTGCCCCAATCCAGTGCTTACCGGAGACGTATAATGCTTACAATGAGAAGCTGTGTAGTGCGTGAAAGTGATTAGCTCAAATCCTAGATATATTCGATGTCTCCACTTCAACTCACCATATATATCAACAGCCATTCAGGAAAAGGAGTATGAAAAATTAATTCTCCACATAGTATAAAATCAGTGTCCTTTCTGATGAAACACGTAAGGCAGAGCCCCTGCTCATGACATCATCACAAAATTCAGAAGCAATTTGTGGATTTTGACTTGTACGACACTGTTTGTCTTTTCTACGTCCGTTGTTTTTTTTTTTTTTATATAGCTATATATTGGTTACCTCTGATTTTATACGATGTGTAGCATTTTCATGCACATTTTCCTGAGTGGCTGTGTTTATATAGGGTGGATTGAAGTGGTGACCTCAAATGTCCAGGTTCCATGCTAATCAATTTCAATCGCTATATGACCTTTCATTGTGAGGGTCATAACGTTCTGGTAAACCTTTGAATTTGGCTCTGGTGTGGAAGCACAGTGTGGTGTTTTTTTGGCACCACATGAACATTTCCTCTTTAATTCACAGTGAACTGTAGTGTTTTTTTTTTTCTGTTTACGTGAACATTCGATTATAGACGCACACTTTGAACTGTTATCAGTTTTGTTTTTTACGAATGCTGTAATTAAGTTAGATTTATTAAAGTGAACCAGCCAGTCAGGGCAAATTAACAGAATCTCATCATATCCCTGGCATCAGTTTCGGCCACTATATCGGAGTAGAAAGCCCTCTAATGCCGCGTACGCACGACTGGACTTTTCAACGGACTAGGTCCAACGGTCTTCCTGACGGACTTTCGCCGGCTTAACGAACGGAATTGGCCACACACAATCACACCAAAGTCTGATGGATTTGAATGTGATGACGTACGGCCGGACTAGAATAAGGAAGTTCATAGACAGTAGCCAATAGCTGCCCTAGCATCGATTTCGTCGGACTAGCTTACAGACAAACTGCTTTTTCGACCGGACTTGAGTTTGTCAGAAAGATTTGAAACAGGTTTTATTTCTAGGTCCGTCTGACTTTTGGGGAAAAAAAATCCGCTGGAGCCCATACACGATGATAATATCCATATCCATTCCTTCGGACCTAGTCCATCAAAGTCCAGTCGTGTGTACGGGCATAAGAGTTCTGTTTGCATCAGAGCCTACACAAGCCAAAGGACTCTTCGCTGCTTCCATGTGACATTTTTTGGGCCAGGCCCTTGGCTGTCATACATTGCACAATGGGAAAAAGTGGAAAAATCATATTTTGTCAGTGGCTTAATACCCATGTCTTGCGGGCCCCTTTTTATTTATTTTTAATGTTCAACCAATGGTTATTCTGCAGATGTTTAAATATAGACAGGTCTATTTGCTGTAAAACGGGAAGCAACCTAGCTGTGTTAGCTCATTTGCAAAACAAACTCTGTTGTTAACGGACCTTTGCATGTTCACTTGCTAGCAAGATAAATATGTACTTTGTTTTGCTACACCGCAACTTTCAAGAACAATGCATAGGCTTTTTTTTGTATTTTTTTTGTTGAATAATGCAGTGTTGCAATAAGGTCCATTCAAGTTAGCTTGATTATAAATGATGGTGCATTCAAACAGTGCTTTTACTTTAGCAACAAAATAATGAGACTGATGGAAACAGAGGGGGGAGGAAAAGAGGCTGGAGGAAAGTGGTAGGGTAAATAAGAAAATGGGGGTGAGGGTGTAAAAGATTAGAAAATAACACCAAAAGCGGCGTGGTCGAATTGCTTCATATAAGTAGACTGCCTACAAACATCAACCGTATACGCTCATAAGCTGTGTTGTCCTATAACCTATGGTGAAACTATCCTTTCACTACAGTGAATTCTACACCTAAAAGGGTAGGAAGACAAGTTGGGTACCAAGCCATGGACTTGCTGTACTGTAATATGTTTCATAAACCAGGAAGAATGTAATTGTTGACAGAGACATGTTGGGGATTGATCTGTGATTTTATCTGGTTCCTGATCCTCTGGCAGCTACTGGTTATATACAAGGTTCAATAGACTATAGCAAACAGTCAGATCTCATAAGCCTACAGCAGTTACCCTAGTAAAAGATGATTGGTTGACTTGGGTTACTATTTGGGTGACTCCACAGTAGTTTTTATGTATATTCTATACTTTACTCCTTTTTTTTTCTTTTCTGTGCTCCTAAGAAATACTTACATTTTGAGTGTCCCCTGTCCATTAACCTCAGCGCAACATGTCCCCTTAAGAATAAATCAAGCTGGAATTTATTTAGTGGGAAGAAAGCTGCCAGCCAAACGACATCTGGCAATAACTACTATTTGCCATGTGTCTTTGTGATCTAATGTATGCTAACATTTCATAATATATTTTTATTTTGTACTTGATTACCATATTTATCGGCATATAACATGCCCTCCTACTCCCTGAAAATAGAGGGCAAATTACTGGTGCATGTTAAACGCCGATAGTATACCTCGGAGGGGGACAAGAGCTGCCGGAATTCACTGAGCCGTCATCTCCTGTATAATCGGCTCTCACTTGGCTCTGATGTCACCCCCACAGTCCCACCTCTGCCACCGGCATCGCACCAGTGTTCTGTCAATCACAGAAGCTGGTCCAATGCCGATGACAGAGGTGGTACTGTGTATGTGACTGCTGACTGAGAGCAGAGTAAACGGGAGATGACGGCTCGGTAATTTCCTGCATGAGAGATGTTGAGGCTGCAGATGGGCATCAAGCTGCATTGAAGGGAGATGGGGGCAAATGGGCGCATATCAGGCTTGGCCGATGGGCGCATATCAGGCTGCATTGAGGCAGCCGATGGGCAATAATTAAGCTTCATTTATGGGCACTAACCATTATTTTGCTTCAAAGTGGTTTATTATCAAAAAAAAATTTTTTTTTTTTTACCTGAAATTTCCTTTTTAAAGTGAAGCTGCATGTTCTACGCCGATAAATACGGTATTTTGTTTAGACACTCTGGTAGTTAACTGAAATTAATTACACGCTTTGTGTTTGTTTTTACCTTTTTACATTTGTGGCTTTTCATTGTACTGTCATCTGAACTACTCTCTTCATGTTTATATTGCCCATCCTTAGAAAGTAAGTTGAAACTGGCAAGCTTTGTCATTCAATTTATTTACGATGGCAGTCACATGGCTATTAAAAAAAATAAAAATGAAGAACGCATGTCCATTAACAGTGGAGGGCAAGAAAGCATTATAAAGTATGGTCCAATTTGCTTTTAACAGGATTAAAAAATCCAAAAACAAAAAACAAAAAAAAAAACCTTTGTGATCCCTATAGGCACTTGTAAAACATTTTACTATAAGTTGTTAATTTTTTTTAAATTTGTATAACAAGCAGTTTATATTTTGTGCCTTTTAGGATTGAATCCAACCCCTTTAAAATTTTTATTAGTGGTAGAACCAGTTCCTGCAGGAAAAAAATAATCCACATGTTCACTGCTATTGTAAAATAACACGTTCTGCTTTCAGAGTGTTAGTAATTTGCAAAGAGAGTGTCCTTATGTTTTGTGATGGATGTATTTCTCCTTGATTGCTTCTTCTAAAGCCTCATACACATGGTACAATTGTTGGCCAACTGAGCATCTGATTTTTGTCAAAAGGGCATGTGCCAGGATCTTGTCTTGCATACTAACGGTACACCATTGTCGTGCCACAAAAACAAACGTAGTGACATACTACAATTGATCTCTGCTCTTGAGCACCACCCTTTGGGCCCCTTCTGCTAATTTCATGTTTGGCGAGCATTGATTCCGGTTATGCGTGTTTGTACTTTCGACTTTTTGTGTGATGGATTTGTGTACTGACCATACGAAAATCTGACGTCAAACCATTGTCCGCCGAACATTTACTAGCCTGCCATCCAACATTTGTTGGCCGAAAAATTTGGACAAAAATTGTCAAAAAGAGCGTACTAACGGTAAGACTTTAGGACAACAATCTGTCAACAGACAATCCCCTGCCAACAAGGGTACTATGTGTATGAGGCTTTAGGGTGAATAAATTAAAGCATATCTAAACACAAGAACAAAAAAACATATTGCAGTTTAAAAGTCCTTAGGTGTGGAGGCTGGATTAGATTTCCATTACTTATTCCTACCAGTAATGCACTTCTGCCTTAGGGTGACAGTGCTCAGCCATTTTACTATATCTATGGAAAAACTAGCATAGGACTGGTGTTACCTATTTATTATATTTGAGATTTAATATCTCTCCACAGGACTATAAGCACCCTCCCTCCTCCTTTTTCTCCATAGCCCAGCAGGGGTGTGTTCTGTAGTCCTCTGCAAAAGCTGGAAAGAATGCTACATAAAAATGCAGCACAGACCAAGCATGCGGGAGGTTTTTGCTAAGTTGTTTTCTGGCAGGAGCCACAGGTATTTTTTCACTAAACTGAAAAGATATCTCAACGCTTTAATGGTATTTAAACAGATATAACACAAGTATTTTAATGGTATTTTTAACATACCAGAAGAGATCAAATAAGGAAAGTTAATTGTTGGTTTCCATACCCTATAAGTTTTTAGTTATGTTTTCTCATAAATGCGATTCTCCATAAGTCTTAAACCTTTAGCTGCCCTTTTCTCTACGTGCTCTAGTTCCATGGCATTCTATTTTTTGTGAACTGATGCCCAAAATAAACTGCATATTCAAGATAAGGATATACTGCAAATCCATTGGTAACCAGCCAGAGATTAGAAGCGATAGCTTAGAAATAACTGAACTCGGCCAATGAATTCTCGACCATCGTGCACATAAAGGAGTTGTAAAGGCAGAAAGAGAAAAAAAATCTGTGTAGCAGCCCCCCCTAGCACCCCCCAATTACATACTGAACTCCTTCTTCGCTCTCCAGCAATGTCCATGAATCCCCTAAGCCATCCAGTACACTCCTCTTGGCTGAGACAGAGCAGCAGTACTATTGGTTCCCGCAGCTTTCAAAATCAGTCAGCCAATCAGGGAATAAAGGGGGCAGGGCCAGGTCGGGGCTCTGTGTCTGAATGGAAAAAGGAACTCTGACTCAGCTTGGGTGACAACCTGTAACAAATTGCTGGCTGAGGGGCTAGGAGAAGCAAAGAGGGACCCGAGAAGAGGAGGATAGGGGGTGCTCTGTGCAATACCAACTGCACAGTGAAGGTAAGTATAACATATTTGTTGTTAAAAAGACAAAAAACAAAAAAAAAAAAGCGAGCCTTTACAATCACTTACAAGCTGTTTTGTTTGCATTGAAGATAGCTGAGAGCGGAAAGTGTTCATGTCTTTTTTAAATGAAAAGAAAAAAAAAGTTTTTTGAGCACAACAGACAGGGCAAAAAAGTCCAATAACATACAATTGTACATTTATAACAATATAACAACCCCTATCCAGAGCCTAATGAATCGGTGGTGGTTAGATATGCTTCATCACCCCTATGTGGGATTAAGTACAAAAACAACAAATTAAGTCCTTGTTATTGCCACAGGTCAAGTGGTCATGTCTTCCATGCTTGGGCAACTGCCCTCTGATATCTGTTGAGAGCCTTACCAATCACACTTAGGTTTTCTGTAGAACCCATAACGTGTTCATTTCTCCCACCTTTTTGATGTCAATGTCCTTGCATTAAAATGTTCTATCAGTCGATAAGCCACAATACTAGAAATTCTGCATTTTTATATTTTCAAGGCTTGAAACTGTTACTGTGGATAACAAGTATACATTTTATTCTGTAATTGTCCACATCTGACACTAAAGTTCTTATGGTACAAAGCACTGTGAATTAATCAATATTTAAATTCTGCACATTTCTTTAACATGAAACAACAAAAAAATTAAAATGGAAACATTTTTAATAAAACACATAAAAAAAAAGGGGGGGAGAAGGGGAAGAATGTTAATTTCGGTCTGAGTTAAGCGTTAATATGGGGGTTCAATAGGAACCCATTTTTTAAAATGATAGTATACGTACATTATATATACCGTATATACTCGAGTATAGGCCGACCCGAGTATAAGCCGAGGCCCCCAATTTACCCCCAAAAAACTGGAAAACTTATTGACTCGTGTATAAGCCGAGGGTGAGACATGGCTGTCCATACCTGTGTGTCCATCCATCCCTGTGTGTGTGTCCGTCCATCCATCCCTGTGTGTGTGTCCATCCATCCATCCATCCCTGTGTGTGTATCCATCCATCCATCCATCCATCCCTGTGTGTGTGTGTGTGTGTGTATCCATCCATCCATCCATCCATCCCTGTGTGTGTGTGTGTGTGTGTGTATCCATCCATCCATCCATCCATCCCTGTGTGTGTGTGTGTATCCATCCATCCATCCATCCATCCCTGTGTGTGTGTGTGTGTGTGTGTGTGTGTGTGTGTGTGTGTGTGTGTGTGTCCGTGCAGCCTTGTGTGTGTGTCCAGCCTACCTGTGTCCCAAGCCTCCGTCCCGAGCCGCCGTCGTCCCGAGCCTCCTCCGTCCCGTGCCGTGCCTCCTCCGTCCCGTGCCGTGCCTCCCCCGTGCCGTGCCTCCTCCGTCCCGTGTCTCCTCCGTCCCGTGCCGTGCCGTGCCTCCTCCGTCCCGTGCCGATGGATCGCCGCTCTTCTCGGCGGCCATTCTACAATTCAAAATTCCGCCTCCGCCTGTGATAGGCGGAACACTCAATTTCCCAGCAGCCTGTGTTCCGCCTATCACAGACATCCTCTCATACTCGTCCGTAGTATGAGAATGAGCGGATGTCCGTGATAGGCGGAACACTGACTGCTGGGAAATTCAGTGTTCCGCCTATCACAGGCGGAGGCGGAGAAGGAGGCGCGGCTTTTGAAAATTAATGTCCGCCGTCTGTCTGCTCGATACGCTGATCGAGCAGTCAGACAGCGGCGACTCGAGTATAAGCCGAGGGGGCACTTTCAGCCTCAAAAAAGAGGCTGAAAATCTCGGCTTATACTCGAGTATATACGGTAATTTTTTCCCCCTGAAAATAAGACCTACTGTTATCTTTGAGAAGGGCTGCAATATAAGCCCTAGTTCAAAAAGCTTGTAAAATCCTATAATCCACTATTACTGTAGTATAAAATGTTCAATGTGTGCGTTTCTTTAATATAATTGTGCCAAATACCCTTGGTACGGCGTCACTTAGCTGACCTCCCACTGCTCTCCTCCTGTTCTCCCAGCTGTCAGCATTGGATCTTGCCCCCCCCCCCCCCCCCCCCCCATATTCGGAGCAGGGAAGGTTCTATAATGAAGGTATTTGGCACAATTCTATTACAGAAATAAACACATTGTACATTATATACTACATTAACAGAGTGGATTTGTAGGATTTTACAAGAAGTTCACACTGGGGATTCCTGATCGGCGGGGGGGGGAAGAAGAACGCACATTACATGGTAAGACCTACCCTGAAAATAAGTCCTACTGTGTTTTTTTTTTTTTGCCACAATTAATAGAAGACCCAGGTTTATTTATGGGGAAACGTGGTAGTAGGGTTGCTTTAACTGACATAAGCAGATCAAAAGTCATCCCTTTGAACTGCAGATAAATAAAACAAATACCTGGTAAAATGTATTTTTGAAAGAAGCCTCTGATTAGTGTTTCAATTTAAGACTGCTTTGCCAGCAAAAGCGGTGGAGGGAGCATCAGCAGGGGCAGAGGGACAAAGAGTGCACTTTGCCTACCCTGTGTACTTCATTGAACTTTTCAGTGTGTTTGTTAATTGCCCAAAGTCTGCAAGTTGTTAAACATACCCTGCTTAAAGCCTAACGCCAGTCAGATTTTTATTTTATTTTTTCATTTTTCCCATTGAATGGGAATTGTTGCAATATCAGTCAGGTTTTTATTTCTATAACTCTGTTAAAGGGGTTGTAAAGGTTCGTTTTTTATTTTCTAAATTGGTTCCTTTAACCACTTGCTTACTGGGCACTTAAACCCCCCTCAGTCCCAGACCAATTTTCAGCTTTCAGCGCTGATGCACTTTGAATGACAATTGCGCGGGCATACAACACTGTACCCAAATTAAATTTTTATAATTTTTTCCCAAAAATAGAGCTTTCTTTTGGTGGTATTTAATCACAGCTGGGAGTTTTATTTTTTGCTAAACAAACAAAAAAAGATGCAAAAAAAAAAAAAATCATGTTTAATAGTTTGTTATAAAATTTTGCAAACAGGTAATTTTTCTCCTTCATTGAAGTGCGCTGATGAGGCTGCACTGGTGGGCACAGATAAGGCGGCACTGGTGGGCACAGATAAGGCGGCACTGGTGGGCACAGATAAGGCGGCACTGGTGGGCGGCACGGATGGGTGGCACTGATGGGTGGCACGGATGAGTGGCACTAATGGGCACTGATAGCTACCACTGATAGATGGGACTGATAGGGGGCTCTGATAGGGGGCTCTGATAGGGGGCTCTGATAGGGGGCTCTGATAGGGGGCTCTGATAGGGGGCTCTGATAGGGGGCTCTGATAGGGGGCTCTGATAGGGGGCTCTGATAGGGGGCTCTGATAGGGGGCTCTGATAGGGGGCTCTGATAGGGGGCTCTGATAGGGGGCTCTGATAGGGGGCTCTGATAGGCACGGATATGTGGCACTGGGGTGCAGCACCTTTGTTGAGGCAGATTGTGGTCACTGCTGGGTGGCACTGTGGTCACTGCTGGGTGGCACTTATTTTTTTATTATGCTTAGTGATGAGGGGGCAGGTGGGCACTGGCAGGGCTGGCCTTGATCTGGACTGTCCCGATCACGGCCGCCGGTGATCGGGATTACCGGCTCCATTATATCACATGATCAGCTGTCATTGGCTGACAGCTGATCATGTGATAAGGGGTCGGGATAGACCCCTTGCACGGATCGGTGATCAGGCGAGTCTCATAGACTCGCCGTTCACAGAGCGCGCCGCGCGCGCCCCTCAGGGGGCGCGCAGGCCACTCGTGCGCGGGACTACGTCAATAGACGTAGTTCCGGCAAAGGAGATCCGCGCTGTAGCCGTCATTCGGCTATAGCGCGGGTCTCAAGTGGTTAAGCTAGTGCATTGTTGGTTCACTTACATTTTCCTTCAATTTCCCTTCTAAATGTTTTTTTTTTCTTCGTTCCTCACTTCCTGTTCCTCCTCAGTAAGCTGTTCTGGCAGACTAAACACCGCTTGGATGATGGTGTGAAGTTTACTGAGGAGAAACAGGAAGTGAGAAATTCAGACAAAAAAAAATGTAAAAGGGAAATCGAAGGAAAAGGTAAGTGAACCAACAATGTACTAGCTTAAAGGATCCCATTTAGAAAATAAAAAATGAAGCTTTACAACCCCTTTAAGGAGATTTTTCCATACTGCTGGTTTGTGATGCTCGCACAAAAAATAGGTGGTATGGGTGTGAATGGGGCAGGAAGGCAAAAGACATCAGTAAAAATGGTTCTAACTTTTCTCCCTCTATTTGCACTTCTGTTGTTCTGGTGATTAAAAAAACAAAACTTTTTTGGGAGTTTTGGAGACGTTATTACAGTGATCAGTGCTAAAAGTATGCACTAACATTGTCCTTAATTGTGTTCCCTGGGTGTGTTTGCCAACTGTATTGGGGATGGGTTGCCTGGGATAACACAGAGATCAGTCTTCCTGCATAGCAGGAACACAAGATCCTGTGTAATCCCGTCTAAGAATGGAGATCTGCCTTGTTTACTTCGGCAGATCCCTGTTCTGTCTCTGCTGGGAATGACTGCGGACGGCTGGTGCACATGGAGTCCGCTGGAGCCGCTGATTGGCTCCCCCGCTGGGCGAGATTTCCTTGCGAGTGTATTGGAAAATGGTGTCCAGTGCTGCTCAACACAGCCTAGTGGGTCTGGTGATAATGAGCCCTGAGATAGCGAGGCAGAGTCTGTATCTGACTAGTTCACAAAGCATTTCCAGAAAGCTGGAGGGTGTAATTAGATGGTTGAAACAAACCAATTAGCACTGACGGGGTGCTTACAATGATCAGCTTTTACTTGTGTAAAATCTTTTTCCCCAAAAGGAAAAAAAATTGCTGTAATTGCCTAAAAAGTATGAGCTGGAGTTTGTCTTCAATTTGTTAGTCTAATTCTGCTAGTATATCTACCACTCCCCCCCCCCAGACTGACAATGCTGCTGTCCAAAGATGCCCCCTGTGCTCTTTCATCCATGTATTACTGGCCAGATTACCAAGTGAAAAGAGCCTAAAAAAGAAAAGAAAGCGAATGTAGTAACCACATCTAATGATTGGCAAGTTGCAATATATGACATTTTTGGTTTTATGTTGTCAGCTGATTTCCCACTCTCTACATTCTCAGTAATTTATGTGCAGTTTGTAAATATTTTTATTTTCTTTGTTCTTTCCCTGGTCTTTTTTTTTTTTTTTTTTTTAGGCAGACCTTTTATTAAACACCCCACTTGTGACTACAGCTATGATCTTTTTACAGCCTGCGATCAGCTGTTCAGTAAAAGTGATCTGGGTGGCATTTACAGAGGAGATCCACTCCTAGATGTCCACTGTGACTAATGAAGCTGAAAGCCACAATGATTTCATCGCTATCAGTTTCAGAGTTGTCATTCCCTGGCTGCTACGCCTAAGGAATCGGCTATTCCAGCATTAGGTGCACTGGAAGGCAGTGAAGACATTGGGGTCTAATAGACCTGTCATCATAAAGAGTACCTGTCACCTTCCCAAAGCTATTACATAGGAGGCTTGTTAGCCCCCTTCTGATAAGTTTAAATCGAAACAAAATGTATGCGCATACATGCAAATGCAAATAGGTTTTGTAAATAGGTGTGTAAGCAGTGTTTGCAGCACACATGTGAGGTGTCCCTATAAATGTCAGTGAGAGCGAAAATTTCTAGGGTCATCATTTATAATTAATTGATAAGGACCTGTAAAGGCTTTTAAAGCCTCATCTATGAAAAAATTGTAGGTACCATTACATGGTCAAGTGCAGTTTTGAGTCTGGACAGGTTTGGTATCTATCTACTCAACACAACATCATGTTTTATATATTACGCAAAAATTGTGTATTATATTGTGTTTCTGCATTATAAAATGCATTTAACCACTTTCAGACTGGACCATTTTGCTGGCTTAAGACCAGACCACTTTTTGTGATTTGGCACTGCTTCGCTTTAACTGACAATTGCACGGTCATGTGACATGGCTCCCAAACAAATTGACGTCCTTTTTTCCCACAAATAGAGCTTTCTTTTGGTGCTATTTGATTACCCCTGCGGTTTTTATTTTTTGCACTATAAACAAAAAAAGCGTAAATGAAAAAAAAAAACGCATTATTTTTTACATTTTGCTATAATATCCCCCAAAACACGCAGTGGCACGGCAGCGTTGTTAAAGGGACGTACCTGTATGCCCATATGCCTGTCCGCGCCATTCTGCTGACGTACATCGTCGCACGCCAGTCGGGAAGTGGTTAAAGGCTCCTGCAGAAAAAAAAAAGTTGGCAGCTACAAAAATTTTGGCTGCTGACTTTTAACCTGAGCCAATTTTTTTATTTGCTATTGGGTGCTGCCGCCACCATTTCCACTGAGGGAAACGGGCAATGAAATCTTGAGGCTTTACAGCCAGTTCCCTACTGAGCATGCACAAAGCATGCTGCACTCTGTGAATGGGCCGGCTGCGGCGGAAGGAGGCGGGGGGGCCAAACTTCTGGCTTGGTTTGCTGCAGTGAACTCAGGTGAGAGGGGGTAACTGTCAAAACCAGGCACCCCCCCCCCCCTAAGTGCTAAATGGGGCAGCGGGGGGTGGAGGAGGCAGACAAGCAGTTGGGTGGAGCTCTGCTTTAGGAATATTTTTTCCTTGAAAATTTGCATTCGATAAAGGGCTACAGAAATATCACATAGAATAAAACATTGAAAGAGGCACGTTTTTTTTTTTCCCCTCCAGGCCCTCTGCTTTTTTGGGGCTCAGTAATTTTCGAGCAAAAAATGCTGAATGAGAGTGAGAAATAGAAAGATTGCCCTGGACAGCAAGTGGTTAATCTAGTTTCAACCCCTCAATTTATGTAAGCTAAACTACCTGTATCACCTTGTTGGCATTGGCTCAGGGCTACCCCTGGCTCCAGACCCGGTGTTCCAGAAGTTGTAAGATTTTGTATGTGTTCAGTCGTAATAGATGTGCTTCTTACATTACAGTTATCTGTAAGTGTTGTGATGTTAATTGGCATAAGCTTAGTACTCACCTGCTATAAGGGGGATCTATGCTATTATTCATAGGCCTCATAAACACAGACCTTTATAATATGCAAACACTTCATGCATTACAATTTTGAAGAATAAGGATACCATTTTATGTAAACCTCCAAAAAAAAGCATGTAAGACAAGGGTATAATGAGCTAGTATGCATTGCATACCAGCTCATTATGAAATGCTTTCCTTTAGAATGATGCCCTAAATTGGCGCCAGCAAACACCGTACACAGCCCACATCTTTCACTGGAGTTACTTACGGGTTTGTGGGCTCATGGGATTTGAGGTGTCATTCAAATTAATGGTGAGTTCCACATTTTGTCATTCACACTTCAGCTCTGTCAAATCGCAGGCAGATCCGCTGGAAATTAAAAATGTAGCATAGCATTTAAAAGTTATTTTACACATTTTTTAAATTTTTTTTTATTTTGCTCTTTTTCAATATGAAACGTGTAAATACCATATTTATCAGCGTATAATACGCACTTTTTTCCCCTTAACCACTTGACAACTGGGCACTTAAAGAGAAGGTAAACCCTGATAGGTTTACTTCTTCTTTGTCTCCCTGCAAAGGTAAAGCATAATGGACTACTATGCATCGCATAGTAGTCCATTATGTGTCACTTACCTGACACAGGAGCCAGCGAAGTCACCGCTGTCCCCTGTAGTTCCGAGCGTCCATCTTCTTGGTGGGTCTCACTACTCTGGCGCTGTGATTTGCCGGAGCAGCGATGACGTCACTCCCGCACATGCGCACGGGAGCCGACACTCGCGGCATATCGCCGCGATTTGCAGCTTGCCCAGTGCGCCATGCGCGCCGCTGTCTACGGCGCATGTGCTGTAGACAGCGGTGGCTGTCTTCAGGTAAATATCGGTTTAGGAGATATTTCTTGGACCTACAGTTAAGCCTTAATCTAGGCTTACCTGTAGGTCAAAGTGGTTTGTAAGGGTTTACAACCACTTTAAACACTCCTCGTGACCAGACCAATTTTCAGCTTCTGTGCTCTCACACTTTGAATGACAATTACTCAGTCATGTAACACTGTACCCAAATGAATTTTTTGTCCTTTTTTTCCCCACAAATAGAGCTTTCTTTTGGTGGTATTTGATCACCTCTGGGTTTTTTATTTTTTGCGCTATAAATGAAAAAAGACCGAAAATTTAGAAAAAACGCATTTTTCTTTGTTTCTGTGATAACATTTTGCAAATTATTTTTTTTTTTCATGAATTTTGGCCACAATTTATACTGCTACATATCTTTGGTAAAAATAACCCAAATTAGTGGATATTATTTGGTCTTTATGAAAGTTAGAGAGTCTACAAGCTATGGTGCGAATCATAAAAAATTGATTACATCTGATGTACTGGTGGCCTATGTCATTTCTTGTGACCCGAACAAGCCAGGAAAGTACAAATACACCCCAAATTACCCCTTTTTTTTGGAAAGTAGACATTCCAAGGTATTTAGTAAGAGGCATGGTGAGCTTTTTGGTGTTATTTTTTTTTTCCCACAATTCTTTGCAAAATTAAGATTTTTGTTTTATTTATTTTTTCACAAAATTGTCATTGTAATGGGTTATTTCTCTCACATGGCATGTGTATACCACAAATAATGCCCCAAAATAAATTCTGCTACTACTCCTGAGTATTATGATACCACCTGTGTGGGACTTTTCCACAGCCTGGCCACATAGGCCCACACATGCAGGGAGCGCCATCACGTGTTTTAGGAGCATAAATTACACATCTAACTTGTTGACTACCTATTACACTTTTGAAGGCCCTGGAGCACCAGGACAATGGCACTGATGACACGTGGCACTGATGACACGTGGCACTGATGACACGTGGCACTGATGACACGTGGCACTGATGACACGTGGCACTGATGACACGTGGGACTGATGACACGTGGGACTGATGACACGTGGGACTGATGACACGTGGGACTGATGACACGTGGCAGTGGGACTGATGACACGAGGGCACTGATGAGAGAGGGCACTGATATGTGGCACTGATGAGAGAGGGCACTAATATGTGTCACTGATGAGAGAGGGCACTAATATGTGGCACTGGTGACAGTGATGTGGCACCGATCACAGATGGCATACGTGGCACTGATGTGTGGCACTGGGGACAGATGGCACTGACAGGTGGCACTGGGGCAAATGGAGCTGGGGACAGATGGCACTGACAGGTGGCACACTGGGGACAGATGGCACTGGCACACTGGGGACAGATGGCATACACATGATGACTTACATATGAGATCATCTCTCATTGTGCACGCCGATCGCGCAGTAAACGGCCGCTGTCATTTGCTGTTTACAGCGATCTGTGACTGGCTGTGTCCGGGGGACAGGGCCAGCACAGAACTTCCCCGATGTGCGCTCCCGGGAGTGCGCATTGCGAAAGTAAACAGGAGGACGTCCAGGGACGGCCTCCCGGCAATTGGCATACGCTCTGCAGCCGTCTTTCGGCTATAGAGCAGACGCCTAGTGGTTAAAATCGGCGGGAACTAGTGGGTGTGTTTAATACACCTATCCCTGCTGTCTGAGGGAAGTGGAGCGAGCGCCGCTGAATTACTTAGAGCCGCGGTCTCCTGTGTACCCGGCCCTCTGTCATTCACAGCCACGCCTCCTTGCCATGCATTGGCCCATTGTTTTGTCTATCATATGCGCAGAGCCAGAAGGTGTGGCTGTGAGTGATGAAGCGCCGGGTACACAGGAGATCGCGGCTGTGTGTAATTCTGCGGCGCTTGCTCCTCCTCCTTCCCTCGGAGACGGCAGGGATAATCCAACACTAGCGAGGCTGCAGATGGACACTGGGCAGGCTGCATTGTTGGTCAATTTAATGGCAGCAGATGGGCACTGAGCACGGTGCATTGATGGGTCAATTTAGAGGCTTCAGATGGGCACTGATTTTGATGAGCTGTGACTCTGAAGCAAAATTAAAGTTCTTTATCTAAAATGTAAGTTTTTTTTTTTTTTTCCCCTTAAACTTCCCTCCTAAAATAGGGGTGCGTGTTATACACCGATAATTACGGTATATTTTAAAGGTGTAAAAATATTAATGAACAAAGCTAACAAAAAAAGGTTATACTATCAATAGTTTATAAAAATAGAAGTAAAAAAATAGAGAATGAGAATAAGGAGTTAAGGCCAATTGGGGTCAAACAGAGGAACAATTTAATAAAAACCAAAAAATATATATATTTTTTTACTTACCAAGGTTGCTTCAAACTGACTTGATTTGCTGACCAAAGTTCATCCCTTTGATCTGTAAATTATTAAAAAGGAGCACCGATTTTATATGCAATGTTTCTTTACTGGTCTCTTTCAGGGCTGAGCATTGCTATTGTTGTTGTTAAACAGTGCCGGCTGCTTTTTGTTTGATAGCTGTGAGCAGCTCTGTAGTTTTTACATGAATCGCGCAAATGCTGAATTAAGATCACGTGGGGAGTCTAATCTGGATCGAAATCTTTTAACGATTAATCTTGCAGCTCTACTTCATGTCTTACCAAAGACTTGGGACTATATTTTGATACTCCTCAATTGCTCAATTTTTTTGTTCCTTGCACCTGTCAGTGAACTCTGAATAATTTCAGAAGCACCCCAAACGTATGTTAAGCTGACGCAGTCAACACAAGCCCAAAGCCGAACTACCTAGGCCCTTGTGTTGCTTTATCTAACTTTTACGGGTTTGTGCATGCAACAGTTGGGCAACATGATCCTCTCAAGATGGGAGCAGGCCTTTTAGGGCTCATTCACACTAGAAATGGCACATTACTGCATGCATTTGATGTGAGTTTTTTTTCTTGCACATTTGCAGTCCAAAAAATGCAGCATGCTTTACTTTTTTGACTGCACTGCAATAATGTGAACTATGCCACAAGGATTACCTTGTAATTTGGACTGTCGATGTAATTGGAGTGCAGTCAAAATTGCATCCCACTGCCTTGTGTGAATGGGTACTCAGAATTACTCACATGCTGCAGACAAGGGCTCTGTGATGTGCATGGACATTTTTTGCATACTTTTTTATACAGACTTAATGGTTGTAGCTGTGTAAACCCACTGTCAATATAAAAAGCTCAAGACTACATTCTTTTGTTCCTCACAGTAAATACAATGGTTCCTTGTATGTGTTTGTATAAAGCAAATCAGACTAAATACCTGATCATCCTGTAGGTTCCTTCATGGATTCAGGGATTCCTGTGACCACAATTACCACCAAAACGGATCCATAGTAGTGTGCTCAGGTGGTGTTCCATTTCTTCAATGGGACCGGTCGCCACACTAATGCATGGCATGCCTGTAGTCTCTCAGACAATCTGTGACCTCAGAGGCTGCAATGCCTCCAGTCCTGCAAAGGCACCCCTCTTGACAGGAGCAACTGCAGTTGCATATTGCAAAGAAATAGGTTCTTTGGAACTTTTTTGCTTTCTCCATATTACTTATTACCTGCAGGGTTATACTTAATTTTCAGGTGAATGGACACTGATAGACCAAAGGTCTTTATACAGGAAATGATCCCCTATATAACCCCTCCCATACAGGAAGTAACTCCGTTTTGTAAGCAAGCACTGAATCCTCAAAAAGAGGGGAGGGGTCTCTGTGTCCCATGATGTACTCAAAGAAAAGGATTTTACAGGCAAGTATGACCAAAAAAATCCTATTTTCTTTTTTCGTACATCAAGGGACACAGTGTTAGGCTAATATTCATTACCTGCTGGGATATCCCAGAGCAGTAGCCTTGAGAGGAGGGAGACGCCCTGCCAAACAATAGCTATTGGACTTTATGCTGCAGCCTGCAGTACACTGCAGCTGAAAGGCGAATCCTCCTCTTTTAAGAGTGTCTGTCTGCAAGATGGCATGGTTGTTTGAGCTCTCTGAGCTCCAGGTCTTTAGTTCCATAAACTGTTCTTAAATGAATCAAAGGATTGACCGTTAGGATCTATTTGACACAGGCTCTATATGCTTAGATAAATGGTACCCGAGCCTCACAAAGAAGACTCAAAGTGCTGCGAGGTTTTGCCTGTAATGCAGCCTCCGGGCGCTGGACCCTGCGAAGTGGAATACTGGATACCACAGCACTAAGCCATTCCTGCAAAGTGCTGTACAGGTCCAAGGGAGTGGACCCTAAACATGAAAAGGGTACCCAGTCCTTGAAGGTCCTCAAGTGTCAGGAACCCGCCATGAAGGGTGAAGATTGGGCTCTTAGTTTCTAAGCGGTGTGTTAATATTACACCCAAGTACTCCTTTTTTTTGTGGCTAGTAAATGTCTTCAAAAAAGAGGAGAGGGACTAACACACTACAGGGAAGGGCACACCTTTGTCATCCAGTAGTTCCTGATGAGCCTAGTCATATCCCTAGTGTGTTGTATCCCCTGAAAGTCAGAGGCTTCTGGGCAATCTGAGCCGCTGCGCCTATCTGCGATTGTGCCTACAGTCAATGCTGCTGCTTCACCCTTCATCATGAAAGATGTCCTCAGCACTAACCGGGTTAGAGCACAGGATTGTTGGCATGATTGCCTCCATCCTGTAGGGTGGCAAGAAGCGTGACAGATCCCCCTCCTCGGAGCCTCCTAGTCTAGAGTAGGAATGGGTTAAGGATGGGGAAGAGCTTAAAGCTCAGAATTCTGTGGGTGGCTTGGTGGATGAGTATGCTTCCGAGCAATTTGGACAAGAAGATATCTAGTTGGTGTCGTCTTCTCAATCGGAGGCTTTTGATCCTGACTCTTACCGGAATGGTTCGTTCTGCCTTTAAGTTGAGGTTACTGAGCCTGGTCCTCTTAAGCATCCCTGAGGCCTCTTCAGGCCACACAGGCTTTCCCCTTACACCCTCTGTTGGAACAGGCAGTCTATGCTGATTGGTAACATCCTGACAGGATTTTTGTTCCTCCAAGAGGTTTTCCCTGTTCATTAAGTTCATTAAGAAGTGGAGCATGCCAGCCATAGATGCAGCAGTCTTTTCCTTAAACAAGAACTTAACTTGTCCGGTCGATAAGCACAGGGCTTGAAAGACCCTGTTGACAAGAAATTGGAGTCATTATTAAAGCCTTCCTTTTCTTTGGACAGTTAATCTATTCAGCCAGCTGTTGCAGCAATTGGTATCTGCCAGTCCATAAAGGATCAGGTCAGATGGCCTGACAGGCCTAACCAGCAACCAACAGGAGGATGATCTGCCTGTAAATAAGGCAGATATTTCTCAAGCGCTGTTTACTGTTGACGCCTTAAAGGATTCAATACAGCAGGTTTCTCGTTTGACTTTCTTGTCTGTACATATGCGCAGACTTTTGTGGCTTAAGAACTGGTCAGCCGAGCTTCCTTGTAAGACGTTATTGGCTGTTTTCCCCTTTCATTAGGAGCGTTTATTTGGTGATCATTTGGACAAATGTATCCAAAATATTTTTGGAGGGTAGAGTTCTCTACTTCCTGTGAAGAAAAGTACCAGGCGTCCCTCGTTTAAAAACCTTAGACTGCTTCCTGAAATGTCTCAGCACTAAGGCAGTTCCGCCGCCAACAGGGCGCTAGGGCCAGGGGCAAGGCCAGGACCAGAAAAAGCCCTGGATCCAAAATTCTTCTAAACCCAGCACCAAACCCTCCTTTTAAGGGGACGCCCCTACTACATTGGGTGGTGGGGGGGGGGGGGGGGGGTCTGCTGCACTTTTCGGACATTTGGAGAACAATAGTTCAGGATGAGTGGGTCACCTCGACTATATCTTGCGATTACAAGCTGGAGTTGTGGGGGGGTTCCCGCTCAGGTTTCTAAGATCCAGTGTTCCCTCGTATCCTCCACAGAGAAACTTATTGCTTCAGACACTACATCATTTAGTGCATCAAGGAGTAATTGTAGAGGTTCCTGTACCCGAAAGGGGTGTGGGGTTTTACTCAAATTTATTTACGGTTCAAGAACCAAATGGGGACACGAGGCCCATGTTGGACCTATGATCCTTGAACCAGTATCTACTGATCCATTTCTTTTGGATGGAGTCTGTCCGCTCGGAAGTAGCCTCACTCCAGTTTGGAAACTTTCTAGCCGCCATCGATATAAAGGATGCGTATTTACACATCAGAAGTTCCTGCGATTTGCAATAGAGGAATGTCTTTTCAGTTTGTGGCTCTACCCTTTGGGCTTTCTACAGCTACCGGGTGGTTCACAAAGGTTCTAGCACCAGTACTGGTTCTTTAAGGGCCCAATGGATTCTGGTTCTATCTGGGTGACCTCTTGCTCAGAGATCACTCAATACACGCTCTAGAACAGAGCATAACATGCACACTGCGGTATTTGGAAAGCTTAGGCTGGATGTTAAGTAGGTCTGATCCTAGATATGGTCCAAGCAAGAGTATTTTTGCCACCTGCAAGGATCTGTGCCCTGAAGGATCAGGTGCGTCAGATGAGGGGCACCAGATAACCCTCCATTCGGTTCTGTATGAGTCTTCGAGGCGATGCCCTATGCCCAGTTCCATTCCAGGCCTCTGGAAAAAGACCTCTTGTTGGCTTGGAACAGAAGAGGGGCAAGCCCTGGATTATCCAATATTCTTATCTCCTCGGGCACGCTTAAGCCTAAACTGGTGGCTGCAGAATCAGAACCCGCGAAAGGGAAGATCCTTCCTCCCGGTAACTTGGAGACTACTGATTACAGATGGCAGTCTCTCAGGCTGGGGAGCGACCCTAGAAGGGCTCACACCTCAGGGGAAATGGTCAGGGACAGAACAGATCCTGCCTAGCAATGTCCTGGAATTACTGGCAGTACGTATAGCCCTGTGGTCCTGGACGGCAGAGCAACACGGCTGCCCTATCCGGGTTCAGTCCAACAATGTCACTGCAGTGGCCCATGTTAACCACCAAGGCAGGAGCAGGAGTCATTCAGCTCTGAAGGAGATGAACCACATACTAGCCTGGGCAGAAGGACGTGTGCCGATTTAAATCGGCAATCCATATCACAGTAGTAGAGAACTGGAAGGCAATTTCTCAGCTGCCAGCAGATCTGCCCGGGGGAATGGTCCCTACACCTAGGGGTGTTCCAGGAAATTTGCCAATGTTTGGGATGGCTAGAGGTCGACCTACTGGCATCCAGGTTCAACAACAAGTTACAGCAGTTTGTGTCCCGAACAAGAGATCCTCCGGCAATCAGAGCAGATGCTCTGGTAGTTCCATGGAGCCAGTACTCCCTGGTTTATGCTTTCCCTCCGATCCCTCTCCTTCCACATTTGTTGCTCAGGATTTGGAGAGAGGGAGTTCCAGTCATTCTGGTGGCATCAGCCTGGCCAGAAGGCTCTGTTTCCCGGAGATTGTGAGTTTGACAATAGACGGGCAATGGGCGCGTCCACGTTGCCCTGATATACTGTCTGAAGGTTCTATATTCCACCCCAATTTTACAATCTCTAAATTTGACGGCATGGCTATTAAAGCTAGAGTGCTAAGGGACCATGGCATCTCGGGACCAGTGGTGTCTACCCTAGTGAATGCTAAAAAAGCTGTCACTAGGAAGCTCTATCATAATGTCTGGAAGACTTATATTGCTTTGCGTGAAGCCAAAAATCCTCGGAAATGCGTGATTGGAAGAATTCTCTTTTTTTTTTTCCACAGTCGGCTGTGGAAATCAAATTTGGCTTTGAGTACAATCTGAGGTTGAGTTTTGGCCCTATCTGTATTCTTCCAAAGGCCTTTAGCCTCCCATTCACTGATCCGAACCTTTATGCAGGGGGCAACTCTCTTGCTTCCTTCCATTAGGTCGCCTATGTGTCCTTGGGACTTCCATTAGACATGCTGTCACGCAAGCTAGCCTTCCTGATGGCTATCACCTTGGCTAGAAGGGTGTCTGAGTTTCAGGGAACCATACTTGATCCTTCACCAAGACAGGGTCGTGTTATGACCTGTTCCATCCGTTTTTCCAAAAGGGGTTTCAGCCTTTCATTTAAATTGGGACATTATTTTGCCATTTTTGTCTCAGCCTCGTTCAATGGAAGAGGCGACTGCATTCTTTGGACATTGTCCAGGTAGTCAAGATTTATTTGTCTAGGTAAGCGGAGATCCGAGGATCAGACACCTCTTTTTGTTTTACCAAAAGGACCCAAAAAGGGACAGGCAGCTTCCAAAGCTTCCATTGCCAATTGGGTCTGTCAATTGGTCATTCGGTCTATGGTCTGAAACGTAAAGCTCCTCCCTTTAAGGTGAGAGCTCATTCTACCAGAGGTGTAGGAACCTCCTGGGCTTTTCGCCAACGGGTATCTGTGGCTCAGATTTGTAAGGCTGCTACCTGGTCTAAAGTGCATACGTTCACAAAATGTTATCAAAAGGATGTCCAAGCAGCCGAGGAGTCGGCTTTCAGGTACAGTGTACTGCGGGCTGCCGTACAAGTTCTGATGGCTATTGTTTGGCAGGGTGTCCCTCCCTTCAAGGCTATTGCTCTGGAACGTCCCAGCAGGTAATGAATATTAGCCCAACTCTGTTTCCCATGATGTATGAAAAAAGAAAATTGGATTTTTTTCATCATACCTGTAAAATCCTTTTCTTTTGAGTACATCATCGAACACAGAGATCCCTCCCCTATTTTTGAGGTTTCAGTGCTTGCTATAAAACTGGAGTACTTCCTGTATGGGAGGGGTTATATAGGGGATCACATCCTGTCTAAAGACCTTTGATGTCCATTCACCTGGAGATTTAGTATAACCCAGCAAGTAATGAATATTAGCCTCTCTGTGTCCCATGATGTACTCAAACAAAAGGATTTTACAGGTAAGTATGCCGGAAAAAAAATCATACTTTAACTGCTTACAGCTAAGCATTATGAAATAATTCTACTAAATGCTTTGCACCACCTGTCATAAAAATAATACAAAATGTTTTTCTACTTACAGACCTACATAGGCAGTGTGGTTATATCGGTAAACCCATACAGATCTCTGCCAATTTTTACCCCTGACAAAGTGGAAGAATATCGAAACCGAAACTTCTATGAACTTAGTCCACACATGTGAGTTACATTTTATTCCATTTCATGTTAAAGTGAATTTTCTTTGTTTATAACCGGTCCAGGGCTCTGTTCGTTTTATCTGTGCTGATCTGATGTCAAGACTGCAGGTCAAAAAGACCTGCCATTTTCAAGTGCACTGTCAGGGTGTTGTGGTGGTCTTGGAGGATAATGATCATTGAGTTTGTGTAATCTGAAGTTGCTTCTGGTTGGTGTTTAAAGCGTAGTTCCACTTCACTTAAAGTAAATCCAATGCCCATCCTCATTTCGCTGTTAAATGGCAAACTTTTTTATTTTCTAAATGCCTTTCATTCTTTATTTTCTGGAGCACTTCCGGCTCCTGCCGCCTAGGTGATGACGTAAATGGGGGATTCCCATGGACACCTGGGATATCTGTGTCCTGTATCCCAGGAGTCCATGGGAGTCGCTAAATGCCAAAATATCACAGTTCCTGACTAAAAATTATGCGAACGGGAGGAGTTTTTCAAGGAGGTGTATCTACAATGAAGTTAAGCCTCTCGGTCTGGGACACTGGCGGTATTTTGAAGCAAGAGGGGATATGGGCACTGAGTAGTTGATGTGGGCACTGAAGGAGTGCCATGTGGTGGCATTCCTGCACAGGCGCGAGATCGGGAGGTGCACGCTGGGTAACCGGCTGCATGGAGTCCTGGAAATAGATTCCCACAGAGGAGATGGACCCTGCCTGTTTCAAAGATCCACGCTTTAGTCTGTTTAAACCTAAATTAAAGGTGTGTGTATATATGTATGTATGTGTATGTATGTGCGTGTGTAAATATATATATATATATATATATATATATATATATATATATATATATATATATATATATATATATATATATATATATATATATATATATATTGCATATAAAGTGTCCTCGATCATAAGCTGAGCTGATCAGTGTATTCTGAGCAGCAGTGGATACCACTTTCATAATACAGTGTCCCAGAGAGAGTTCTACTATCCACCATTTTTATGTGGTTGGAGGTATCGGTTAGCTTTTAGGCTGACTTACTATGGCACACAACACTAAAATCTCACGAGACTGCAGAATCATTCAGAGCTTCCTCCTACACACCATGTGACATCACATGGAGTGTAAACCAGGGCATCCTACAGCATTACTGCAGTCTTATCAGCTGAAGCTGATAAGACTGACAAAGGTAAACACTAGATAATCAGGCACAAGTAAATGCATAAACAAAACAAACAAAAGTACAAAAGCTGGTGACAATCATACTTGGAGAGAATTTCACATACACCATATTACCAAAAGTATTGGCCTGCTTTTACACACACATGAACTTTGCAGCTATAACAGCTTCAACTCTTCTGGGAAGGCTGTCCACAAGGTTTAGGAGTGTGCCTATGGGAATGATTGACCATTCTTCCACAAACGCATTTGTGAGAGGTCAAGCATCGATGTGGACAAGAAGGCATGGCTCGCAGTGTCTGCTTGAATTCATCCCAAAGGTGTTCCATCGGGTTGCGGCCAGTCAAGTTCCTCCACCCCAAACTTGCTCATCCTTGTCTTTATGAACCTTGCTTTGTCCACTGGTCCAAATAATTTGGTGGAGGGGGGATTATAGTGTGGGGTTGTTTTTTAAGGGTTGGGCTTGGCCCCCTTAGTTCCAGCGAAGGGAACTCTTAAGGCGTCGGCATACTAAGACATTTTGGACAATTTCATGCTCCCCAACTTTGTGGCAATAATTTGGGGGTGGCCCCTTCCTGTTCCAACATGACTGCGCACCAGTGGACAGCCTTCCCAGAAGAGTTTAAGCTGTTATAGCTGCAAAGGGTGGGCCAACTCAATATTGAACCCTACGGACTAAGATTGGGATGCCATTAAAGTTCATTTAAACTTCATATACTTGTATAGGCAGGTGTCCTAATGCTTTTGTTAATATAGTTTATGCATGAGCAATCAGTGAAACTGCAGAAGTACACAGGCAAGGACTCCAAAGATGGTAGAATGAAGTTTGGTAGGGATTATTGTAATGCTTGTTCTCACATGGAATTTTGATTCAATAATTAAGGGTATTCACCTTTTAAATATCTGTGAGACGTATATTTTTTTTCTTTTGGTTGTGGCCTGGTCTAGACTTGTCAACACTTGTTCTCAATGAAAAGTGAATGATGCATCTAGAAGCCAGCAAGATTCTTTCTTTTCTTGTGTAGCCTGCATGAGAAAAATGACAGAAAGGAGCTACAGGTTACGTAAGCTCATTGTCCTATTCTTAAATAAATGTACTTTATCTATAGATAGGCCTGTATTTAGGGCTAAAATGTATGTACCAATGTATGCCTGGGTTGCCATAACAAGCACACACATTAGAGCTGTCTCGTTGCTTCAGATTTGAAAATGAAAGCAAACATCCTCAAAATATATTCTTGGGAAAATTGGAAATCCCCATTTTGTTTAACCTTTACACGTAGTAATGTGATGGACCCCCCCCCCCCCACCCCTATTGAAGTTATATTTTTAGATTTCACATGTAAACCAGCTGTTGGTAAAGTTGTAGCACATACAGTAGTTCTTTATGAGAAAATTTGTGTTTTAATAATCTGCCAAGCATCACAAACAGCTGGAAGGTTGTTTACATGGGGCCTCTGGAAGATGCATATTTCTTTTGAAATTCTTTCTCTGTATCTCTTCCGTATACCCTCAGTCTCCAACCCTCATTCTCCGAGTACACTGCTTTCGCACACATCCTGTCTTCCGCTCTCTCTATCTTGGATCTCTATACTCTTCTTTGTTTTAAATGTGGTTCTTAGTACATTGGAAGTGGAACATTAAAAACACGTGCCCCTATTTTTCTATCGCCCCATTCACACTACAGCGTTGCAAGGGTAGAAAAAAAAAAAAAAACAATGCTGCCATTTGTATGCATTACCCTGTAGAGGACAAAGAAAGCAATCGTCGGAGATGGCTTTCACAGTTTCTAGACACAGGCTGACAGTCACAAGGAATAGCTGTCACTGTTTGTCATAACTTTCCTTCCCGATAATGCTGACTGAAGAAAATGCTAAATTCCTTTCATGAGATATGCCAGTGCAACACAATGAATACAACACAATCACTTAAAGCATCTTGCTGCTTTCTTGCGAACATCTAGAATCCATACAAAGATTTATTGCTCTAGACTGTCTGATAAGCAATATGCATACACCTTTTATGTGCAGTCAAGAAATCATTTTACATACACACATTGTGAGTGTACAAAATAACTAAGCACAACCTACGCAGCCCCTCAAATCTGTGATGCAAATCCATGAACCAAAATTATAAATAAGATATATGAATAACGTATATCATATTTTTATATGTATTTTAAAAGCAGCCTACTATACTACTAGCCTTACTTCACTAAATATATAACTGTAAAAGCACAGCACTATCAATCTATAAATTGGTGCAAATACATTTGCACTAATTTATGGATTGGTAGTGCTACGCTTTTACTATGCTGTGTGTGTTTATATATGTATATTTATTATAATACGGTGCATTGTTTGCAAATGAATATTTGAAAAGCGTGGCATGCATTTGTATTCAGCCCCCTGAGTCAATACTTTGTAGAGTGACCTTTCGCTGGCACAGACAGTGCACAGGATAGCAAACGAAAACACGCCAGTCCACAAAAAAGATTAGTAGACTATATTCCTATACCTAATTGTAAATACAACAAAAAGGGCATATTTCATTTCTATACTTAAGTAAGGGACAAACTCGGCGGTTAAGCCAGTCAATTGTTAAATTTACCTAAAAATGAACGTCCATCAGTGTCCTGAGCTCCCAGAGATTCTCAACATAGCCTAAACCAGGTCGGGTTTAAATATCCCCCCATGCCGCCAAAATGCGGCGTGTGACGTCACTCCATCCACAAAGGCACAGACTGATGCCCGGAAACTGGAAGTAAGAATAACTTCCGGTGCACACTTCTGAGACTGCACGAAAGACCTCCAGTGCAGATACCTCCTAGAGTGGAGAAGGTATACCAGTTCAGGAGTATTTACAAAACAAGTCTGCGCAATAACACCAGGGAGCTGTGTCACATATGCGGACATGCAGCGGAGCAAAGCATCCACAACAGAGTGGACGAAACCAATGCTCCGCTGCACACCCTCAGGTGTACGTACGGGTGTCTTAAGGCAAACAGATTGGAACAATGGTGCTAAGGGTCTATGAACCATCAAAAGAGAAAAAAAAAAAAAAACCTGAGAAAGGAGAAATATCACCAAAAGCGTATGTGAGTTTAAAAAAGCAGCCACACACGTGCATTACATCATAATAAAACTGATTAGTTTATAAACAAAATACTTAAACATATACATAAAATAAGACCAAGTACATTGTCACTTGTTATTCATCCTTCTTCCATGGACGGTCTTTCTTATTGGTCATTGCACTTACACTATTGCCATGTGTGCCAAAGGGGGCTGAGGCTGCTATTAGGGTTGAGAGGCAGAGTAACAAACGGAACAAAGCTGCTCCTTCAGAGGTATCGCTACATATACACTGTATATTAATAAATACGCATTGAAATGTAGATCATATCGGCACAAATGACAAGCAAGCCAAATGGATCTTCCACATCTTGACAACCAGACATGCCATTGTGTCATACCTCTGTATGTTATGTCTCAACTTATAAGCGAAGAGAGAAAGTATAGAAAATTAATGGAGATGGTAAGAGGAGGAAGAATGAAGAAAGAGGGGGTGCTGCTTATACATGAAGATTTCTGGTTCAACCTTTGTGTATCATAAAGCTTTTTATTCCACAGAGAAAGTATTGAATATGAAAAAGATGTGCTGCATCTTATGCAGTTGATTGATTTTTGGAGTTTAGGTAACTGACATTTAGTTGTTGCAGCATTTGAGGAGAGCATTGACTTTTTGGACAGTGGCCTAGAGACGCACACACTGCGTTATGTAACTAGTGACCGAATGTGACTTGTTTTTGACAGAATGTATTTCAGCGTATTCACTTCTTCCTACAGTGCTTCAGTATGAGCTTTGTACCAGGAAAGCACAAATTATTGTAGCTTACAGGAAGTAATCTACAGCTCTTTGCTGGGTATTAACAGTTTATATAAAATAACATTCTAAATGTCTGTCTTTAGAGCAAAACTTTTTTGGTGCTTTATTCATATTTAGTGTTGATAGATCTTATCAGTATATAATATGGTATATCATGTTGTCAGATTTCTGAGTTCCTGGAGTCTAAGAAATTAAAAGAGCAACCTTACTTAAGTTTCTTTCATTTTGTATAAAATCAGAAATATTTACATCTGTCCACTTTTGTTGCGGTCTCTGTCCTATGAGAAATTTGAAAAATACTACCCATCCTGACCTTTGTGGCAGAAGTCTTTCTTTCCCTCTCCTGCTGACCATTTTTATGCCGCGTACACACTATCGGAATTTCAGCCAGCAAAAGACCGATGAGAGCTTTCCATCGGAAAATGCGACAGTGTGTATGCTCCACCGGAATTTAGCTGGCCGAATTGCTGCTAGCAAAAATTTTGAGAGCATGTTCTCAATTTTTCCAACGGAAAAACTTTCTATTGGAAATTCCGATCGTGCGTATGCAATTCCGAATACTTCTGTCAAATTTATACAACAATTGGAGACTGTTAGCAAGTTTTCTTTGTGCTTCCTGTTTTTAGGACCCTATGACAGCAGGGCAAGAGATGAGTGCAGTGGTCATTACTGGAACAGGAAGCCCACAGACAGTAATGACCTGCAGTGGTTCTTTCCTTGTATTCTGTGCCCAAACTAGCGAGCTTTCAAAAATGTCAACATTTTTATTTATTTTTTAAATATGTAGTAGTGCCGAACACAATTTTAAACAAAACTTGTGCATTAATCCTTTTACATCAAATAATTAAATATAAACCACCATGTGACAGTTGTAAAAGAAAAACTATATAGTGAAAAAAGTGATTTCTCAAAAAATTCCCTAAAGTAACAAGTCCATCTGTGATTTCTTCAAAAATTAAGATTGTATATAATCTTCTTAATTCTTCCACCACATCATGTGTGATAAGTGACTCCTCTCCCCTCAAAAGGGGCACTCACCAGCTCCCAGTGCCTTATACTCTTGTGCTCGGCAACAGTGCTTTCAACCACACACCAAGGGTTTAAATGGATTTCCATGCTCCAACAGTGAACATCAATAAAAATCACTCCACATGTAAATAAAGAAGTGCTTCCAATAGTGTAGTAACGTAAACCAGTTTAAAACACTCTTTGAAAACGACATCCATTAAACTCCGTTCAAATAAAATCTTTAAAAACAAAGCAATATAATAAGCGCAACTCTCCAAACGATTTATAGCAGCGGTGTGTAATGGCCACGGCGGACCCAAGGTAAGCAAGCAGGTTTAATCTCGCCAGCCCCTCGGGTTTGAAACAGCTCTCCACGACCTTGTTCAATGGGCAGCGTCAAACGTTACACGTAATCGCCGTACAGTCATGCCCTGACATGTTTCGTCATTATCGACTTATTCATGGGATTCTGCCAATATACGATATTGGCAGGAAGTAAGAGGATATCTTCAATGGGTATGCAGACTGTAATAAAATTCTAATTGGTTTCTAAGCCTCCCAAACAATGTCTTGAGTTGAGCTAGAGACAGGTTTTAGGGCCTTAATATACCTAAGGTAAAGGTGGATACCAAAATTTGACTGTGCAGTGGGGTTATCCAAGAAACGGGTTGTGACACATGCTGGAGTCCAAAAAAAAAAAAATCATAAGAAAAAAAATGTTAGAGCCACAGCAGGGAGCCGGGATCAAGGACATGTTAGATGAAGTCAGTGCAGTCAGCTTGCAGTCATCAATCGGGGGGTGAGCAATAAAAAGTTATTCAGCATACCAGATTAGCATATGCAAAAGCAAGTAACTCAATCCAGGGGAAAAGGCAGAATAGTCATAGAATCCAGTCATAGAATCCAGTCATAGAATCCAGTCATAGAATCCAGTCATAGAATCCAGTCATAGAATCCAGTCATAGTTTTCAGCATGTCCTGCCAGTGTGATTGCAAATGAAAATAATTGTTAGTATCACAGGAATGTGCATGAACAAGATGGAACCATGCAGAGCAGTTGAAACCAGGCACGTTCTGTCAAAGAGCATACACTTTTTTGTGTTTAGGAGATAAACATAATAGTTTATAAAAAAAAAAAAAAAAAAAATTGTAACATATCCCAAATTTAATTTGTATGTTGTCTGACATTACAGATTTAATATTCTTTAAGGTAAGTTAAAACTTTAGACTTTTAACAGTAGAATCATTATTGGTGACTTCAACATCCCTGTTAATTTTAACACTCCTGCTATTTCTAAATTTCTGAACCTAACCTCCTCTTTTGACCTGAAACAATGGGCAAATGCTTCTACTCACTCTGTTGGCAACTGCCTTGACCCGATATTCTCCTACCTATGTACTCCATGAAACATCTGCAACATTCCTTTTCCTCTCTCTGATCACCACCTTCTCTTCCTCCTCTTTGCCTTCCAGCTACCAAACAATTCTCACACTTGTCCTGCCCCAACCTGGCCACTTCTATCTACAACAGTTTTCTGTCATCCACCCTGGATACCTTGGGCCGCCCTCACTTTGCACAGACTCAGGCCCCGACTGCTACAACCCTGGCAGACAGACATTACTAAAAGCCTCAAAAAACAGAGCCGTGCTCTTGCGTGTCTGTGGCGTAAGACAAAGTCACAGCAAGATTTCAGCCAATTATAAATCTGCCCTCCAAAAATACCATTCCTGTCTCCACGCTGCCACTTACTTTATCACATGCAGTCTATGTCAACTTTTTTTGCGGTTAATGCTCTACTTCGTCCGCCATTACCTCCATCCACTAACTTACTCAATGCCCAGGATATTGCTAATCACTTCAAAAATAAGATTGAGACAATTTGTCTGTCTCCTCCACTATAGATATCTCCCTCACTTTACACTCTTTCCTGTACAATCAAAACACTTGTTTAACCCAACTACTACAGAGAAAGTCAATAAAAAAATTTCTTACACCCACCAAACCTCCTGCCTGCTGGACCCCGTTGCTTCTCAAATACTACGGTCACCCTCTGACTCTATCCTACACTCTTAAACTCATATCTTCAACCTCTCTACTGGCATCTTCCCCAACCCTGTGAAACATGCTTTAATCACTGCCATACCAAGAAAAAGCCTCACTGGACTCCACCAATCTTAAAGGGGAGGGCCACCCTGAAAAACAAAAATACATTAAAATTTAGAAAAAAATCAGAACACAGCGCGCCCCATTCACAAAGCGCTGCGTGACTCACGCATGCGCAGTAGGAAACGGGCAGTGAAGCCACAAGGCTCCACTGCCTGTTTCCCTTAGTTAAAATGGCGGCGCCGGGACCCGAGAGCCAAGGGACGGGTCAGCTTCGGGCGGCCGACATCGCGGGCGCCCTGGACAGGTAAGTCTGCTTATTAAAAGTCAGCAGCTACATTGTTTGCAGCTGCTAACTTTTAACTTTTTTTTTTTTAAAACTAGCTCTCCTCTTTAACAACCTAAGACCTATCTCCTTATTCCCTTCAGCCTTCAAACTTCTTGAACGTTTAGTCTACAACTGACTGAGCGGCCATCTCATTGAGAATAACTTTCTTGATTCCCTTCAGTCTGGGTTTCATCCACAGCACTCCACCGAAACTGCTCTCCTAAAACTCACAAACGACTTAGTAAAAGCTAATACCAACAGTTATTATTCTGTAACTCTTACTTTTGGTCTTGATCTAGTTGCCTGCACAATGTGGGACATTCTCCTTTACAGGTAAGTTGGCAAGTAAAGCCATAAAGATTTTTTTTTTCTTTTTATGGCTAAACTTCAGCTTTAAAATTGATCTTACTAAAGTACATGTATTCAAATGACTAGATAGCTGATAAAAATGTATTAACAAATATGTTTGAGATTTGCAGTTTAGCACTCTTTGGCTTTACTCACAAGCATGTCTGTCTCTATCTGTACTTTTTAGATTTTGTTTTGTTATATGATGCGACTGTCCAGAACATCGTGTCTCCAGATTCTTAAATGGTGCCATGAAACTTTTGCCCTTGGCATATGAGCAAGTAGTCTAGGAAAGGAGGTTATGGTTGATGCTGGGTTCACACTGATGTGATTGTAGACAGTTAGTCAGGTTGAAAATGGACATCTGGTTCAACCAATGAACAAAAAAAAAAAAAAATTATACAATCCCATGTACTCAATCCTTCACCCACAGTTGATGCAGAGGGAGGCAAAAAGCCCAATCATGATCCCATTTGCTACATCCGAGAAAATAATTCCTTCCTGATTTTTTTCCCCCCCGTATAAAAGTGAGTACACCCCTCCCATTTTTGTAAATCTTTTATCTTTTCATGTGACAACACTGAAGAATTGACACTTTGCTACAATGTGAAATAGTGAGTGTACAACTTGTATAGCTGTAAATTTGCTGTCCCCTCAAAATAACTCAACACGCAGTCATTATTGTCTAAACTGCTGGCAACAAAGGTGAGTACACCCCTAAGTGAAAATGTCCAAATTGGGCCCAACGTGTCAATATTTTGTGTGGCCACCATTATGTTCCAGCACTGCTCTAACCCTTTTGGGCATGGAGTTCACCAGAGCTTCACAGGTTGCCAGTGGAGTCCTCTTCCCATGACGACATCCCTGAGCTGGTGGATGTTGGAAACCTCCACCTTCCATTTCAGGATGCCCCACAGATACTCAATAGGGTTTAGGTCTGGAGACATGCTTGGCCAGTTCACCTTTACCCTCAGCTTCTTTATCAAGGCAGTGGTCATCTTGGAGGTGTGTTTGGGGTGATGATCTTGTTGGAATACTGCCCTGTGGCCCAGTCTCTGAAGGGAGGGGATCATGCTTGGCTTCAGTATGTCATAGTACATGTTGGCATTCATGGTTCCTTCAATGAACTGTACCTCCCCCAGTGCCGGAAGCACTCATGTGGCCCCAGTTCATGACACTCCCACCATCATGCATGACTGTAGGCAAGAAACACTTGTCTTTGTACTCCTCATCTGATTGCCACCACACACCCTTGACACTATCTGAAGCAAATAAGTTTATCTTGGTCTCATCAGACCACAGGACATGGTTCCTGTAATCATTAGTCTGCTTGTCTTCAGCAAACTGCGGGCTTTCTTGTGCATCATCTTTATGAGAGGTTTCCTTCTGGGACGACAGCCATGCAGACCAATTTGATGCAGTGTGCAGGATATGGTCTGCGCATTGACAGGCTGACCCCCCCCCCCACCCTTTCAACCTCTGCAGCAATGCTGCCAGCACTCAAACCTCTATTTCCTAAAGACAACCTCTGAATATGATGCAGAGCACGTGCACTCAACTGCTTTGGTCGACCATGGCGAGGCCTGTTCTGAGTGGAACTTGTCCTGTTATTGTATTAAACTGCTGTATGGTCCTGGCCACTGAGCTGCAGCTCAGTTTCAGGGTCTTGACTATCTTCTTATAACCTAGGCCAGTGATGGTGAACCTTGGCACCCCAGATGTTTTGGAACTACATTTCCCATGATGCTCATGCACTCTGCACTGTAGTTGTGCATCATGGGAAATGTAGTTCCAAAACATCTGGAGTGTGAAGGTTTGCCATCACTGACCTAGGCCATCTTTATGTAGAACAACAGTTCTTTTTTTTTTTTCAGAATCTCAGATTTCTTTGCCATGAGGTGCCATGTTGAACTTCTAGTGACCAGTATGAGAGAGTGAGAGCAATAACAAATTTCACCCCCTTCACACCTGAGACCTCGTAACACTAACAAGTCACGTGACACCAGGGAGGGAAAATGGTTAATTGGGCCCAATTTGGACATTTTCACTTGGGGTTGTACTCACTTTTGTTGCCAGCGGTTTAGATATTAATGGCTGTGTGTTGAGTTATTTTGAGGAGACAGCAAAACTTACACTGTTATACAAGCTGTACACTCACTACTTTACATTGTAGCAGAGTGTCATTTCTTCAGTGTTGACACATGAAAAGATATAATAAAAGTTTTACAAAAATGTGAGGGATGTACTTAGTAGTTGGTTACCCATTTGAACAGATATGATGTATGGTTAGGACATATAGGTTCACAAATAAAACAGTTTGATAGTTTACACCATAAGATATTGTATGTATGCAGTATACTGTATATACATAGTATATTAATGTTTACATTAAGTACCTTTATTTTTTTTTGCCAGTAAAATTTAAATTATTTTTGTAATCTAGGTCATAAATATTCAATTTTTTTTTTGTGTGTGAAATCAACATGCCTGTAATCCAGAGGCTGCGCATAAAGAAGTCCTCTTTTCTTGTGCCCACACAGGGAGCACATACGTTTTTGTAGTCTGTACCAGAAGAATAAATCCAGACTCTGAGGTTTCGGCTGAATTCAAGGTAAAACATAACATCCATATGCCGAGACAAAAGTGTCAGACTACTCAGCAGCTACTTCAGTGAGGACACAAAGGTACTCATGGCTGCAGGCCTTAGGAGACCAGAAGTTGCATAGAAATGCTTAGGTAATTCCATAATGTGCTGCTGCTTTCGGACTGCTGAGACTTGTTACTATATGTAACTTCTAGTTCTGCATAGTTTGTGCTGCTTTACAACCACCAAGACCCCCCTCCCCCCTTTTGTAGACCCTTTTTTGCAGGAATCTCTTGCAGCCAGAACCTGTGAGGACTGAGGACTGTGGCTGGGCCTCCAGATTATTCTCCCCTGCCTGTCTTCACCCAGGAGCCTTCTCCTGGTGACATTCGGTCCTCACATCCTTAGCCCTGTGCTGAGTGCTGCCCTGCTACCAGGTGTACCTGATGCTGTAGCAAGGTCAACCCAGAACACCACCTCTTCCCAGAGCCTTGCTATGTCTGGATTGGTGCCCCTGGTATTGTACTGTATTGCCACTCAGAACTTGCCCTCTGCTGTGCCATGTTGCTTTTTTTCATGACCTTGCTGTGTTTCCCATTGTGCCCTGAGTTGATACCTGTAGTCTTATCACTTTTGTTGTTGCACCCAATATCCCTTCTGTGAGCCTTCTGAATCTCCATGGCTGTACCTTACTTTTATCGTGCATCCCTTCAGTGTACCGGAATATCCCAATAAGCATCCCAAACATCGGGTACCATGTAATTTAGCTCTGTGTGCTCTCTCTGTGCTCCTAGTTTGTCTGAATTTTAGTTTTTACAAGTTAGTTTGACAAAATATGGATGTAAAAATATAATTGAAATGAAGAAAGCAAGACATGTTTGAAGTCCAGGGTGACAACCATAGATGGGGCTGATGTAAGGATTTTTGACACCCTAGGTGAAACCTAATTTTGCTGCCCTCCCATCAGCTCCGCCCCTGACTATACAGTGGAGGTGCTGGGGGTGGAGATTTTGTGGCTCCTTCCAATGACCCCCCCTCCCCCGCCTTGTATTGGATGGAGGTGTGCTGTGCAGTGTACTGGTGGTGTGTGCTGTGAGGTGTATTGGAATTGTGATGTCCATGATTGCATAGCTGTATGACAGGTGGGGGAGGGAGTGGGCTGGTGTGTGGAAGCCCTGCAGATCCGATCTCATCGTTCATAAAACACACAGTAAGTGTCCATGCCTCCACCCATGTTACTCTCCTGTCCCTGTGGGTGTTGAAACTTAAATGGCACAGACGCCTGCTTCACAAACGCCGTTTGCTCCTCTAGGCTCCAGCCCTCCATTGATAGAAGAGATCATGACATCCCCCAGCCCTGCCTCCTGTCCACTGCAAAGCCACCGCTTCTCAGAGCTCTGTTGTCAGAGGCGTTGCCTGTGTCACCGGCGAAAGCCTGTATAATGTCATCATGGGTGAGTGGACTGGGTGAAAAAAAGAGGAAAACAAGGCTGAAAAAAGTAATGCCTTTACCTAAGAATTGATAACCTGCAATATATTACAATTTTGTTTTTGTATTTGGATACCTTTTTAAAAGAGGACCTAAACTGGCTTCAAGTTTGTTGGGTTTTCCTGGGGATGCAATTAAAAAAACAAAAAACCTTCCTTACTCCCGATCGCCCCCCCCCCCCCCCGGTGCCAGCGGCGGTCGGAATCCGTTCAGGAGCGATCCGGGATGAGGGGGCGGCCATTCGTTCATGGCCACCCCCTCGCGATCGCTCCTGATGAATGGAAGTGCAGCGTGACATCACTTCCTCTCCTGTAATGTAAACACATGCAGAGGAAGTGATGTAATCTCTCCTCTGTGACGATATTTTTCGTTCCGGCACCGAGGAGAGAGGATCGGTGAGTTGCACCAACACTACACAATACAGTAGAACATGCCAGGCACACTCTCACCCCCCGATCACCCCCCCAATCACCCCTGCACCCCCAGTCACAGTGACACCAATTGCATTTTTTATTTTTTTGCATTGGTGTCATTTGTGACTGTAATTGTTAGGGCAGTTAGGGTTAGCCCCCTTTAGTTCTAGGGTACCCCCTAACCCCCCCAATAAAGGTTTAACCCCGTGATCACTCCCCCGTCGCCAGTGTCACTAAGGCTGGGTTCACATTGCAGCGGTTTATGAGAACGGATGTGATTCGCACCGCACTGCAGTGCAAATCACATCTGATCTCTGTGCGATTCGAGTTCAGCCATACAGATAGTATGGCTGAATTCGCATCGCACCCGCCGCAAACTCGCACGGGACCCTTTTTTTGGTCCGCAGCAGAATCGGATCGCATGGGTGTTCACACCATGCGATCCGATTCCTGTCCGAGTTTGCAGATCGCACTGCGATATGCAAACTGATCTGGGGGTGTCATTAACATTTCACTGACACTCCCAGCAGTTCGCATAGGGCAGTGTGATGCTGGAACCCGCCGCGGATTCGTGGCGTTCCCACATCGCTCCAGTGTGAACCCAGCCTAATAAGCGATCGTTTTTCTGATCGCTGTATTAGTGTCACAGGTGACGCTAGTTAGGTAGGTAGGTATTTAGGTTCGCCGCAGCTTTTTATAGCGCCAGGGACCCCCATATACTACCGCATAAAGCCCCCTGATTGCCCCCTATTTAACCCTTTCACCAGTGATCACCATATAACTGTTACAGGTGACGCTGGTTGGTTAGTTATTTTTTTATAGTTTCAGGGCACCCGCCATTTATTACCTAATAAAGGTTTAACCCCCTGATCACCCGGCGGGTGATATAAGTTTGAGGGTCAGATAAGGTCTGCGTCGCCCCAGGCAGCGTCAGGTTAGTGCCAGTACCGCTAACACCCACGCGCAAAGCATACACCTCCCTTAGTAATATAGTATCTGATCAGATCTATATTAGCGTCGCCAGCAGTTTAGGTTTCCCAAAACGCATTGTTAGCGGGATCAGCCCAGATAGCTGCTAGCACCTGCGTTTAGCCCCTCCACCAAGCCCAGCCCAGCCCACCCAGGTGCAGTATCGATCGATCACTGTCACTTACAAAACACAACGCACATAACTGCAGCGTTCGCAGAGTCAGGCCCGATCCCTGTGATCGCTAACAGTTTTTTTTGTAGCGTTTTGATACAGTCGCTGACAGCCTAGGTGCTTTTTTACCTGTGAGTCTCACTAGTGTACCCCTAAATTTAGGGGTGTCTACTTTCCAAAATGGGGTCATTTGGGGGGGGGTGGTTTGTGCCATCCTGGCATTTTATGGCCTTCAAAACTGCGATAGCTAGTGAGGAGTAAAATCAAAAATTTACACCCTTAGAAATCCTGAAGGCAGTGCTTGGTTTTCGGGGCCCCGTACGCGGCTAGGCTCCCAAAAAATCCCACACATGTGGTATCCCCGTACTCAGGAGAAGTAGCAGAATTTATTTTGGGGTGTCATTTCACATATGCCCATGGCATGTGTGGGCAATATATCATTTAGTGACAACTTTGTGAAAAAAAAAAAAAAGTTTGTAATATTCCCGAACCTTGTGGCAAAATATAAAATATTCCATGGACTCAACATGCCTCTCAGCAAATAGCTTGGGGTGTCTACTTTCTAAAATGGGGCCATTTGTGGGGGTTTTGTGCCATCTTGGCATTTTATGGCCTTCAAAACTGTAATAGGTAGTGAGGAGTGAAGTCAAAAATTTACGCCCTTAGAAAGCCTGAAGGCGGTGCTTGGTTTTCGGGGCCCCGTACGCAACTAGGCTCCCAAAAAGTCCCACATATGTGGTATCCCCGTACTCAGGAGAAGCAGCAGAATTTATTTTGGGGTGTCATTTCACATATGCCCATAACATGTGTGAGCAATATATCATTTAGTGACAACTTTGTGAAAAAAATAAATAAATAAATAAAAGTTTGTAATTTTCCCGCAACTTGTGGCAAAATATAAAATATTCCATGGACTTAACATGCCTCTCAGCAAATAGCTTGGGGTGTCTACTTTCTAAAATGGGATCATTTGTGGCTGTTTTGTGCCATGTTGGCATTTTATGGCCTTCAAAACTGTAATAGGTAGTGAGGAGTGAAGTAAAAAATTTACGCCCTTAGAAAGCCTGAAGGCGGTGCTTGGTTTTCGGGGCCCCGTACGCGGCTAGGCTCCCAAAAAGTCCCACATATGTGGTATCCCCGTACTCAGGAGAAGCAGCAGAAGTTATTTTGGGGTGTCATTTCACATATGCCCATAGCATGTGTGAGCAATATATCATTTAGTGACAACTTTGTGTAAAAAAAAAAAAAAAAATTTTTTTTTTTGTCATTATTCAGTCGCTTGAGGCAAAAAAATAAAATATTCAATGGGCTCAACATGCCTCTTATCAATTTCCTTAGGGTTTCTACTTTCCAAAATGGAGTCATTTGGGGGGGTTTTGTACTGCCCTGCCATTTTAGCACCTCAAGAAATGAGATAGCCAGTCATAAACTAAAAGCTGCGTAAATTCCAGAAAACGTACCTTAGTTTGTAGATGTGACAACTTTTGCGCAAACCAATAAATATACAGTTATTGACTTTTTTTTTACCAAAGACGTGGCTGAATACATTTTGGCTTAAATGTTTGACTAAAATTGAGTTTATTGGATTTTTCTAATAACAAAAAGTAGAAAATATCATTATTTTTCAGAATTTGCGGTCTTTTTACGTTTATATTGCAAAAAATAAAAATCGCAGAGTCAGTCAAATACCTTTAAAAGAAAGCTCTATTTGTGGGAAAAAAAAGGACGCAAATTTTGTTTGAGTACAACATTGCATGTCCGCGCAATTACCAGTTAAAGCAGCGCAGTGCCAAATTGTAAAAAGACCTCTGGTCATTGACCAGCAAAATAGTCCGGTCTGAAAGTGGTTAAAGTGGGATTCCGCTCTTTTTTTTTTTTTTTTCTTACCTGTCTCACAGGTGGGCGAGTGCTACCTTCGATTGGCATCCACGTCCGGCGTTTATTTGACCCCCGGCGCGACGAATCTTTTCCTCAGGATGACTTATAAAAACCTGCTCTGACGTTTTCCATTTTAACTGTGGGCGTCTGAAGCCCACAGGCATTTACTTCCTGGTATATGATGACGTCTGGCTCCCAGCATGCTCCGCTCCATCTTGCACATGCTCAGTGAGAGCAGTGTAATGGCAGATACAGCTGCCTGCCCACTTTAAAAATGGCAAATTCGTACACGTCCTCGTCACGTGACCGGCGTCCTAACGAAATCTCGCGAGATTTCGCAATTTCATTGTCCCCCATGGATTCTTGGGAAATGGCTTACAAATTTCCCAGGGACCATTGCGAGGACGATAGCCACGCCTACTCCCACGGGAGGACAACCCGGAAGTCAGCTGAAACATCAGAAATAAAAGGTAAGTAAATATTTTTTTTTTCAGGGTTCGTTTAGGTAAGTATGCTATCTGTTGATTTTAATAACATGTACTTTCATTTTTAGGTACCAAACCACTTTAAGCACGACCTCTTTAAGAGATTTGTTTTATAATTAATATAAGTATATATTAGCGCTGTTAAAGAGGTAATTCATATTTGTTTAAAGACTTTTACTGTGTATTGGTATACAGCTTCTGGCATTTAATTCAGTAATCCTAGTGCTGGTAAAATTGTGGTAATAGTAAAAAGAGGGCTATGTCTTTAAACAAGTGATCATTCAGATGCAGTGAGTTCAAGTTCAGTAAGTGTGTGGGATTGCACCTGGAGTACTAAGTGATGCACATCAAGGGATTTATTACAAATTATTGCACATATTGATATGGACTAGCTTTTCATATTTTATTTTGCTTCATTTACACATTTTAATTTTTGCACTTGGTCTCTTGACAGCTTACATGGCTCTCTGCTTGTGCAGTGATTACACTGCACGAGCAGAGCCTGCAGGGTTAACAGCTTTCCACTTCCCTTGGCCCCTTTTGTTAGGAGCAAGATCTGTTCCATTTATTCAGCTTAGAGTGGTGCAAGCTGCATCTGTGATGGGAGGGCCTGTGAAACCCTGAATCCCTTGGAGAGGTTGGGAAACCCTTGTTTCAGCTGCCCATGCACCTCCTATGTCTAAGTTACCCCGTGTCCATTAGGGGCACAGGGTGACTGAAAAAATGTGGCTTGGATTACGTAAAATGGGACAGTAATATTTATCCACAATATCTCCCAGGATATATATAAATGCTATTCTTGGTTTGTTTGATCCTAAACTCAACATGTTACTTGAAAGAGCTGATCACATTGGCCTCTATACAATGTGGTAGACAGGCCGACTCCTACTGGAGCTCCTGCTATTGTGGGAAGGTTCCCGTGTTTATACTTGTGCTAATGTATAATCTACTGTGTGAAACTCGGTGACAAAGTCTGACCTGTAGTGAAATCCTGATTAATCACAACAATGGCCAGGTGGGCATGGAGTCACCTCGGCTGCTTTAAGGGACTAGTTAATTAGCTCATGTTAATTTATGTTTCTGGTTACAGTTGTATTGTTAGAGTAATATGACCGGGGGGGGGGGGGGGAACCTCCTTCTCCAATGTATATAACTGTATTCTCTCTTTTAATAAACAGTTCATGGCGAGCAACCAAATGAGCATTGTCTTTGTTGTGGTTGTCAGCGGTTGGGATATCTATATTCAGACTTGGAGGAAGTGGTATATGATGAATGCACTCAAGCAGAGTGTGAGATGTTTCGTTACAGCACCACTCATTAATTCCCCTCAATCTGTGTAGGGAAAGGGTTCTTGGGAAATGTAATTCTGAGGGGCATGCCTTTATCAATAGGAACTGAGCTTCCAGCAGCTGCTCTGGCAAGAATTTTACCTTCCTGGTGATATCATCACATCGAGTAATTAAAGTTATTTCTTGCTGAAGAAAGGATAAGAAAATGTTAGGACATGCTCGGGAAGGGGAGCGAGAATTTTGGCGTAAATTTGGCTTATGCCTAGACTCTATACTAATGCTTTAACATAGCTTGCCAAACAAAAAAATACAATGGTTTGTCAGGCAAAGTCATGTATGCATACTGTAATGTTTATATTTACAGTAAGTAATATTTTTATACAAATAACTACAAAATATAAAACCATTTATAAACAAAAAAATTTGTTTCCATACAAAGAAAGAAACACATAAATCAAGCTTGCTTCTGTCTAAACATAAGGTTCACTACATAAGTAGTGAATTAATTCTAAGCACTAACATTTCCAAGTGTCCGACCATCTTACATAGTACTGTATTATAATGTATAAATGTAGAAGGTCATTAACCCCTTCCTGTGCTGGAATTCACCACATGCACAGTGTAAGTCACATACCAAAAAACCAGCGTTACTGCATTCTTCCATGCTTTTAAGTTTGTGGGAAAGTGAGCAAGGGTCTATTTCAGTTACAGATTCTCAAGGGCTTTATAAAAACTAAAGCCAGATGTTCAGGCTCCAAGGAAAACTAAACAGTGAAATCCATGAAACTGGATCTATCAGAAGGAGGGAAAACATGGATTCATTAATACCGGTGAAGTCATTAGGCAGCAGAAGAGCTGTGGTCTTAGAATGGAAAACCTATGCTGTGGGCCTTAGAATAAAATGCCTATGAATATTGTATTGAGTTGCCGCTCCAAATTTTTTATTTTTTTTATTTTATTTTCTAATTTTGGAGTCTGTTTTCCATATTGTAGCAGGATCTTCAAAAATATGTAATGCTGAATTTAAAAAATCCACACTGCACTGCTTCCCCTGGCATCAAGTATGCAGGTAGCATCCAGACTAAGTGTTTACATAGTTGCATAGTAGGCGAGGTTGAAAAAAGACAAGTCCATCAAGTCCAACCTATGTGTGTGATTTTATTTCAGTATTACATTGTATATCCCTGTATGTTGTGGTCATTCATGTGCTTATCTGATATATATGTATATATATATATATATATAATTTTTTTTTTTTAAATTGTCGATGCTCCCCACTGAAACCACTGCCTGTGGAAGAGCATTCCACATCCTTACCACTTTTACAATAAAGAACCCTCTATGCAGTTTAAGGTTAATCCGCTTTTCTTCTAATTTTAGTGAATGGCCGGTGTCTTATTAAATTTCCTTTTGCGGAAAAGTTTTATCTCTATTGTGGAGTTACCAGTATGGTATTTTGTACATTGAAATCCATATCCCCTCTCAAGCGTCTCTTCTCCAGAGAGAATAAGTTCAGTGCGCTTAACCTTTCCTCATAACTAATGTCCTCCAGTACTTTTTTTATAAGTTCTGTTGCCTTTCTCTAGACTCTCTACAGTTCCAGCACATCCTTCCTGAGGACTGGACGGCATACACCAGGTGCGGCCAGACCAGAGTCTTACAGTGGGAGAATTATCATCTTATCTCTGGAGTTAATTCCCTTTTCAGTGCATGGCAATATCGTTTGCTTTGGTTACAGCAGCTTGTCATTGCATGCTTTTGCTGAGCCTGTCCTCTACTAATACCCCGAGGTACTTTTGCTTAATAGATTCCCCCAGAGGTTCTTCCCTCAGTGAGTATATTGCATTTATATTTTTGCCACCCAAATGCATTATTTAACCACTTTCAGACCGGACCATTTTGCTGGTAAATGACCAGAGGTCTTTTTACACTTTGGCACTGCGCTGCTTTAACTGGTAATTGCGCGGTCATGCAATGTTGTACCCAAACAAAATTTGCGTCCTTTTCTTCCCACAAATAGAGCTTTCTTTTGATGGTATTTGATTGCCTCTGCGATTTTTATTTTTTGCGATATAAACGTAAAAAGACCGCAAATTTTGAAAAAAAATTATATTTTCTAATTTTTGTTATTAGAAAAATCCAATAAACTCAATTTTAGTCATACATTTAGGCCAAAATGTATTCAGCCACATGTCTTTGGTAAAAAAAAAGTCAATAATTGTATATTTATTGGTTTGCGCAAAAGTTGTCACATCTACAAACTAAGGTACGTTTTCTGGAATTTACGCAGCTTTTAGTTTACGACTGCCTATCTCATTTCTTGAGGTGCTAAAATGGCAGGGCAGTACAAAACCCCCCCAAATGACCCCATTTTGGAAAGTAGACCCCCTAAGGAAATTGATAAGAGGCATGTTGAGCCCATTGAATATTTTATTTTTTTGCCTCAAGCGATTGAATAATGACGAAAAAAAAAAAAATTTTTTTTTTTTTTTTTTTACACAAAGTTGTCACTAAATGATATATTGCTCACACATGCTATGGGCATATGTCAAATGACACCCCAAAATAAATTCTGCTGCTTCTCCTGAGTACGGGGATACCACATATGTGGGACTTTTTGGGAGCCTAGCCGCGTACGGGGCCCCGAAACCCAAGCACCGCCTTCAGGCTTTCTAAGGGCGTAAATTTTTGAGTTCACTTCTCACTACCTATTACAGTTTTGAAGGCCATAAAATGCCAAGATGGCACAAAACCCCCACAAATGACCCCATTTTAGAAAGTAGACACCCCAAGCTATTTGCTGAGAGGCATGTTGAGTCCATGGAATATTTTATATTTTGCCACAAGTTGCAGGAAAATTAAAAACTTTTTTTTTTTCACAAAGTTGTCACTAAATGATATATTGCTCACGCATGCCATGGGCATATGTGAAATGACACCCCAAAATAAATTCTGCTGCTTCTCCTGAGTACGGGGATACCACATATGTGGGACTTTTTGGGAGCCTAGCCGCGTACGGGGCCCCGAAAACCAAGCACCGCCTTCAGGCTTTCTAAGGGCGTTACAGTTTTGAAGGCCATAAAATGCCAAGATGGCACAAACCCCCCCCAAATGACCCCATTTTGGAAAGTAGACACCCCTAAATTTAGGGGTACACTAGTGAGACTAGGTAATAAATGGCGGGTGCCCTGAAACTATAAAAAAATAACTAACCAACCAGCGTCACCTGTAACAGTTATATGGTGATCACTGGTGAAAGGGTTAACTAGGGGGCAATCAGGGGGCTTTATGCGGTAGTATATGGGGGTCCCTGGCGCTATAAAAAGCTGCAGCGAACCTAAATACCTACCTGCCTAACTAGCGTCACCTGTGACACTAATACAGTGATCAGAAAAACGATCGCTTATTAGGCTGGGTTCACACTGGAGCGATGCGGGAACGCCACGAATGCGCGGCGGGTTCCCGCATCGCATGCCTCCCGGCGGCAGTTCACACTGCCCTATGCGAACTGCTGGGAGTGTCAGTGAAATGTTACTGACACCCCCAGATCAGTTCGCATATCGCAGTGCGATCTGCAAACTCGGATCGCATGGTGTGAACACCCATGCGATCCGATTCTGCTGCGGGCCAAAAAAAGGGTCCCGTGCGAATTTGCGGCGGGTGCGGCGAATGGCTGAACTCGAATCGCACAGAGATCGGATGTGATTTGCACTGCAGTGCGGTGCGAATCACATCCGTTCTCATAAACCGCTGCAATGTGAACCCAGCCTTAGTGACACTGGCGACGGGGGGTGATCACGGGGTTAAACCTTTATTGGGGGGGTTAGGGGGGTACCTTAGAACTAAAGGGGGCTAACCCTAACTGCCCTAACAGTTATTAGTCACAAATGACACCCGCCGGGTGATCAGGGGGTTAAACCTTTATTAGGTAATAAATGGCGGGTGCCCTGAAACTATAAAAAAATAACTAACCAACCAGCGTCACCTGTAACAGTTATATGGTGATCACTGGTGAAAGGGTTAACTAGGGGGCAATCAGGGGGCTTTATGCGGTAGTATATGGGGGTCCCTGGCGCTATAAAAAGCTGCGGCGAACCTAAATACCTACCTGCCTAACTAGCGTCACCTGTGACACTAATACGGCGATCAGAAAAATGATCGCTTATTAGGCTGGGTTCACACTGGAGCGATGCGGAAACGCCGCGAATCCGCGGCGGGTTCCCGCATCGCATGCCTCCCGGCGGCAGTTCACACTGCCCTATGTGAACTGCTGGGAGTGTCAGTGAAATGTTACTGACACCCCCAGATCAGTTCGCATATCGCAGTGCGATCTGCAAACTCGGATCGCATGGTGTGAACACCCATGCGATCCGATTCTGCTGCGGGCCAAAAAAAGGGTCCCGTGCGAATTTGCGGCGGGTGCGGCGGGTGTGGCGGGTGCGGCGAATGGCTGAACTCGAATCGCACAGAGATCGGATGTGATTTGCACTGCAGTGCGGTGCGAATCACATTCGTTCTCATAAACCGCTGCAATGTGAACCCAGCCTTAGTGACACTGGCGACGGGGGGTGATCACGGGGTTAAACCTTTATTGGGGGGGTTAGGGGGGTACATTAGAACTAAAGGGGGCTAACTCTAACTGCCCTAACAGTTATTACAGTCACAAATGACACCAATGCAAAAAAAAAAAAATAAAAAAAAAATGACATTGGTGTCACTGTGACTGGGGGGCAGGGGTAATTGGGGGGGTGATCGGGGGGTAAAGGGGGGGTGTGAGTGTGCCTGGCATGTTCTACTGTGTGTGTAGAGTGTTGGTGCAACTCACCAATCCGCTCTCCTCCGTGTCGGAACGAAAAATACCGACACGGAGGAGAGAATACATCACTTCCTCTCCTGTGTTTACATTACAGGAGAGGAAGTGATGTCACCGGGGATTTCTATTCGTCGGGAGCGATCGCGAGGGGGTGGCCATGAATGAATGGCCGCCCCCTCGTCCCGGATCGCTCCCGGACGAAAACCGACCGCCGCAGGCACCGGGCGGGGGCCCGATCGGGCCCCCGACCCGCGGGAGGCAAGGGACGTACATGTAAGTCCTTATGCCTGCCCGTGCCATTCTGCCGACGTACATCGGCGTGCGGCGGTCGGCAACTGGTTAAAATGTGTCTACCTTATACCTCATTTGCCATGTAGTTGCCCACCCCATTAATTTGTTCAGATCTTCTTGCAAGGTTTCCACATCCTGCGGAGAAGTTATTGCCCTGCTTAGCTTAGTGTCATCCCATAAATAGAGTTTAAGCTGTTTATCCCAGCTCGTTTATGAATAAATTAAATGGGATTGGTCCCAGGACAGAACCCTGGGGGACCCCACTTACCACCCGGACCATTCCAAGTACTCCTTGTATATCTCTAATCTCTGACCTCTCGCCTCTGTAGCCAATTTTCAATCCATATACTCGTCCTATGGTCCATGTCAACGGACCTTACTTTGTACAGTAAATGTTTATGGGGAACTGTATGAAATGCTTTTGCAAAATCCAGATATACCACATCTAGGTGCCTTCCTTTATCTTGATGGCAACACACCTCATAGAAGGTTAATAGATTGGTTTGGCAAGAATGATTCTTCATGAATCCACGCTGATTACTGCTAATGTTACCGTTGTCATTATTAAACTCTTGTGTATATAGTCCATCATCCCCTCCAAGAGCTTGCATACAATGGATGTTAGGCTAACTGGTCTGTAATTCCCAGAGATGTATCTTGGCACTTTTTTTTAGATATTGGTTCTACATTGGCTTTTCTCCAATTGGCTGGTATTATTCCAGTCGGTAGATTGTTCGTAAAAATTAGAAACAACGGTTTGACAATTGCTTGACTTCCTTAAGGACCCTCAGGTGCAAGCCACCTGGTCCCGTGGACTTATTAATGTTAAGTTATTCTAGTCTATTTCTAATTCTATCCTCTGTTAGCCATGAGGGGGCTTCCTGTGACATCTCATGAGGATAAACATTGCAGCATTGGTTACTGAAGTCCCCCCCCATTCCCTTGTGAAGACTGAGGAGAATATAAAGAGGTAGTTGGTCATGTGTCTTCAGTGGCATTGAATTCTGACATGATTTCTGTTCTGTATCCTGTTGCATGTGATTGACCAGACTTATTCTGACTTTGGTTGTTCTTTTGTAAAGAAGCATGGAAGTGATCGGACTTTCAAGGTACCCAAATTAACGCAAATGTTTATAAAAACATAAATTGTATTTCCCTGATTAAAATGATAAATATACAAGATTTAAAGTAATCATTCAAGAAAAATGTGTCTTCCAGCTAGTCCTAACACCAACATAGCTATTATATAATCTATATTAAAAGACAGTGTTAGTCCAAAGTCACAGCAAGTATGTGGTCAAGGGTGGGTGAGTATTCACAATGCATTTCGTAAAATAATATCCTCTTCTTCAGGATTAACTGATATATGCTATAATGATAACAATGAATACATTACTTACAATTCTTATAAAGTAAGATGACAATGTTTGAATCTCAGCCATGTTTTTATAAATGCATATCAAGGGTGATGTTGCTGTCAGATTCTCTTTTAAAAGCTGGTATTAGGACTGCAAGGCCAGTTAACGGGCTAATCAGCCAGATGGAAATAAGTTTAATCCATAGCAACTGAGAAACCTCAATACAAGTATAAGGCTTTCTTTGATTGGCTGAAGCAAAGATCAAGACAACATCCACCTCAGCATGTCAGAGGAAGCCTTGTATTTATTCATAAAATACAAAGCTCACTGTAAATGGTTGAGTAGTGCCAGTCCAATAAACGATTTTAAGTCCACTAAAACATTGTTAAGCCTTACGAAAGATTAATAATAAAAAAAAACTGAAAAGATGAGAATACTAGGGTTGCACCGATACTGGTATCAGTGCCGATACTAGGCATTTTTGCGAGTATCGGTATTCGCAAAAATGCTCTGATACCCTAACCCGATTCCAGAAGTGATATGAACTGGACACATCAGTTGCAGCCTGTCTGCTACATCTGTGCTAGGATTGGGGCTTTGTGATAGTGTGTCTCCCTGCGTGCAGTGACAAGGGAGATGCCGGTGTCCTAGCTAGTATGGTCAAGGGGCGGGAAGGGGGGCCTCGGAAGGTATTCTGCACTTTCTCTGACCTGATCCTGATGCCTGGATGCCGACGCCCCTGGATGATCTGGCTGCAGAGAGGAAGCACTTTCAGTGGTGGGATAGTTGTGCTAGACCTGGCCACTTCACATTAGTATTACAGTAAGGCATGTGCACGATGTAGCTTTTAAGGGAGGAGGGAGAAGATGAAGGCAGTAGAGGAGGTGTGAGCACGAGTCAAAGTTGAGGAGGGGTGGATGGGGGATCATGTGGATGAGAATACAGTGGAAAGTAGTGGTGGAGGAAAACGGAACCCTGCACTCTGCATTTAATGTGCCTGGACGCTGCATTTAATGTGCGTGCACTCTGCATGTAATGTGCCTGGACCCTGCCCTCCAAACCCCCTGTACTGTGCCCACTAGCTACCACCTCTGTTCCCATGTCTCCCAATGAGCCTCCCATATCCACCATCTTCCCTTAATGATCACAGCCTTTTCCATCCCGACTCTCCCTCCCCACAATCCCTATTTCACCCCACACTCAACTACCCTACCCTCACTAACCCCTCTCAACCCCTCCCCGCCCTCACCCAACTCACAACCTTCCCGCTCCCAACCCCCCCCCCCCCCCACCTACTCCTCCTAGGTGATAAGAATTGGTAATTGGCATCGGTGAGTACTTGGAAAAAAAGTATCGGTACTCGTACTCTGTCTTAAAAATGTGGCATTGGTGCATCCCTCGAGAATACCATAGGGTCCATAGACCTTCTGTAAGTCTTTATTGGCATACAAGAGCATTTGGTGGCTCTTCGTTCCCCCTTCAAAAACATATTGGAGGTTGGCTTTTTCCAAATTTAATTGTCCAATTGTATCCATTTGAGTCCATCCTTTAAAAGTAAAGTGAAGACAAAACGTGAAGCTGATTGCGGCAGACATAAGGGTTGATTTACTAAAGGCAAATAGGCTGTTCACTTTACAAGGGAAGTTGCACTTTGAAAGAGAAGATTCCCCACTGCTTAGTGAATGTGGTGAAAGAATACCCCATCGCATGCAAGTAAAAACAAAAAATTTTTTTTGCTTGCACATGATTGGATGATGGAATTCAACAGAACTTAACCTCATTTACTAAGCTCTGGGGAAAATCCCCTTGCAAAGTGCAACTTCCCTTGCAATGTGAGCAGCTTATTTGCCTTCAGTAAATCAGTCACATAGTGCCCAGCTTGGTGCCTCACATAAACTAGTTGTTGAACTCACAACTGTTAATCCCTTTTGTCACAGCCAGATAAAGGCCTAATATAGGGTCAGACAGGTTTTGTAGTATATACTATAAATGGAAGATAGATGACAAGCCTTTCACTTTTAATAATAACCCCAATACCAGTTTGTTCAATAATATACTTTGTAGAGGCTAGAGCAGATATGAATTACTATCAGAACAAGGCTTGATGTCATATTACTTGCAAACCAGATATAGTTACCTCTTACCTAGCTTGGGCACTTGTTGGAAGCACTTAATATAAACTTGTTTTTTGTGAAGAATTGTACTGCATTTCTTCAGTAAAGCCTTATATATGATAGGTGGGAGTGTATGCATGTCCTTTACGCTACACACTGTACCATCTCCTTTTTTTTTTTTTTTTAAAGTTTTATTAAAGCGATAAATAGAAAACAGCGTCAGTGAAAAGAATCAAATGACATATACATCATATGCAGTTGGATGACAAGATTATAATAAAATGGCGAACAGACCATAGGGTTCTACAGTGGCATAGATCTTGCATCCAATGAAAAATCGTAATAGAGGGAAAGCGAAAATATTCAATGTCCTGACCTTCATATTCATAATGTATAAGAATAGACAACACAAAGAAAGAAATGAGAAGTCTAGAAAGAAAAGAGAGAGAAGAAAACCATCTCCTTTTTGAGGGAGTACATAATAGGGACACTCACTCCTTCAGGCAGCACCTGATCCTGGAGCCATAATTCACACTGAAGTAGGTACTATCTGTTTAGTTTTTTTTTTTTTTTTAGAAGTCATAACTGGTACACCAAAGGAACAATTAACAAAACTGTTCTGATGTCTCTGTTAAGCACATTATATCTTTTACATTTTGTCAGTCTGACTGATAAGGTCTTAGTTTGATATATATGAAATATGGATACATATATTTTTTTCCTTGGGTTTTTATTGGCAACAAATGGAAAAAAATGTTTTAAAAAAAATAAAATAAAATATATATACTTTCTTGCCATTTTTCACAATGTTAAATTTTTACATAATTTGTACCTTCTGATATATTTACCCAAAAATATAATCAATGTCTGCTAATTAGAATTATATTACATTAGTGTGACTCCTTTGCATCTCCGGGGCTTAGCACTGGGTGCTATTTTTATCACAACACTGGGGTCAAACAGCTGCTATCCCAGTACTAGTTTAAAACGGTGGTTGAGACTTGAATGATTAAGAACCTCTCTCTCGTTTAGTGATGAGCAAATTTACTAAAACAGCAATTCCCTGTATAAACTGATCTGGGTTTATAGCCCTGTTTGTGAACACAAACAGGGGGCCATTGTCGGAACACAATGGGGAGATTGCTGTAATAACATTGGATGGTTAGTACAGCAAAGTCCTCAGTTTTTTGCGTTCAGCCCGCTGAGTTAAAGGGGGAAAAAATGGATAGTGTGTAGCATGCTGAAGAGTATCAGAAGATGGACATGTAAATTGGAATCAATGTATGCCCACCTTAAAACCGCCAACTCTATTCTGGGCTGACGAGTGCAAATAGTAGGAATCCACAGTCATTTTCCAACAGATCTTCAAAAACACACCCCAAGATTTGGTGTACCACACTCAACATTGGTTCTGCTGGATATTGGGAGTCCACAAGATGCGGAGTAAGATACCAATATATAAACCAAAGTCCCAAATTTATAAAAACCAATAAAACTCAACATGCTTCGGAGCAAGCATTACTCCATCTTCAGAAACTGCTACATACTAAAACTATATTTTCAGATAAGCATTTGCAGCATTTAATAACCACTATTGCATGCGGCAATGTGCTTGCAGAGTTTTAACATGAAATGTGACCAGGACACATTTCTCCTTATTGAGGAAATGGTTGTTCCTGGTCTCAGGCACAGTAAGAACAGGAGCCTGCTCTCCTAACCTTGGTATTTTTTTTTCCTAGTGGCGGATACACTGCAGGATCACTTTTATATGTAGAAGAGATGCCCCAGCCGCTTCCTGGTCATTTCTGGGTTTACCAGAGCCATCTGTAAACCCGGAAGCCATCTGATACAGCCGATGGCTAGGCAGGAAGTCGAGTGAGGGCAAGATGGCCCCCACTTTATGCCCTTGGAGGACTAGAGCGACCTCTGATGTAATTTACGGTTCTCAGGCATAAAGAAATGATGGATCCATGTGCCTCCATCCCTATATATGTATAAAAGAAGCAAGTTGGGACTTTAAATGAGGCATATATGTAAAGGCTATGAAGAAGTCAATAGTTGCAAAGCATTGATGGATGACAAAATCTTCTCATAAAAGGTACATACATATTAAATCAAAACCTCATACATGCGGCAAAATAATATAACACATAACAAAAAGGAATATCATAGCATAGTATGGTGTGACAGGCTGGCCTCCATGTCATGGATGAAATGTTGTAATACATTCTTGAATATGATGAAGTAGAAAGGTTTTTACAGCCATCTGTGTAAACGTGGTGCATCTAATACAAGCCCGACGCGTTTCGTTGGATAATACCAACTTTTCAGGGGCAGATGCAACCGTCTACAAAAAGAAAACATAATAACCAAGGATCTAATATACATCTGAAGGATGGAAAAAATATAGTTAATAAAAGGGACAAACTTGTTGTCCCTTAGAGTACTCACATCTGCTTTGTGTATAAGGCTAGAGGACGAGGACTGTAGGAAATGTTTGCCACGGGAGCTCAGGTGACCGAGGTAAGTAGAAATGGCCAGAAGCACATGTGGGGTCCCAAAGAAACCATGTCTGAATGACGGTGAACGTGGTCTCCACTTCTGTGGATTTAAGTAATATATATAATATAGATGTGTGGTCTATGGTAAAGTTTTATAAAAGTCCCAAAAGTTGGAGGAGCCCAAAATAAAGAAATTGAGTGGTGACCAAAAAGCATAGTCATGGTGGAAGTGATAGAATTAAAATCCACTTGCCTCGGGTAGATCCTTGGTTAGGTTCTCTTTTTTGTAGAATACCGTCGCACCTTCCCCTGAAGGACTGGTATTCTCCAACGAAATGCACCATGTATACACAGATGACTGTACAAGCCTTTCTACTTCATCATATTCAACAATTTTTACAACATTTCGTTCATGACATTGAGGCCAGTCTGTCACATTATACTATGCCATGTGCTGTGCTATTCCTTTTGTTATATGGTTTTGCAGCATGCATGAGGTTTTGATTTCATATGAATGTACCTTTTTTTAATGAGATGCTTTTGTCATCCATGGTATAATAAACATACGCTTTCTAAATATTGACGACTTCATAGCCTTTACATACATGTTTCAGTCCCAGCTTCCATATTTTTTACATATATAGGGATGGAGGCGCATGGATCCATGCGTATCATTTAAAATCCCCAAACCCACCTCTTTTATATAAAAAAAGGGGGTAACTATTGTGTTTTGTTTATAATTCATTAAAGTATATTTTTTTCCCCAAAAAATTGCGTTTGAAAGACTGCTGTGTAAATACAGTGTGGCATAAAATATTGCAATGGTCACCATTTTATTCTGTAGGGTCTCTGCTAAAAAAAAATCTACATAATGTTTGGGGGTTCTAAGTAATTTTCTAGCACAAAATGATAATTAAAACTTGTAAGCAAAAAGTTCCAAAAAAGGCCTGGTCAGCAAGTGGTTAAAATAAGCTTATAATAATTCTGGCTGGAATTGGGCATTAGGGCATGTTTTGGACTTTCATTTCTGTTTTGACAAAAGCAGTCACCTGAGCCTCAGTGCTTGGCAGCTGGGCAGCCAACAGCCTTCGATTCTTGCTGAGTTGCTTTAGCCTGTTGCAGTTGGGCAGCCAACAGTCTTTTCGTTTCTTGCTGCTGTGCCATATCCTGCTGATTGGTAGCATTACATTGCAGCAATACCTTTTTAATAAGTTCCCAATGCTGCAAATGCAAAACCTATACAGTAGTACATTGGGACTTGAAGTGGTATAACTCACAAGCCTGGTGATACCAAGTTACTTGAGATGCATTTTCTGCACACCACACATGTATATTATAAGCATGTCAGAACCTTCTGCATGCATACTGGTTGCTTCTGCTGTCTTGTACAAGCTAGTTGGAGGAGAAAATATTCACACACCAGAATTGTCTGATCTCTGCAGCAGTCAGGGATCAGCAAAGTGGGATAATTTGAAGACCCGGGTCACTGGAAAGGTATTTTTTATACAACTTCATTTATCAAGCAAAAAGTCCAAGCAGGTTACTAGGACTTGGCCAAAATATTTCTTTAGGATGCAAGCAACAATATGTGGTTTGGATTGATTCCACCAGTAATGAACTATTATCAAGAGTACTGTGAATAATGAATGTACCTCATCAAAAACGCGCTGAAGGCACGGAGGATTATGATAGTGTTTTTTAAATTCCAATTTGATTTGTGCCAAATGCACTAGTAAAATAGTTGCAATACCGTTCAAAACATTAACTTTTTTAAATGTAACTTTTTGTTATTTTTGTGTTACCAAATATGAAGCCTGGATGTCTTTTGTCATGTAGCAGTTTTGCTGAGCCTAGAAACTAAAATATCAGCCATATTTGCACAAAGCAGCTAGCAGCATGTGGTTTAAGTGTTTGGAAGCCCTACAGAAATAAATGCTTTTTTATGGCTTCTAATTACATAGCATAGTGTGAAGTCATAGCATTATGAATGCTGTAAAAGCTTATAGCTATTTTTAAAAGTTAAGCTAAACTCTTTTTCGTCTCTTGGCATGGAAAAAAGCTTTTAAAAGTAAAATTGCTGCTCTTGGTAAATGTTGACATTATGTAGACAGGATCTTGTTGTGGTGAGTCTTCTTTTTTTTTTTTTTTTTTTTTTTATTTAGGACTGGCCTTAGGCAGCCTTAATGAAATTGAATTTCAAGGAGAAGTAGGGGCAAGTCAGTGCACTTCAGTCTCTGACCTACTGAAACAAAAGTCTTTAGCTTAACCTGATGGCTTTGGTTCTGCAGCTCTCGACAGAACAGCATCTTCGCTTTGGGCTCATTGAGATTGAAGCCCAAGAAGGGGTAGGCTGAAGCCTTGGGCAATAATCACCAACCAACTTAAAAGTTTTTAGCTCCGCCTGGTGGCTTAGGTGTGGCAGCTCTTGGCGGCTCCTCTTGAGCTGTCAGAGGTCACTGAAATTAATCAACATATAATTAGCCAGAAGGCGCACTAACCAACTGTTTCTCAGAGTCCAAAAGTATTTGATTCCACAAGTGACCAAAATGGAAACAATAGGAAACCATTGTGTTTTGGGGACCCAGAAAATTCCCATTCATCTGGCCTTTCATGCTTTAATGGTGTCTAAGGAACTCAGAGTAAATATTTTGGACACATCAAGCCAGGACAGGCCAGTATGTTACTGGCATAGCAGCAGGACTAATTCATTTTGGTCATGTTGGTTGTGGTATCATATAAATACTTTTGGACTCTGCAATCTGTTTGCCACTCGATCATTAAGAATGAAAGGCAGACATCTGCCCATCCATTTTCAACGCTGCTCATCTTTAAATTTCTCTCTAACTTGTTAAGAGGGTTCTCATGGTGTTCATAAGACTGATTGGTGCGCACACCCTTAAAACTTTCTCTATGTATATTAACTAGTGCTTATTAATGCTTCTGAAAGCCCCCATTATCTACTTGTGTATCTCTGCGGAAGTCCTCTGTGACCCAGTTGTTTATGGGCAAATCTCCATATCTCCATATATCCATATTTCATATTGATGTAAGTTACTCTTTTTGACACATCTTCCAGTGCTGAAAGACATTATGAGAACACATAAAACCAGGGTCCTTTTTCATTTTTATATCTAGCCAAAGTTTCCAAATTTTACTTTTACACATAAAACATGGTTTATTTTTGGGTTGTTTTCTTACTGTGGCATGTGTACACGCCTCCTTCGAAAAAAGATGCTTCCAGCAAAATTTGGGTGTGATGGTTTTATGGCTTTTGTGTGATCCTCTTCATGTTCCTTGCACTGAAGTACGTGCCATAAGAGTTGCATTTATGCCTTCTGCTGATATTGTAAGGCAAGGTTAAATGTACATGTGTGTTGAAAGAAAAAACCTTTTAAAATGCTTGTGAAAGGCCAGTAGCAATACTTTCGTTTACATGCTGAACAAACCCTTTTAATATTCCTTTTGAGTATCTAGAGCAGCTTTTACTCAACCAGTTTCTTGAAACTCTATGGTTCTTTCAGAAATTGCTTGGGGTTTCTTGAGTAATTTCTACCTCTTGATAAGTTACCACTGACACCAAGGATTTTTTCAGCTATCTGTAACAATACATTCTCACTTCCAACAGACCACCAGTGTAAATGGGCATTCTCCCCACTGACCCCAGTGTAATGGGACCATTTTCTGCTTACCACCAATCTAAGGTTGCCGTTCTCCACTGACAATGTAACATAGCACTTCATTGACCACCATTGTAATGGGGCACGTTACCATTTATCACCAGTGTGAGGCAGCAGTACAATTTTTACGGTCTGCATTTTTTTCTGACCATGTTTATTCTTGTTTTAATACTCTGAACACTGGATTCCTCATACCTTTTATTCTTTTATCCTATCTACAACTTACTGTTTAGGACCCTTTCACAAAGGCGGACTGATTGGGGCCACCTGTCAGCCTTTGAGGCAGAGCTCCAGTCTCCACTGTGGAGCAGCTGGTGTCAACGGATGTGTCCGTTGACACCTACCAACATCTGATCTGATCCTGTCCGCTAAAATCAGACGGACGAGGATCCATTCCCCATCAGTCTGGCAGATCAGAGGGTAGGCAGCCTGTTTACATCTGACTGCTCATAGAGGAGAGCGGACTGTGTCTGCTCTTCATAAGCGGAGCGGACACAGACTTGCCATCTGCCTGCTCAGTGGACAGATTCCCTGCTGGGCAGGCCGACTCTAACGGAGCCCGCCCCGTGTAGAAGGGGCCTTAGGCCAATGTACCATGAGCTGCATATATAATATTTCTTAGCAGGGGTTTCCTAAGACCTGAAAATTATTTCAAGGACTCAGTTCCTTGTGTTAAAAAGGTTGAAAAAGGCCAGCCCGATTGTGGTGAATTACCATTGTTACCATTATGTTGAGGGGGTTCAGCAAGCTTTGCAGGTTTGCAATGCCTGTCAAACTTTACTAGTGAAACCAAAACCGATTTGAAGCAAAGCAAATAAATTCTAATTATTGTGCATGTATTGGACCATTTTGCTTCTACGAATGGGCCCTCCGTTAATTCAGTGGTTGCATTTTTTTAAGCAAACTGTCTGCTGAACCAGCAGAGAGCAGCGTCATATGACAGGGTTGCAAAAAAATGAAAGCGTGGAAGCTAGAGTGGATCGCAAAATGATAAGCTGTTAATTTCTTTAATGTAACATTTGATTATCTTGGAATCTGGAGAAAGAACACAGGAGGGGTTCTTTGTGCATCATACTATGTTTAATATCTAACGGGGAACTAAGATGCTCCAGCTACACCCACAACAAGTAAGTTAGCAGTGCATTTATATAGCTTGTTCCTTAACCATTTTCTATGGACGTTTATATTTAACTCACATGCTGCCATCAAGTGATGTTTTATGGTAATGCACTTGTTTTCTTATGTTCTTTTGCCCTTTTGTTATGACCCACTTCCTTTGTATGTAATGCTCCACCCTTCTTCCTGTGATTGTACTTCCTGTGGATGGATGCAGCTACAAGCCACATGTCTCAGGGCACATGTATTCTACGTAGTAAGCTACAGACATAATCCTCTTTTGACCGCATAAATACTACAACCTATTCTGTTTGTATCCTGTCATCTGCTGTAACCTGATGTTGAGAATAAAAGCACCTTTGTGGATGGAATCAGTATTTGGTGTGAGCTCAAACTATCTGATGAGGATTGTCCTCAGTGGTTATATCTTATACAGGCCAGGCATAGAGGTCTCACAGGGGATAAATTGCTTCACAACAATTGGAGTCAGAATATTATCACGTAAATCTGTTGCGGTGCTCGTATTCACCACAGTATGTTTTAATTTACTACGATCAAGTCCACGGGACCCTCGACCGGACTCACGGGGGTCCCAACAGGCATGCGCTGCCAGGGCAGCAATTTCAAATGGACGTACCTGTACGCCAATTTGCCTGCCCGTGCCATTCTGCTGACGTACATTGTCGTGCGCCGGTTAGGAAGTGGTTAACTAGAGTTGTCAATGTGTATGCTTACGTTTTATGAGATTCATTTGGCACATTTAAGTGTAGATCAAACATCCAATGGTATGCAGGAAAAGTGTCACTTAACCACTTACTCACTGGGCATTTAAACCCCCTTCCTAATCGGTCCAATTTTCAGCTTTCGGTGCTCTCACATTTTTAATGACAATTAGTCATGCAACACTGTACCTATATGACATTTTTGTCCCTTTCTTCACACAAATAGAGCTTTCTTTTGGTGATATTTAAGCACCTCTGGGTTTTTTATTTTTGGCACTATAAAAGAAAAAAGACCAAAAGTTCTGCAAAAAAAAATAACTTTTTACGTTTTTTTCTTTCTGTTATAAAATTTTGCAAATTAATAATTTTTCTTAATACATTTTGGCCAACATTTATACTGCTACATATCTTTGGTAAAAATAACCCAAATCAATGTATATTATTTGGTCTTTGTGAAAGAGTCCACACGCTATGGTGCCAATCTCTGAAAATTGATCACACCTGATGCACTGATGGCCTATCTCATTCCTTGAGACCGTAAGGCCCCTTTCACAGGGGACGGATCAGTAATGATCCATCCCGTGATGATCCGCTCGCTCAGCGGGGATCGCTTCGTTGTCCCCGCTGAGCCGGCGGCGGACAGGGCGGTCCCGGCACACTGTGCCGGGACCGCCCTGTCGGCTCTGTCTGTGTTCATCCGATACGTCTGCAGAATCGGACAATTGCGGAGGCGGACGATATCGGGGGTTGATCCGTAGACACCCGCTATCCCATAGGGATGCATGTATGTCCGTATTTCATCTGCAAACGGATGGATGAAATACAGACATACTGTCCGCATGTGTGAAAGGGGCCTAACAAGCCAGGAAAGTTCAAATAACCCTCAAATGACCCTTTTTGGAAAGTAGACATTCCAAGGTATTTAGTTACAGGCATGGTGAGTTTTTTGAGTTGTAATTTTTTCCCACAAGTCTCTGCAAAATCAATATTTTTTTTTTTATTTTTTTCCAAAATTGTTATTTGCAGGTTTTTTTTTTTCCACACACAGCATATGCATACCACAAATTAAGCCCCAAAACACATTCTACTATTCCTCCTGAGTATGGCCATACCACATGTGTGAGACTCTTACACAGCATGGCCTCATACAGAGGCCCAACATGCATGGAGCATACATATAGTTTCTTAACTACCTCTTACACTTTTGAAGGCCCTGGAGCACCAGGACAATGGAAACGCCACAAAAATGACCTCATTTTGGAAGGAAAACAACCCAAAATATTCTCTATAAGGCAAAATTAGTCTTTTGAACATGTCATCTTTTTCTGCAAGTTTTTGGAAAATATGTAAAGAAAAGGAAAACGCCCTTTTTTTTTTTTAACACAACGTTGTCCATTTACACAATATATCTAACACATGGCATGTACATGGCAAAAATTACACCACAAAATAGATTCTCCTACTGCTGAGTACGGTGAAGCCACATATGGGAGACTTTTCCACAGCCTAGCCATATAGAGAGGCCCAACATGCAGGGTGCACCATAAAGTGTTCTAGGGGCATAAGTTTCAAATCTAATTTGGCTACTTAATACACTTTTGTGAGGCACTGTAGTGGCATGAATGAGTATGAATGGGGATGGGTGAGCCATGGATGGGGTTGGCTGAGTATGGATGGGATGACTGAGCATGAATGAGTATGGCTGGGTATCGCCGGGTATCATGGAGTATTGCTGGGTATCACCGAGTATGGGCAGCTATGGCTGGGGGTGGATGGGAGGGATGGCAGAGTATGTAGGGATGGATGGATGGATTGCAGAGTATGCATAGATAGATGTGGCTCTGTCACTGAGCAGCGCTGTGGGCACTACACATGCAGCCCACAGCGCTGCTGCCACATCGATCTCCCCCCCTCTCGTCTCACACTGTACTGATCGGTAAAGAGAGGGGAGGGAGGAACCGGACAAGGCGCCCGTTTGTTTACATGTGATTGCTCCGTCATTTGATGGAGCGATCACATGGTAAACGGCTGCTGTCAGCGGCCATTTACCTGTGATCTGAGATGAGGACCCGGCGGTCAGATACTCCCATGTGTGTGCCCCAGGGGGGCGTGCGGGAGCGCGATTCTGGAAGGACGTCATAGTACGCCCTCCCAGAGTTATTGAACTACCATGTAGCCATCATTTGGCTATGGGCTGGTTAAGTGGTTAAAGCATATCTAAACCTAAAGGTTCTTAGTTTTAAGATTTCTGGCAGGATCAACATGTACAGTTGTATGCAAAAGTTTAGGAACCCCTGACAATTTCCATGATTGTCATTTATAAATATTTGGGTGTTTGGATTAGCAGTTTAATTTTGATCTTTCAAATAACTGAAGGACACAGTAATATTTCCGTAGTGAAATGAGGTTTATTGGATTAACAGAAAATGCGCAATATGCATCAAAACGAAATTAGACAGGTGAATAAATTTGGGCACCCAAACAGAAAAATCACATCAATATTTAGTAGAGCCTCCTTTAGCATAAATAACAGCCTCTAGACGCTTCCTATAACCACTTAAAGAGGAAGTAAACCCTGATGAGTTTACTTCCTCTTTGATTCCCTGCAAAGGTAAAGCATAATGGGCTACTATGCATCGCATAGTAGTCCATTATGTGTCACTTACCTGACACAGGAGCCAGCGAAGTCACCGCTGTCCCCTGTAGTCCGGAGCATCCATCTTCTCGGTGGGTCTTGCTTCTCTGCCGCAGTCATTCGATGAAGCCGCAATGACGTCACTCCCGCGCATGCGCACGGGAGCCGCCACTCGCGGCATATCGCCGTTGACAGAGGCGCACTCAGTGCGCCTGTGCGCCGCTGTCTACGGCGCATGCGCCATAGACAGCAGTGCCTGTGTTTTGGCAAATATCTCCTACACCCTGTAGGTTTAGGAGATATTTCTTGGACCTACAAGTAAGCCTTAATCTAGGCTTACCTGTAGGTCTAAGTGGTTTGTAAGGGTTTACAACCACTTTAAGCCCCGGACCAATTTGCAGCCAAAGGACCAAGCCCCTTTTTGCGATTCGGCACTGCGTTGTTTTAACTAACAATTGCGCAGTCGTGTGACGTGGCTCCCAAACAAAATTGGAGTCCTTTTTTTCCCACAAATGGAGCTTTCTTTTGGTGGTATTTGATCACCTCTGCGGTTTTTATTTTTTAAACAAAAATAGAGCGACAATTTTGAAATAAAATTCAATATTTTTGACTTTTTGCTATAATTTCCCCCCAAAAAAATAAATAATTTCTTCCTCAGTTTAGGCCGATGTGTATTCTTCTACATATTTTTGGTAAAATAAAATCGCAATTGGCGATTGATTGGTTTGTGCAAAAGTTATAGGGGCTAGTTTTATAGCATTATTTTTTTTTTTACTAGTAATGGCGGCGATCAGCGATTTTTATTGTGACTGCGACATTATGGCGGACACATGGGACATTTTTGACAAATTTTTTGGACCATTGTCATTTATACAGCAATCAGTGCTATTTAAATGCACTGATACCTGTGTAAATGACACTGGCAGTGAAGGAGTTAACCATTAGGGGGCAGTATAGGGGTTATGTATGACGTTATGTGTTTTTTTTTTTTATTGTAGGGGGCGTGGCCTGGCATGTGACGTCACTGATCGTCTTTCCTTATATCAGAGAACAGATGATCAGTGACGACCACAGTAGGAAGCACGGGAGAGGTTTGTTTACACAGACCTCTCCTCGTTCTTCAGTGCTGGTCCCGCGGCCACGGTTACGGAGCTCAGGATCCACGGCTGGGCACTTAAAGAGCAACATACAGGTACGCGCTTGTACATCGGCGTGAGGTGGTCCTTAAGTGGATAGCCTGTAATGAGTGTCTGGATTCTGGATGAATGCATTTTGGACCATTCCTCCTTACAAAACCTCTCCAATTCAGTTAGGTTTGATGGTTACCGAGTATGGACAGCCCGCTTCAAATCACTGCACAGATGTTCAATGATATTCAGGTCTGGGGACTGGGATGGCCATTCCAGAACATAGTACTTGTTCCTCTGCATAAATGCCCAAGTAGATTTTTTTTTTCTTTTTGGGAATTCCCATCCATTCTGAGATGACTGGAGATGGTGAGCGGTGCTGGTAACATCGTTTGCGGTTCCGTTGTATACAACCATGAAGGTTTCCATCTGATAGTCATTTTTAATTTGATGGTTGGCGATTAGTAGCTCGGGTCATCCACTGACCTCCTGGGATTGAGATCTACATTCATACCCATCTGGTTATACATCCTTATTGACCACATTCCGGTGAAAGCTTGTTTGTCTCACCGCTATATGGCCTGTGAGTCCATCAATTTTGTTAAGGGTATTTTATCTTTTTTTTTTTCTTCATCCTTTGAAGTTGACCAGCATTGTTTAAGGGCCTACTTCCAACATTGAATACACCGCCAGTCAACTCCATACAAACGCAGAATGTACATCAACCAGTTAAAATTATTTACATGAACATTTGCTATACACCTATATGGACTTGTATTTGTTCCTCTCTAGGGGTGCTATACATTCCTGCCTTTGATAATCTATTTTAGACTTATAGATCTGTTTATTAGTAGGCGGTATTTGTGTGGGATTATACTCGCCTGTATGCACCCAGTACTTATTAATTTCACTGTCTTTGAATTTATTGCACTTAAGTTTGCGCACATTTCAAAATTGCTATTAGCATTTACTTACTAGTATATAGGCTCTTAGATTGTAATGCCTCTCTTACCTATATTATCGCAGTAAACTTCAGTGATCGCATGCCACTTCATTTACTGCACAGTCTATATATTTATATCAATTGAGTTCTGTATCAGCACTACAGTGGGTACTTTAGATTGCACCTCAGTCCTAATTTGTTACATATATAGTTGTTGAAATGCACACGTTTTTTTTTTTTTTTTTTTTTTATGTGTTCCTAGATCACGTTTACGGACACTTTTTTTTTCATTTCTTTACTTATTTTTTACACTGTGATTTATGCACTCTGGATGTTGAGTGTTACATTAAGTGGTTTATAGCACAATTTACCTCCAGAGTTCCATTCTGGGTAGGTTTTTGTGTAATACACACATCACTAAGCGCCACACTTTTGACTTATTTCTTACTTTACAATTCGTCTGATTGTTGTGTTGGCTGCTCACTGCTTTAGTTGGCGTGGTGTTTTCCAAACAATTTTTCACTACTGAAATATTACTGTGTCCTTCAGTTATTTGATCACAATGAAATTGATGATCCAAACACCCAAATATTTATAAATGACAATCGTGCAAATGCCTAAACTTTTGCATACAACTGTTTTTTTTGTACTCTTTGAACATATAAATGCTGATTAGGGTTCGAATAGGAGACATTCATTGTTGGAATAACCTATGAGTTGAGGAAGCAAAGAAATGCTCCTACCGGGATGGCTTCCTTTACACACCAACACTGTAATGGGGGAATGATCAGCAAGGAGACCACCGGCAATACAGGGGGCTGGTCTTTTGCCATCTGCCTTGTGGACATTTTCCAGACTTCAGTTCTTCTAAAGCCTAAATATTGGACTACATAGTGTTGATCGAAGCAGAGCACAGTAAATTATCTACAGCAAACATGTGATATTTTGATTCTCAAATTGGGACACATTAAGAGAATGATCTGACTTTAGTACAGTTGCCGTGTTCAAAGAATCATATTAGTTACTGAATGACTGTAATTTTTGCATAGATTTGCTTTTTTACTTTCTAAGACATTACACAGCAAATTTACAGATGTCTTTTCATTGAAGTAAAGCAGAGCTACTTGTGGCTGTTTTTTTTTATTTTTTAAAGCACTTTGTAGTGGTATAATTTACAGCGTGCCCAAAAAAGTTTCCTTTTTAGAGCTTCCAGGTTTAAAAAAAAAAAAAAAGTTCAGTGATGTGGCATATTCCATGATTATAAAGGATTCTTTCGCTTAAGTACAGATATGTTCTGTATACTATTTATATATGCTAAGAAACTGCTTCCCATCAGAAAAGTCATTTTCCAAAACCTCAAACAATCTTTAATAATTTAAACCTGCAGATCCTCCATATGTTACTTTCATGTTTCATGGCAAAAAAGATAGGATTTTTGTGTATGGCATTATAGGCATTTGTGTATGTTTGAGAGGTCTGCTTAAGGCATTGTTTTTTTAATCTCTGCCATAGACTGTAAGGTAAAATTATATATTTAAATATTTAAAAAAAAAAATTTTTTTCCTCAGTTTAGGCCGATACATATTCTTCTACATATTTTTGGTAAAAAATTGCAATAAGCGTAAATTGATTGGTTTGCGCAAAAGTTATAGCGTCTACAAAATAGGGGATAGTTTTATGGCATTTTTATTATTTTTTTTTTACTAATCATGGCGGCGATCAGCGATTTTTATTGTGACTGCGACATTATGGTGGACACGTCCTACAATTTTGACACCATTTTGGGACCATTGGCATTAATACAGTGATCAGTCTGATTAAAAATGCATTGATTACGGTAAAAATTTCACTGGCAGTGAAGGGGTTAACACTAGGGGGCAATGAAGGGGTTAATGTGTATCCTAGGAAGTGTTCTAACTGAAGGGGAATGTGGACTGTGCAGGGAAACCAACAGATACTCTGTAAGAACAGACGATCTGTCAGTTCTCCCCTCAGAGAACCAGAAACTGTGTGTTTACACACACAGTTCTGGGTTCTCTGTGTGCCCTGAGCGATCGTGGGAGCCTGGCGGTTCATAGTATACCTATTTTCTTTACCTTATTTACCAAGATTGTAGTCGTCAAGTTTTTGTAGCTCCCCGAGTTGCCGCGGGGGACTATCCTTTAGGTGGTAGCACTCTGCGCTTGATTTCTGCTGGGGCATTGGTAAGCAGCTATGCTCCTTTCCCCTTTTTTATTCCCAAAGATTTTTTTTCAATTTTGATGTGGCATGACAAGTTTTTTATCTTTTTTACCTTTCGATTATTACAATGTCTTTTTGATCCAATCACAGATGACCTCCCAATGAAGTGGCTTTTGTCTGCGAAACTAGTCGAGGAAAATTGCATCTGTGATCCATTGTCCTATTGTGATTACTCACTGGTGATATATTGTGTACCGCTACTATGTTTTTATCTGTAAATGATGAATTTTTTTTTTTGGCATCAATAAAATCATCTGTAATGTTTGTATATATTTGTTATAATCAGTTGTATTGCTTTTACTGTACCGCGATAGTCCAACTGCCCCTATACTTTTGTTGTAGCCTAGCTGGGGACTAGGCTCCCAACTTTTCTAATACTTGGTTTCTGGATGATGGTACAAGTCCCTATTCCTACTTTGGTAACTTACAATAAGAGGCCGCATTCATTTTTTTCATAGTCTCATACAAAGATAGGACCTTCTTTGTAATCATGTGCAGTTAGTTTGTGTGTGCGTTTGTGCAATTTTTTCTAGTTTTTGTTCCTTTTTGATCCTTTAAATGCTGATTAGCTGTATTACCATGTAATCGATAATTTTTTTTTTTTAACCATTTGCTTACTGGGCACTTAAACCCCCCTTCTGCCCAGACCAATTTTCAGCTTTCAGCGCTGATGGACTTTGAATGACAATTGCGTGGTCATACAACACTGTACCCAAATGAAATTTTTATCATTTTTTTCCCACAAATAGAGCTTTAATTACAGCTCGGAGTTTTATTTTTTGCTAAACAAACAAAAAAAGATGCAAAAAAAAAAAAATCATGTTTAACCACTTGCTTACTGGGCACTTAAACCCCCCTCAGTCCCAGACCAATTTTCAGCTTTCAGCGCTGATGCACTTTGAGTGACAATTGCGCGGGCATACAACACTGTACCCAAATGAAATTTTTATCATTTTTTTCCCACAAATAGAGCTTTCTTTTGGTGGTATTTAGTTACAGCTCGGAGTTTTATTTTTTGCTAAACAAACAAAAAAAGATGCAAAAAAAAAAATCATGTTTTAATAGTTTGTTATAAAATTTTGCAAACGGGTCATTTTTCTCCTTCATTGAAGTGCGCTGATTAGGCGGCACTGATAGGCTGCATTGGTGGGCACTGATGGGCTGCATTGGTGGGCACTGATGGGCTGCATTGGTGGGCACTGATGGGCTGCATTGGTGGGCACTGATGGGCTGCATTGGTGGGCACTGATGGGCTGCATTGGTGGGCACTGATGGGCTGCATTGGTGGGCACTGATGGGCTGCATTGGTGGGCACTGATGGGCTGCATTGGTGGGCACTGATGGGCTGCATTGGTGGGCACTGATGGGCTGCATTGGTGGGCACTGATGGGCTGCATTGGTGGGCACTGATGGGCTGCATTGGTGGGCACTGATAGGCTGCACTGGTGGGCACTGATAGGCATAGTTAAGGCGGCACTAATAGGCACAGATAAGGCGGCACCGATGGGCACAGATAAGGCGGCACTGATGGGCAAAGATGGGCACAGATAAGATGGCACGGATGGGTGGCACGGATAAGTGGCACGGATGGGTGGCACGGATGGGCACTGATAGGTACCACAGATAGATGGGACTGATAGGTGGCTCTGATAGGTGGCACTGCTGGGCACTGATGGGCGGCACTGCTGGGCACTGATGGGCGGCACTGCTGGGCACTGATGGGCGGCACTGGGGTGCAGCACCTTTGAGGCAGATTGGGTGGCACTGTGGGGTGGCACTGTGGGGTGGCACTGTGGGGTGGCACTGTGGGGTGGCACTGTGGGTGGCACTGTGGGCACTATGGGCACTGACAGGGGGCACTGACGGGGGGCACTTACTTTTTCTTTTATTTTACTTCAGGATGGCACTGCGGGAGGCAGGTGGGCACAGGCAGGTGGCAGGTGGTCCCTTGTATTGATGGCCGTGATCGGGACTGATGTCCCGATCACGGCCGCCGGTGATCGGCTTTTTTTTTCTCTCCTCGCGCTGTCAGCGCGAGGAGGAATAATAGCCGATTACCGGCTCCGTTCTATCACATGATCAGCTGTCATTGGCTGACAGCTGATCACGTGTAAGGGGTCGGGATCGACCCCTTACACGGATCGGTGATCAGGCGAGTCTCACGGACTCGCCGATCACAGAGCGCGCCGCGCGCGCCCCTCAGGGGGCGCGCAGGCCGCTCGTAACCGGGACTACGTCAATAGACGTAGTCCCGGAAATGTAGGTCCGCGCTAATGCCGTCATTTGGCAATAGCGCGGATCTGAAGTGGTTAATAGTTTGTTATAAAATTTTGCAAACGGGCCATTTTTCTCCTTCATTGAAGTGCGCTGATGAGGCGGCACTGATGGGCTGCACTGGTGGGCACTGATGGGCGGCACTGGTGGGCACTGATGGGCGGCACTGGTGGGCACTGATGGGCGGCACTGGTGGGCACTGATGGGCAGCACTGGTGGGCACTGATGGGCGGCACTGATGGGCTGCACTGGTGGGCACTGATGGGCTGCACTGGTGGGCACTGATGGGCTGCACTGGTGGGCACTGATGGGCTGCACTGGTGGGCACTGATGGGCTGCATTGGTGGGCACTGATGGGCTGCATTGGTGGGCACTGATGGGCTGCACTGGTGGGCTGCACTGATAGGCATAGTTAAGGCGGCACTAATAGGCACAGATAAGGCGGCACCGATGGGCAAAGATTGGCACAGATAAGGTGGCACGGATAGGTGGCACTGATGGGCGGGACTGGTAGATGACACTGATGGGCACGGATATGTGGCACTGGGGTCCAGCACCTTTGTTGA